>NW_028274817.1:69053146-69355171 GCF_037043125.1 Eumetopias jubatus
GAAAATGTTCTAAAATTGATTGTGGTGATGGTTGCATAACTCTTTAAATATAGTAAAAACTTTTGAATTGTACACCTCAGATGGGAGAACTTCATGGTATATAAATTACATCTCAATAAAGCTGTTAAAAATGATTAAAACCAGGCTATGGTTTTTGTATAACTATCTTTCATAAATACACTAGCCCTGACCCTCATACTTGTATACAGGCAACAAATATTTGTGGATTAAATCTGCTTAGGGTAAATGGCCCCTCTCTGGAGGCCATCCATGATTGACTTCTCAGTCTTGAGGAGGAGAACAGAGCTGTTCATGGTTGCTTGGTTGTAGCATGGTTGGCAGGTGAGAGCCCCGATGGTTGGGGGCTCCATCTCCATCCTCTTCCCAAAGGTGCAAATGTGCACCTTCTCAACTCCTCCATTCTGTAACTGGGGCCTCAGGTTTTCTTCTCCTCCCTTGATCAACTTATTCCTCATGGAGGCACACTCTGGTCTGGTGGTTGCCTAACTTCCGTTTCCCCTTTCTTCTCCTTTGTCTAGTCCCTGGATTTTAATTGCTTGTAAGTAATTTGTAACTCCCAGCCTTCAGAGTGTCTGCAGCTGAGAGCCTGAAGTTGGGAGACCTGGCCTCAAATTTCACCTTCCTAGCTGTGTGCCCTTGGCAGGTCATTTAACTGTTTCCTCATCCACAAAGTGCAAATAACAATTTCTACTTATAAGGTTGTTTTGAGGAATCGAGGAGATACTATGTTTGAAAGTGTCAGCTGAATTGAATCCAACATCCTGTCCCATGTCAAGTGAAACCATTCAGATTACCGGTTAACAGCAACTAACTTCCTTTAGACAGGAAACAGAGAAAGAGGCAAGAGCAGAGAAGTGGCTGGATGATATTCCCAGGCTCATGCCTATGGATAGCACAACCAGGAATGTTGCTCTCCAACTCCTCACTATGTAATCTGGGGACTGCCCAATGCAAAATCTCATACAAGATAATGGCCCCCCCAGCAGCCCCACTCGGCCCCATGGCTGCCCAGCAATGGCCCATCACAGCCACATGAATGATGGATGAAGCCAGCAACTGTTTTTCCCTGCGTAGCCTTCTCCCAGACTAAAGGACCTTTGTTGTTTCTAGCAACGTGATGAGCTGGGCAGGAATACTTTCTTGAGGATTCTACTACCATGCTACCAGGATTGGCCACCACTTCTGGTTTGGGCTAGCCGGCCAGTGAGGCACCAGGGGCCCTGGCTAAGACCGTGTAGCTACTTCAGGGCTCAGATCAAGGTGTAATGGGAAGGAGGTTGAAAACTCTAAGCTACACTGAGACTCTGGGATTATCAGTGATTTGCAGTTCTCCCGTGTTCTCTGGGGACATCCTCAGGGAGCTTTCTGGCCCTAAGCCTGCTGCTGGGGCCTGGAATGCAGCCCATCCTCGCTCCCCACCCCCACCACATAAACATTCATGATCCACTCTAGAAACCCCAGTCCCGATTCAAGATCAGCTCAAATGTCATCTCAAGCAGGAAGTTTTCTCTGGAGCCCCTTCCCCCCTGCGCTGCCAGATGTAAGCTTCCCTCCTCCCTTGATGTCTTTGTCTTTCTTCTCCTAAGGCATTTATCACATTCTGTCACTGCGTAATGGTTATTTGTGTGTGTGTCCTATCCCTCCTTCTTGACTACAGTCAGGGACTGGGACCCGTTTATCTCCGTACCCCCCACAGTGCCTGACGTGGAGTAAGGGTTTATTTATTCGGTCAACAAATAGTTATTGACCACCTAGTCGGGGTACTTGTTGAATCCTCAGGAAGTACCCTGGGCCTGCTCAGAACCCTGCTGCAACCTCAAATTCCCCTGAGCTCGGACTTGTCTCTAAGGCACTCCTTTCCCACCTTTCCCACTTGAGGGCACAGCGGGCAGTCAGGGGGTTCTCTAAAAAGAGGGGAAGTAACTGGCCCTCCAACCTTCCCCCACAGAGCTACAAAAGATGCAGCTGATGGGAGCATGCGCTTGCTCCAAAATGACTGTGGGCAGCTCCGCCCAGTGCTGTCTCAACCCCAGCCCATGCGGGTTCCCCTTGGCACCCCTAGGGCCACCCATGAGGAATCCCAAGACTTCCACCCTTTCCCGCTGACCCTGTGACCCCACCACTGGTGGTTATTACACGTTTGCCCGCACACGGTCTCAGGAGATTATATACAGTGAATTACACCCCCAGAGAGTTTCTGCTTTCCAGAAACCTCCAGTCCAAGAATATGTAAGGTCACAGAATCGGCCCGAGTTGGTGGTTTGGGAGGGCAGGGCAGCACACTTTTTCTGCCCCCTTCGCCTGACCAGAGAGGCCTGCGAAGGTGAGTTATGGCTACCAGACTGAGCCAGATGGAAAGCAGGACTATGTTTTGGATGCAAGGGCCCTTACTCATGCCAGCAACATGGAGAGAACTAAGCCTGCATTCTTGGGAGTATTATCTTTGAGTAGCGTGGGGCTGGGCCCGGAGTACTGGAGAAGGAGTCAGGGCTGGATGTGTACCCTGGTTCAGCCACTTATTAACCATGGGGGAGGGGGGGGGAGGTAGATAATCCCTCCTTTCCAAGCCTCAGTGTCTTCATCTGTAAAATGGGGTAATAATCCACTCAGAACCCTCAGAACCCCACAGCACTCTGGTCATCAGCCAGGACCCTGCCAGCATGTAATTCAGGGCCTGAGGAAACAAAGAAGATAGATTACACTTCTTTTATACTTTTTTTTAAAAAATTGCTGTTTAGAAAAGGTTGTCATAGAAAGAGTTTTTCAAGCCAGGCTGATTGGAACCTTAAGAGATCTTACCCAAATGTCTCATTCTATTGATGGAAAGACTGAGGCCCAGAGAGGATAAGGTGTGCCTCGGGTCAGCCAAACAGTACAGTTCCAGAGGAATGTGCCCATAGCAGGCACCATAAAAGCTGGCTTTCGTGACAAACTGACTTTCGAGGCTCTGTGGGCCTCAGGATCCAAAATCCAAGGCCACTGCTCCTGAGCATCTTCTAATCTAAGAAGGGCCTGTCATCACCAATAAACCCCTGTTCTTTCGCTCAACTTAGGCTGTGAAGAAAGATCGAAGGTGACCCACAAGAGGAACTTTTGGGGACGATGGAAATGTTCATTATCTTGACTGTGGGGATGATTTTATGGGTATATACATATGCCAAAACTCACCAACCTGTACACTTTAAATATGTGTCATTTACTGGATGTCAAATGTACCTCAATAAACTTGTAAAAAAAGAGATAGAGAGAGCACACGAAACACCCAAACATTGAGCTGGAAGCGCTTAGCAGGGCCTGAATATTGCTAATGTGGCCTTGAAGTAGCTTTGTTGTTCAAGATCTGCACTCTTCACCCTGGTCCATGGAGGCACCGCAGGCAGCTTTTTTTTTTTTTTTTTTTTTTTAAGCTGTCATATCTGGGACGCCTAGGTGGCTCAGTTGGTTAAGCGACTGCCTTTGGCTCAGGTCATGATCCCGGAGTTCCGGGATGGAGTCCTGCATCGGGCTCCCTGCTCAGCAGGGAGTCTGCTTCTCCCTCTGCCCCTCCCCCCTGCTCATGCTCTCTCTCTCCCTCTCTCTCTCTCTCTCTCACACACACTCTCAAATAAATAAATAAAATCTTTAAAAAAAAAAAAGATTAGCTTCTAAGTCACAGAAGCATCCTTTTCTTTTCCTGCTTCCCCAGTTCACTACACGTTTTTTGAGAATTTCCTGTGTGCAAGGTTTGGCCCTCTGGGGAAAAAGACGCCCAAGGCACTTCTCTGCCTTCCACATAAACTCTCAGCCTTGGGCACAATACCTCTCGTGCTGGGCAAAAAGGGGTGCATGTCATGAAGAATCTCCAAGTATTGTAGCACCACCAAAAGAGGGAGAACTCTCTTTCACCTAAGGCCTCAGGGAACCTTCACAGGGGAGGTACCGTTGAGCTGAGCCTTAAAGGATGGGTCATTGTCCTTTAGCAATAAGAAATGGCATTTGGGGAGCACCTGGGGGACACAGTCAGTTAAGCGTCTGAGTCTTGGTTTCAGCTCAGGTCTGATCTCCGAGTCATGAGACTGAGCCCCACGTTGGGCTCTGAGCTTGGCACAGAGTCTGCTTGAGATTCTTTCTCCCTCTCCCTCTGCCCCTCCCGCTCATGCTCTCTCTCTCTCTCTCTCTCTCTCTCTCTCTCGCTCTCTGGTTCTCAAATAAATAAACCTTAAAAAAAAGTATTGGCATTTGGATGGTGTTTTACATTTCACAAAGGGCTTTTCACACCATTCTGTCTCATCATCAAGATCAATTTAAAAGGTAGCTGGGCTGTTTTGTTAGCCCCATTTTATTTTATTTTTTTTAAGATTTTATTTATTCATTTGAGAGAGAAAAAGACAGAGAGAGCACAAGCAGGGGGGAGAGGCAGAGGGAAAGGGAGAAGCAGACTCCCTGTTGAGCTGGAAGCCCAACATAGGGCTCGATCCCAGGACCCCGAGATTATGACCGGAGCTGAAGGCAGACGCCCAACCATCTGAGCCACCCAGGCGCCCCTCGTTAGGCTCAGAGGATGAGCCTGAAAGGTCTAACATTCAACCCAGGGCTTCTGATTCTTAACGCCTCTTCCTACCCCATGAAGCTGCTTAATAGGCAGAGGCAATAGGAGCAGGGAGGCCAAAAAGTCAGGAACCATTAGGCCATGGTGGGTACTTTGGTCAGTGGGGAAAATGAGAATTGTGTAAGGAAGCGGTAGATCACAAGCCTGGGCAGGCCGCTTGGAACCCATTTGTTGGTAGCTTTAAATGCCAAGATAAGGGTCAATATATTTATCAACTATGTTTTATAAGAATAGGGATCGGTGTTATCGAGACTTATTGTGATCATTTGGCACTATATACAAATATCAAATCATTATCGGGTACACCTAAAACTAACATAACGTTACACGTCAATTATACCTCAATAAATAAATTAAAAAAAAATAAGAATAGGTTTAGAATTAGTGACTGGAAGGGAGGTTGGGGACAAAACCAGGGATGAATGTAAGGAATTGCCTTGACTTGTTTTTAGGCCCCCAACAAAACAAACGCTATTAGGGTGACCCCCAGTCTGCCTCCTCCATCCATGAGTAGATTTCCAGAGAAGGCACACGGAGACACTTATCCAGGTTAAATAACAAAAGCCATTTCCTTCTGAGCAGCTTGCTCTTCAGCTCCCATGGAGGGGGCAGTGGGGTCAGGGAGCAGACGGCAATGAAAGATAAAGGCAGGGCCAGGAAGGGAAGTCAGGCTCCAGGCCACATCCTGACAGCCAGCCGGGCCCGGCCTGAGGCTCTCCAGAGATGCTCTGGCCAGTTTCCCACTGGGACAAATTCAACTTTAATCAATCTGTTTTCCCCTCCAGCTCCTTGTTGTTGCAGGCAAAAGAGAAAGCCCTTGTGTGGAGACCTTTCACTAGTCTTCTAAGCGGCCAACAGCCGCAGCATGCACCGGGCCTGAAAGGGCAGCCCCCCCCTCCAGTACCCCCCCACCCGCCGTGCAGGCAGTGGAGAGTGCATGTGAGGCAGGGAACCCGTGGCGAGTTACTAAGCCTCTCTGAGCCTCAGTTTCCTCAAGTGTCCCATGAGACTTAATGGGCTGGTAGGGGAATGTGAGGAGCCCTGTCAGACAGAGGCCGAGTGCAGTGCCCGGCTCCTAGGAGGGACTCGGTCAATGCCAGCTCCCTCAGTTCCCTCCCGCCGCACCAAGGATGGCCACCGGGTAATGCCCACCACACAGCGGAGCAAGGAGTCCCCTCACAAGCAGAAGCAGATGAGTCTAGTGTGCACTTGTTTAGGCCCCAAGATATCAATACGTCCCATGTGATGTTACAGGAGGCAACGGGCTGGGATGGCAGGGAGGAGAAGGAGAAAACACTGGAAAAGCCCTCTTTCCGGAGGGTCCCGCCTGGGGTTGGGAGGTAAACTACTGAGCAGAAGAGATTCTGTCAAAGCAGAGTAATCTGAGGTGTGGTCTCCAACCATTTCTGCCTTGACTTAGCAAGGAAAGCATTAGAGGAAGCTAATGAGAAAGTAGGGGCGCCTGGGTGGCTCAGTTGGCTAAGCATCTATCTTGGGCTCCGGTCATGGTCCCGGGGTCCTGGGACTGAGCCCCACATCGGGCTCCCTGCTCAGTGGGAAGCCTGCTTCTCCCTCTCCCTCTGTTCCTCCCTCTGCTTGTGCTCTATCTCTTTCCCACTCTGTCAAATAAATAAATAAAATCTTAAGAAAAAAGAAAAGAAAACATAGTGTTCATCCATAGATGAATGGATAAAGAAGATGTGAGATATGCACACACACACACACACACACACACACACATGCACACACACTGAAATATTACTCAGCCATTAAAAAAATGAAATCTTGCCATTCATGACAACATGGAAGGATCTAGAGGGTATAACAAATGGAATAAGTCAGTGAGAGAAAGACAAATACCGTATGATTTCACTTACATGTGGAATCTAAAAAACAAACAATAGCAAAAAAAAAAAAAAGAGAGAAACGGGCTCATAAATACAGAGAACAAACTGGTGGTTGCCAAAGGGGAGGTTGGGGGTGTGGAGAATGGACGAAATGGGTGAAGGGGATTAAGAGGCACCAGCTTCTAGGTTATGAAATAAATAAGTCACGGGGATGAAAAGTACGGCATAAGGAATACAGTCAACAATATTGTAATACGCTTATCATGGTGAGCATTTTATAATGTATATAATTGTCAAACCACTATATTGTACATCTGAAACCAAGTTAACATGTATCAACTATACTTCAATTAAAAATAAATACACAGGGGCACCTGGGTGGCTCAGTCAATTAAGCGTCTGCCTTGGGCTCAGGTCATGACCCCAGGGCCCTGGGATCGAGCCCTGTGTCGGGCTCTCTGCTCAGCGGGGAGCCTGCTTCTCCCTCTCCCTCTGCCCCTCCTCCCCTTGCTCGTGTTCTCTCTCTCTCTCTTTCAAATAAATAAATAAAATCTTTTTAAAAAAAATAAATACACAAAACATAGTTGATGGCCCAGTTATCTGTGCTCATAGAAGAGACGAGTAGTCAATCTATCAGATCGAATAGATGAGAAAATCTATTCTAGCCTTTCCTTGCTCTCACCAGAGAGAGCATCAGAGATCCAGAAATGAGAAAGCCCCAAGAACTAACCGCTGGTAATCCCTGTCACAGCCCTCCTGACAACTGTCTTCTTATAGGTCAACTCTAAGGCCGTGTGTCCTAATTTCCAGTCATCTGCAGACCACCTTCCCGATTTTTATTATATCCATGTACCACCTGAACTATTATTTAGTCTTTCCCTTTATATTTCTCACTCTTCCACTTAAAGAAGCTTTTGTATCACTTATGTAAATGGAAAATCACTACCATATGACTAACTTAAAGAACACCATAAAAACAAATGTTCTGCTATTAGGATAAAAACATTCACTGGTGTCCCCCATCTGAAAGCATGAGATGTACTCCCTCTCCCAGGGGAACATGAGCCCACTTTGGGAAGCCAGCTCTGGAGAACCAGATCACTGCACTGAGACACACCCGGCAACCTCCTGCCCAGACAGGAAACCAGGTTGGAGTGGGAGGGCTCCCATGAGCAGCTGGTGTGGGGTATGGTCTCTTTGGGTCTTGCCTTGGAATCTCCTCCCAGATTATGGAAAGTCAGGTCCCCGAGGGACAGTCAGGGAGTTGGGCCAGAAGGCGGGCAGGTGATAGAGTAGCCACGATGCCCTGGCTCTTGGTGGTTCAGATGGCTTTCACTACTGGATCCAAAGTCCGCACTCAGCAAACTTGTCTATGTAATACACTGCTAATTCTATTTTTTTTTTTTTTTGCAATCATTTCCTCCCTGCTCTCCTGTATTTTATAAATTTCCTGTTGAGAATGCCAGATGTCTCAGGAGCCCAAAGAGAAGGCTGTGGGTCTGGTCCACAGGTGGGTTAACAAACAACATGCCCCAGGCCACCTGGGGGCAGTAGGGACATCGGGGTCAGCGAGAGGACTCCAAGGGGAAGGTGACACTGAAGAAATGCATCCCTTCTCCACCTGGAAACCCTCCGACTATAACTTGCCTGCTAAGACTTGGGAGGGCTTCTTTTTGTTCTTACTTCGTTTTCCATGTTAGTCACCAGCTCTTTACACTCACTCAGAGATCAAATAGCAGTGGAAATTCCTGGTGACGTTTTAGTGCCGAATTCAGACATTTTGATAATTATCCTCTCCTGGGTCCATTTTCTATTCCTCTTCATATACAAATGGAGAGCAGGCAGGTTTCTTTTTTTTAAGATTTTTATTTATTTATTTGACAGAGACAGAGAGAAGAGAGCACAAGCAGAAGGAGCAGCAGGGGGAGAGGGAGCAGCAGGCTCCTTGCAGAGCAGGGAGCCCGATGTGGGGCTTGATCCCAGGACCCTGGGATCATGACCTAAGCTGAAGGCAGACACCCAACTGACCGAGCCACCCAGGTGCCCTGAGAGCAGGCAGGTTTCTAACACAGAAGTGCTTGCTACACAAATAAAAACAGGCTTTTTGCATGGAGGGAAGGGCAGATTTACCTACTCTATTTTTTTTTTAACCAGAAAATGGGTTCAAAGAAACCTGCCACCTTCTACCTCTCCCTTCTTCTCCTTTCCCTGAGTTTTTTTTCTCCCCTGGCTGGCTGGCTGGCTATCATAATAGGTTGGAACTATACGGGTCAAAGATGACAGAAAACAGAGAATCAAAGAAATCCTAGAGCTGAGGGAAGGCCAGACCCACAAGCATGGCCAGAGAGTAGAGAAAGGCTCTAGGACTGGCTGGCTGTGGGTCTGCAGCCTCCACAGAGTGCGGAGAGTCTGGAGGTAACTGGCTGTATAACCAAGACTTCTTTAAATCAAGGTCATCCCAGACCTACAGAACAATGGGCCTTTCCAACTTCCAAGACCACCTGGAAAACAAGGCTAAATGCACAGCTTCACACGCGGGCCCCAATTCACTTGCCTGGTGCATGAAAAGATGCCCAACATCGTTAGTCATTAGGGAAATGCAATTCAAAACCGTAATGAGGTACCACTTTGCACCCATCGGGGTGGCTAGTATTTTTTTGAAAGGCAAAAAACAACACGTGTTGGTGGAGATGTGGAGAAATTGGAACCCTTGTACACTGCTGGTGGGAATGATGGGGAGGCCACTGTGGAAAACAGGATGACAGTTCCTCAGAAATACCCATCGAAAGCAGGGTCTCAAACAGGCATTTGTACACCTTGTGTTCCAAGCAGCATTATTCACAATAGCCAAGAGGTAGAAGCATCCTACATGTCCATTGATGGGTAAAGAAGTGGTGGTACACCCATTCAATGGAATATTATTCAGCCTTTAAAAGGGAAGAAATTCTGACACATGTTATGACATGGATGAACCTTGGGGGCATCATGCCAAATGAAATAAGTCAGATACAAAAGGACAAATATCAGGGCACCTGGGTGGCTCAGTGGGCTAAGCATCTGCCTTCAGCTCAGGTTGTGATCCCTGGGACCAAGCCCTGCATCCGGCTCCCCACTGAGGGGGGAGCCTGCTTCTCCCTCTCCCTCTGCCTGCTGCTTCCCCTGCTGTGCTCTCTCTCAAATAAATAAATATTTTTTAAAAGGACAAATATTGAATGATTCCACTTATAAGAGATACCTGGAGTAGTCAAATCCAGAGTCAGAAAGTAGAAGAGTGGTTTGTAAGTGGCTGGGGGCGGGGGGTGACTGTTTAATGCTTGGAGTTTCCATTCTGGAAGATGAAAATGTTCTGGAGATGGATGCACAGCAATGTGAATATACTCAGCGCCGCTAAACTGCAAACTTAAAAAGGGTTAAAATGGTAAATTCTATGTTATGAATGTTTTATCACACACAAAAGGGACCTGCCCTGTACTAAAGGGAAATGAAGAGAAAGGGCATGGAATGATCCCAGCGCCCTAAGACTCTCGCCCCTGCTCATAACCCAGAGAGACATCTGGCGGGGGGCAGGTTATACCACTCCAGGGGCTCACTGGAAATGGAGCCCAAAGCCAAGCAAGAAAGCGAGGGCACCCCCCCCCACCGGGTGCTGCACTCTGCAGAAGGAGGTCAGAAAAGGAGAAACAAGGACATAGAGAGCCAGGAGGAGTGTGTTTTGGGGGCGGGAAGGGCTGCAAGGAGACTCGGTGGGTGCCACTTGGAGACAAGTATTTGTCCTACCCAGTGAGAAACTCTGGGGCTTCCAGCAGCCCTCCCTCAATCCAAGCAAATCCCAAAAAGGAGAGAAGCCATCCATGCCCATCAGTTACTCCACGAGTTGCTATTTAAGTGCAGGCTCCATGCTAAAGGCTGGTGGCATCAGGACGGAATCAGAGATAAAAATGTGCTTTTGTGGAACTCAGATGTGTAAGGAAAACACCTCAAATACACCACTAACTATAATCCAAGGGAGGCAGCACCAGAGGTCCTAGAACAAATCTGAGTAAGCGCTGTGGAACAGAGGGGAGAAATGCTATCCAGCTGGAACAGGCTAAGCGGATCTTATGGAGAAAGTGGCCTTTAAATTGGGCATTGAGGGGCACCTGGGTGGCTCAGTCAGTTAGGCGGCTACCCTCGGCTCAGGTCATGATCCCAGGGTCCTGGGATCGAGCCCCGCATCGGGCTCCCTGCTCGGCGGGGAGTCTGCTTCTCCATCTGCCCCTCCCCTCACTCATTCTCTCACTCACTCTCTTTCAAATAAATAAATAAAATCTTAAAAAGTAATAATAACAAAAATTGGGCATTGAAAGACGGGCAAATTGGGGTCTATGATTCTAGTTTTGTTTGTTTTTCTTGAGAAAGAAGCTCCTCTTATGCTCACAATTTACAATACCCCAGACTGAATTTCCTCCACCTATTTCTTACAGCAGAGCTTCATGTTAGCTTTACGTCTAAAATCTCAGCAAGAGCAAATCCGTTTACATAGCCTTTCAGTGCAGGTAAGGCTTGGACATGTGGCCACGAAGACACCAATTACTCTATCAAATACTGGTCATCCAAATTATATTTAGACACGCAGAGTTGGAAACTGTTGACTTGCAAATGAAATTTGACGCCATACCAGAGTCTGTGAGACACGTCAATACACAAATCGAAACCAAAAACAATGTATCCACTACCTACAGAATTTGCCAACATGATGCCAGGTGTACAGGTATTTGGGGACTATATATATATATATATAGAGAGAGAGAGAGAGAGAGAGAGAGAGAGAGAGAGCTGGGGGCCAATATATGTGGCATTGAAATGTTGAGCGCTGTCAAAAATTAATTGTTGAAGTCTTTGAATACCAAGCTCAGGAGTGTAGCCTCAATTTGCATACGGCCATCAGAATGAGCCTTAACCCCTCTTGCCCCCACCCCTACAGACTGCGCATGCTCAGGGGGCCACACTGTCAGGACACACCAGAACTCAGGAAGTGTGCCTGATGTCCGTCCCGCAGAAATGGCTGCCTGGCTCAGCGTAGGAATGAGAAACAGAGCTGTGCAAATTGGCCACAGGGATGGGGAGACCTTAGAAGTCACAGGAAAAACCCAGCATGTCCCGGGTGAGAGCAGAGCTATATGGCACAGATGCTCAGCCAGGACTTTAGGAAGACCTCTCCCTATAGCAACCACCCCGCTGTACGTCAGGCTCCGGCTGGAACTGGGGCAAAAAGTCCAGCTCTCCTCCAGGTTTTAAACCCCTCCCCCCAATCTCCACCCTCAGGCTCACTACCTCGTCTGCCTTTTTTTTTTTTTCCAGTCCCACTGCACCAGCAGGCAAAATACCATGGCAACCTGCCCTGACCGGGGAGCAGGGAATGCTGAGTACTGTGGGCGAGGTTGGGTCCGGCTGGGCCATGGGACCAGCCGCTGCTGCTGCAGCGACTTAGCCTCACCATTTTGCCTGCCCCCCACGGGCTTCCTCTTGCCCTGAAAGTTCTCCTTTGCCTCTTGCCTGGGCCAGCTGGGCAGGGGCAGGCACCTGGCACATGCCCCTGGCTGGATAAACTAGCGGCTGCCCCTACTGGCCAAGGAATTCCAGGTGGAAAAAAGTACTCTCATGGATGGAGCAGAGGTCTGGCGAAATCCACGAAATGGATAATCCAGACTCACCGCTTGGAATGCGAAAGCGCATGCTCAGGTGGCCACGCTCGGCCCCCTCAGTCTGGTCTGGCCTTCCCAGCCACCTGGGGCCTCCTGCTGCCTGCCTACAGGCAGTGGTGTGGTCTACAAAGGCCAGAGGTCACACAGCAGGCCTTGGAGAAGTGGGCTGCCCACCTCCGCCCCCCCCCCCCCGCCAGGGCTGCCATGTGGCATCCTGGGGAAAAGAACCACCCCCCTACCCTCTGCGCCCCGCCCCTCCCTGTGCAAGTCTTGGTGTGTGGAAGGGGAAGAGGGAATTTTGAGTTTCTAATGAGCCCGTGTGCCTCCCGCAGCAAAGCAGAGTAACTCCGGCCTTACTGATGCTGCTGGGGCAGCAGGGGTAGGGGAGACAGGAAGCCACGTCAGGAGAGTTGGGGATCTGCTAGGGTGTGGCAGCGATTCCCTGGGCCAACTGCAAGAAGCAGCCACTTTTGGGGTGGGGGGGAAGCTCAATTACTGCCTACCATAGTGGCCTGGAGTTTTTTCATCCCCATCTGTGAGCCAAGCAGGTCTGGGACAAAGCAACTCACCCCTCCACTCCAACAGCTTGGGCCCGGGAAGCTCAGAGGTGCTACCTTGCTGGGTGGCACCAGGAGTGCAGGTTTCTATCATGGCCCGGGTCTTCAGACTGTGTCCTTCCCACCCTTCAAGGCCAAACGTATTCCTAGTCATCTTTCCAAACCCTTCTCAGACCTCCCCTCCTCCAGGAAGCCTATGACTAAGTGCTTCTGGGCCAAGCCTGGCCCAAGGTCCTCTCTCCTGGCACCCCTAAGCTACTTCTGTCACAGGGGCCCCTGATGGAGCAGTGCTAGCATTTTATTTGATCAGGTACAGGCATTTTTAAAAAGCTGCTATTTGCTATAAACATGCTTGCATAAACAAGAGGATGTTTGAACATCAAAAGGTTGGAATGAAAATGTCAGAATTTCAAAACCTGGGTGCCTGAGTGGCTCAGTTGGTCAAGCATCTGCCTTCGGCTCAGGTCACAATCCCAGGGTCCTAGGATCGAGTCCCGCACGGGGCTCCCTGCTCAGCGGGGAGCCTGCTTCTCCCTCTGCCTGCAGCTCCCCCTGCTTGTGCTCTCTCTCTCTCTCTGTGTGTGTGTGTCAAATAAATAAAATCTTTAAAAAAATTTAAAAAACTGAACACATTTGGCTTTATGAAAAATGACATCATCGTTTTTTTCTCCTTTTTGACTCAGAAAAGTGAAACCTTTGTGAAGGAGGAGCCCCAATTTGCATTCGAGCCCCCAACTCCTTGGCCTCCTAGGCCACTGCCTGAACGCAACACTGTCTGCCATTCAGTGGAACAGACATGTATTGAGCATAGACCCATGTTCTATCAGACGCGAAATCAAAGCCGGCTTGTCCCATATGCTCACAGAGCTCACAGGGCAACAGAGACACCACATATAACTTGAATCACATCCCCACCTCTCAAGAGCATTGTGACAAGGACTGATAGGACTTATGAAGTCCCCTAGCATGAGGCCAGGGATCCAGTAGGCATTCAATAAATATTAGTTTCCTAACATCCTTCCTTTCCTTCTTCCAGGCATCAGGGAGCGACGTGGAAAACAGCCCTGTAGCCAAGAAGCACGCATGCCTCCCAGCCCCAGTGCGATCTGCTGGTAGGGCCCATGAAAAGTGCTGGGGACTTCTTGAACTGCATCCCTTAACGTTTTGATGCACTTCCTTCCAGGCCTTCTGGTTCGTTTCTGTGAGCTAAGGGTAAGCGCATCTGAAGGACAAGGTTAGGAAGGTAGGCCCTTGGCCCAAGAAAGTTTCTTGGAGGAGCCAAAAGTCAAGGACCAGCTCGAGTGAGGAGATGGCCAGTTCTGGAGGGCCGGCGGGGGACAGGAATTCTTCACTCTTGGGGTGTGAAGCCTGAGCATGGCGCAGGAGAGAGCCAAGGGGCCATTGTTCAGCTTTGCCAGAATGGAAGAGAGGGAGGGGTGGGAGCAGGAAACAAGGGCTATAAGGGAGGCTGGGTGCCCAGGTGAAGGGTCTGAGGCGGAGGAGGGTGGAGGTTGACCAAGTCCTCGAGTCTCCAGTGAGCATCCCTGTCACAACCAGCAACGGGAAGATCCTTGGCAACCTCTCCACTGCCAATGCAAATGGAAAAGAAAGGCCAACGGTGAGTCAGGCCCTGTGCTGGACCCTTTATCATATGTGGTTTCCGTGGAGTCTCACAACTCCGGAGCAGGAATTACTATTAGCCTCATTTTATAGAAGAAGAAACTGAGGCTCAGAGAGACCAGGAAACTTGCCCAAGGTCACACAGCTAGCAAGTGGGAGGAAGGGAGCAAACGCTTGAAGACCCACACTCTTCCACGTAAACTCTCCGCACCAGCCAGATTATTGGACTTGCTCGGTTCTCCAATTAGCAGAGAAGCTGTGTGACTCTGGAGAAAGACCTGAGAGGCAGAGATAAGTGGCAACGATTATTGGAATAGGCCTGATGTAAAACAGTATGGGCTTCAAGTAAGGCAGGGGTAACAGAGCTGGAGAACACAAGCCGGGGGTGACTTCGAAGCCAGATGGCTGCTCCTTTTCAGTCTCCTTTGCGAGCGCATCTTTTCTACTTAACTCCTGGGATTCACCAGGGCCTGGTGCTAGGCCCCACACCCTGCACAGCCTCCCTTGGTGATCTCACTCACAACCACAGCTGAGCATCCCGAATGTGCTCTTCAGCCACTGTGGTTCTCATAAACAGGCTGGGGTGGGGGCAGAGGAGGGGACGTCAATTTGCAGCATTTGCCAACTTCCTTCCTTGGTATAAACACTTCCATCATGACCGGTTTGAAGCAACCCACGGTTTGAAGCAACCCACAGTTTGATAACCAGCTCGCAAAATTCCTCAATATTTAGACAATAGGCTTCCAGGAGCCAGTGAGAGCCATCTTCAGAATGCCATGGAATCACCCAGCCCTCTCCTCTAAAGTCTGGGTCCGTGTATCTGAATGGCCTGCTGCTTACACGACCCCTCCCCTTGGTTGTTTCGATGGCACCCCAAAATTAACATGCCCTAAATCGAATGCATGATCTTTCCCCCACAAAACCCCCAGTGCTCTTCTGGGTTCTCCAGAACGTAACCACCATCTCTCTACCTGAGTGTGCAAGTCAGAACTCAGGGAGCCTTTCCTGACATCTTCTTCTCTGCCTCACACTTAACCCGTCACCTGATTCTGTTGATTTTCCTCCCTCCATCTCTGCAATCCTTCTGCGGCCCCAAAGTTGCCACCCAAGTCCAAGCCACCACTCCAAATTTCTCCGCTGGACCTTGGCAGTGGTCCCCTGACTGGCCTCCTCCAACCAGATCTCCACACTGAAGCCAGAGTGACCAGAGGGATGAGTTCAAGATGCAGACAGGAACATAACATCCCCTGCTTGAAAACGTTCAAGGGCAAACCTAGAGGTGGCCTTCGGGCCTTGCCTGTGTGAGAGCTTCAGACGCACCCCACACATGCTCCTCTTAGGCCTCCAACCACACTGGCATTCTTTCAGTCCCTAAATACACTATGTTCCCTCCCATCCTAGGCTCTTTGCATATGCTATTTCTTCTGTCTGGAATGCTGTTCCTTCCCTTCTTTGTCTAATTAACTCCTGTTCCTCTTTTGGATTTCATCTCAACTCTCACTGCCTCAGAGAAGCTTTCTCTGACCTCCCTGCCCAGGCCCAATCCTCTATTCTAGGCTCCCTTAGCATGGGTGCATTTGTCTGGGTGATCATTTGGCTAACATCTGCCTCCTGGACTGTGAACTCCATGAGGGCAGAGACTGGGTCGGGTTTTGTGGATCATCCTACCTCTAGTTCCTAGCACATATTATATCCTCAGTAATCACATACTGAATGCACAAATGAATGAATGAGCAAGTGAGTGAGTGAGTCCATAGACAAGGCAGCACAGAACGCTGGAATGAGACTACCTGAGTTCGAATCCCAGCTCTGCTGCTCACTAGTTGTGTGGCCTTGGTCGAGTTACTAACCTCTCTGTGCCTCGGTTTCTGCCTCTGGAAAACTGACATAATAAAAGCAGTTCTGGGGGCGCCTGGGTGGCTCAGTCAGTTAAGCATCCAGCTCTTGGTTTCGGCTCAGGTCACAGTCTCAGGGTCCTGGGATCCAGCCCTGCGTTGGGCTCTGCGCTCAGCCTGGAGTCTGCTTGAGATTCTCTCTCCCTCTCCCTCTGCCCCTCCCGCTCATGCTCTCTCTCTCTCTCTCTCTCTTTCTCAAATAAATAAATCTTAAAACAAAATAAAAAGAAAAAAAGAAAAGCAATTCTTATAAAAATTAAATAAGTAAATATTTGTAAAGCACTTAAACAGTGCTGGGATATGGCGAAGTGTATACATGTATGCGGTGTTCACTTGAATAAATAAATTAACAAATTCTCCTGTCCCACTGGCTCAATGGCACCCGGAATGCATTCATTTTCCAGTGGGTTCCGATGCTCCAGATCTCAAGTCCGGCTGCAGGAAGGCTTCACCTTCAGCCTCCTTTGGTAGAGAAAGAAAGCCGAGGTCTTTGGAGCCCAGTTGACCTGACTTGACTCCTTCCTCCTTTTCTTCCCCTTCCTCAAATCCATCAGGAAGTGCTGTCAGCTCTGCCTGAAACACCGACCCCTCATCTGTCTCCCCTGGTCTACCACCCTGAGCCAAGTCAACATGGAGATATCCCCACTTCCACTCTCGTCCCCTTACCACCCATGCTCCACGCAGCGGCCAGACTGATCCAAAGAGAGTGCCAGTCAGATCTTGCCACTCCCTTGCTCAAAGCCCTCCTGCGGATCCTCATCACACCCAGAGTGAAATCCAAACTCCTTGCCATTGTTCCCAGGGCACCCCCCCCACAGCCCCTGCCTCCCACTCCCCCCCCCCCCATCCCTCTCTCAGCCTGCTCTAGCACTCAACCGCGCTCAGGAGTTTCTCTAAGCACTATGCTCTCTCTTGATTCTGGCCCCTTCCCTCACCTGACTCCAGCTCCCCCTCCAGATCCAGCCTAAATCTCGCTTCCTCTGGGAAGCCTTAGCTGCTTCCCCACCTCTTCCCCCCCCCCCATGATGGGTGCCCCTCCTCTGCACTCCACAGTGACAATTTCTTCCCCCATCACAGGGCCTGCCGCCCTGTACTATCCCTGCCTGCTTCTTTGTCTGTAACACACACCCCCGGAGCTAAAAGTTGCTGGTGGCCACGACCGCCAGGGTCTTGTGCACACCTTGTACCCAGCACCCAGCATCCAGCACAAGGCTTGTCCTAGCACAGGCGCTCCCATGAATTTGGGTTGGGTGAATCCGGACTTCACCATCCCCTAGGGAAGTTCCTTGGGTAAGTTCTCTCTGAACCTGTATCCGCAAGCGTGAAATGAGAGGATGCTACTTTGCCGAGCTGTCGTGAGGACTCAATGAGATAACGCGGGTAAAAAGCACACGACACAGAGTAAGCACTCAACAAATGGCAGCTGTTCTCGGGAGGCAGCCGGTCAGGAAAAGAGAGAAAAACAAGTCTCTCCTCCCTGCTCTCCCACACACACACCCATCCTGCTTCCCTCCTGTCTTCAGTCTCTTGAATAAAGCTGGAAAACCTGACCTAGCAAAAATAATCCCCCTCAGTAAACTCTGGGGAGAGAACTATCTTCTGTATCAACAACACACCCTTGGCTCAGCCTCCAGTGGACCAGCCCCAGGTTGGAGGTCTGGCTTTTTTTTTTCACCCCGTCCAGATATTTACAGTGTAAACCTTGGATGATGGGGAGGGGCACGCAGCCTGTGCCAAGAAACCTCAGGAAGGAACTCACACTGGGTCTCCGCACAGTAACGCACACTGTTCTGGAATGGGAGTACAATCTTCCGTCAAAACGCTTTGTTGGCTGTGTGAGAGAAGAAAGGGCTCTTCTCTGCAGTGAGGAGGACAGGCAGAGGCCGAGTACCTCCCTCCAAACTCTCTCTGTAGGCTAGCAGAGAAAAGACCCAAGTTCTATTCAAGCTCCGTAGTAAGCTTTCTGCCTCCGTAGTAAAAGACGGGAACAATGTTGGATGCCCCACTTCTAAGCTTCAGCTGAACGGGAACCTCTGATGGGTGACCCCCAACTGCCCCAAGGTTGGCATGCGATTTCAATACATATGTATCGGCTGCCTCCTAGCTCCAACCTAAAACTGGAAGACAACTGGAAAGTTGTCTTCCAATATATGGCACACGTACGTTCTACGTGGTCAATGTGTACCCGCTATTTTGCTCTTTTCCACTTCACATCATTCCATACAAATATTTTCTTGTGCCAGCAGAATTCGTGAAGTTGTCAAATTTGGTGACCATATCATAGCCAAATATACAAAAACTCACAGTCTGCTCAGCCAACTCCCAATAATTGGCTGTTTGGGTGGCTTCTTTTTGTTGATGTTAAGAAATAGCACTGTGTACAATTTGCCTTTGGAAATTTCCCCTTCTGGATTTTTGTCTCGGGATGCAAATTCCATTTCAGACCTACTTCAGAAAACATACATGAAAATCAAAGATCCAAAGGCAGGAATGACTTCTTCAGTGGAGAAGCAGGCCTGTCCTTTCACACCCCCTCAGTCCTAGAAGTAGAGACACCAGAAGATGCTACTTACCTAGCAGTCACTAAGTGGGACACTCTGCCCAGAATCTTCCTTTAAGCTGAGGGAGACAGAGCCAAGAGCCGACAGAGTCTGTCTGACCTTCCAACTCAGAGCTGGGGACACTTGAGTACAGTTGTGTGGGCACAGAGAAAATGGCCTTTTCTGGAAACCTCTTGGTCTCAGACCCTCCACGTCTCAGAACCTGACTCAAAACTGGAGCAGGCTACTTGGTCTCTAAACCAGTCTTTATTGGGTTCTTTGGTACATACTGCCAGTTGCCTACCTAATAGCCATCCCTCCCCGCTTCTGGCTTGCTAACAGAACTTCAGTTTGATACGAAAGGATCTTTGTCAGCCCCAGTCCCGTGCTTGAATTAGAATTGATCTAAACCAGTTATTGGTCTAACAGTGAGCACATGACACAATTCTGGCTAGTGAGATGAAAGGGTCAGTCCCCTGGGAAAGCATCCCCTTCTCAAATAACAGGACAGAGTTCCCTGAGGAGAAGGCCTTTGCTCCTTCCTCCTCTTTCCTGCTGGAATTCAGATGTGATACCTGGAAATGCAGCAGTCACCTTGTGACCATGAGGCAACAAGTATGAGGGTGAAAGCCAATTCACTATGGATGGTAGAGCAGGCAACCACTTGCCTCTAAACTTTTTGTTCTGTGAAAAAAATTAATCTCTACTTGTTCAAGCTGCTAACAGGTTGGGTTTTCTGATACTTGCAGCCCAAAGTATACCCAACTGTATCTACCATGTGCCTAGCCCTCTGCTAAGCACCAATGGAATTACGAAAGAAATGGAGAACACACTCCTTTACCTCAGAAGCTGAGTCTACTCAGGGAGACGCACATCCACAAAAACCCACAACTAGCACTATATGACATATAAGTAAGTGATCAAATAAGAAGGACTGAGAAAACTATTTTGATCAAGGTCTATAGGAAAGAGCTCGAGTTAGAAGCAAGTGTAGTGTATCTGAGGAGCTGTAGAGACCTAGAGATGGGTCCTAGAAAAGGAATGGGAGATATGGGCACATCTTAGGCTGAGGCCACATTCCAAGGACTTAGGAACGGCTCCTTCAGGAGTTGAGCCATGATCAGATACTCGGTGGAGAACCAATCCAGGAGAAAGTCATGGGGAAAGTTACGCTGGAGAAAGACTAATTGGATAATGAGGTGTAGACTGAAGCTGTGGCACCTACCATGGGTGATGACAGTTGAAAGAGACACAGTATAAGAGGTACAATGAAGGAAGAATTAACAGGATTTGGTCAGCAACTGAGCATGAAAATGGGGGACAGACAAGTCAGGAATATCTCCAACCGCTAGCCAGGAGGGAGAGGGAGAGAGGAAGAGGGAGAAGGGGAGGGAGAAGGGGGGTGGGGGTGGGGGTGGGGGAGAGAGAAATGAGAACCCTCAACAGAGACCACAAAGTCAAGAAAAGGAGATGAGGCTTTTGGCTTTGATCTGGTAAGAAGACAGTTGACCAGGCAGATTAATGTGTCTACTGGACAATTCCCAAAGCAGAGGCCCCAAATCTGGGAGGGGGGTAGGGGGGCAGAAGAGGCAACGGAAAAGGTAACGTGATTTGTTGAAGACCAGGGTTTCCCAAACAAACCTCAGTCATCTGTATACTACTTTCGACTTTTGTCACCTGCTTAAAACCTACACTACTATCTACTTAATAATTTTTCTGTAAATAAACTTCTTTAAAAAGAAAAAACTTCAGCACGGTTCTAATCAATAATACCCTTGAAGCCACCACTTTTCACGCGCTACTTGTATTTTTCTAAAACATGTTAAAAGAAATTCGTGACTACTGAAGTTAAAAACCTGTTCAGCCATAAACCACCTGGAATTATTTCTTGTGCCACCAATGACCTGGCCCCCATCCTTGGGAAAATGCCAGCTCAGACAAAGCCCCTCTGGGACCTATTTCACGAGGGTGGGGCATTTCTAGGAGCCTCCTCTCTGGGCAATGGGCCTCTTAAATCTATTCCTTTCCCCTAGGGCAGAGATTTGCATTCTGTTCTAGGGAAATAAATCTTGACCCATCTGGGTCAAGCTGTAGGGGAGAGAGAGAGACAGAGAGGGGATATCCTGACCATCAAGGTGCCTGGGGGGGTGTTGCTCACACACCAGCCATCCTGGGCTTCACAACCAGGTGAAGGGTCCCCTCCATTGCAGTCTGGTCACAGTGGGACCTCAAATCTCCTCAGTCTGGTTCTAAGGGAAGATTCCTATAACTTGAGCTAACTAACAAACTCAGACGGAGGCTAAGCTGCTGCCTTCCTCCTCCCTTTCCTCCCCTCACCCCACCCCTACTCCCCAAGCCCCCTTCCAAATCTGAGCTGGGCTTAGCATAAGAGAAGCATGACTCATAGAAACCAAGGACTGCACTAGAGAGGTCAGGCTGCCAGGATTCCTCCCCAGCTGACGATGAGCAGACACGGCAGCTTAGTCTTCAGCCCACAGCAGACTCACTGGTCTGAAAGCTTTGGGCCCTAAGAGACCACAGGGTGATAAACATCCCCGGAGGGAAGGTCAGAAGACCTGAAAATGGCAAAAAGCTGGTGTGAGGCAGGGACACCTGGGTGGCTCACTCGGGTTAAGCATCTGCCTTGATCTCCCAGGGTCTGGGGATCAAGTCCTGCATCGGGCTCCCTGCTCAGGGGGAGCCTGCTTCTCCCTCTGCCTGCCACTCCCCCCTGCTTGTACTCTCTCTCTCTGTGTCAAATAAATAAATAAAATCTTTTTTAAAAAGCTGGTATGAAGGAAAGACTGTGTTCTTTCAATGGCAGTGGGGTTCAAATCTGGCCTCCCCTAATGTCTTGTCCAGAGAAGCCTATTAGGCCCTAAGTGCCTGTCTTCCCAGTAAAATGATCATAATAGTAATAATACTACTAATAGGTAAAGCTTACAGGGAAATAATTATGCGCCAGGTACTGTACTCAGTGTTTTTCGTGTATTATCTTATTTCATTCACAAAGCCCTTATAAGGCAAGTACTCTTACTGAATCCATTTAAGACATGAGGAAACTGTGGATCAGAGAGGTACAGCAAATTGCCCAAGGTCACGCAGCAAGTGGGACAGCCTGGATTTGAGCCTAGGCGTCTGGTTCCAGAGCCTCCATTCTTAACCATTCTGCTTGTCTTACTCACGGCACCTTTTGAAGAATGTTGGCGTTAGATACAGCTGGACGAACCAGACATAGGTCCCCTACTCAGGGCAGAAAACCCATAGGTTGGCCAGCAGCCTGAGCTAGCTGCCAAACATGGGAGATAATGAATAACGGAATCACTCAGATAGGCTCTCCTGTGGAAGCTGAACAGAAGACACGGGGAGGGTCCTCAGTCAATAAAAGGAGGGCGGAAGCAGACATACACACACACACACACACACACACACACACACACACACACACGAGGCAGAAGCCATGAGGCAGTCTAAGAGCCCTGAGTGAAGCAGAAGCTATGACAGAGAGTGGAGAAAAGAGGGAACCTAGGGTAGAAGGGACAGAAGCTTCTGAACCGAAGAGCAGGGGAATTAGACGTCGATCATTTTAACTACTCACTTGCCACTATCTGCATCTTCCTGATGCAGCATGTCCATCTTGCAAATTCCTAAGCCTTAAATCAATCCAAATGTCTACACTTCTGGCTCCTCCCCCAGGACCGCTGAGCACTGCTTGGAGAAAACACCCCAACCTTGCAGATGGGGAACACTATAAATGCACGGTCTCGACCTCCACGGGGCCTTCAGTGTGGCTGGGCAACCTTTCTTTGAGTCCCCGCTGGGCTCTCTCTCCCCTTCTCTCCAGTGGCTCTCTGAGCACCGTGGCCTCCACAATCATCCCCAAACTTCTAGCCTTGCCACATCCCGCTCGCCTGATTCCACAGAAAAAAAAGGGGGAGCCACCGATGAGGCAGGAACCTTCCACAGAGAAATCTACAAGCTCACTCACCACATCCATACTTTCCTCCTTCCCTCTAACGACTCCTCCTGCCTGAGGCTGACCTCCACGCCTGCGCTCTGCATCCGGTCTCCTCTCGCCCTCTCAGGGCCCTCAAGCCTCAGTTGCCTCCTCTCTCCCCTGTTCCTCCCAGTTCTCCCTCGCCACTGTCCGCACTGAAGGACGCCCTCCCTCCGCCCAGAACCCTCAGTCATCTGTTCTCCCTTCCCTTTCACAGACAAACTTCGGCACCTATCTCCATTTCCTCACTCCCGCTCTTCGACCCAATGTGGTCTGACGTCCGGTTCTACCATCCCACTGAAGCTATTGTCACCCACAACCTCCTTGTAGCTAAATGCCATCGTCCGTTTCTCAATCTCCTCTTGCATAAGCCTCTCCAAGCATCGCCGCCACTGGCCGCGGCCTCCATCTTGGAACACTGGCTCATCTTGGCTTCTGTGAAGCCGTGCCCTCTCCCTGGTTTTTCTCCTGCCTCTCAGGCTGCTGCTCAGCCTCCTCATTGTGCTCCTTTACTTCTGTCCAGCCCACAAAAGCCGAGGCTTGCTCGTACCCTTCTTTCCTTCTCTACAAATTCTCCCTGCAAAACCTCCTAAGGTTTTGGGGTACCTGGATGGTGCAGTCGGTTAAGCGTCCGACTCTTGATTTCGGCTCAGATCATGACCTCGGGGTCGTGATCGCAGGCCCAGTGGGGAGCCAAGTTGAGATTTCTCTTCCTCTCCCTCTGCCCCTCCCCCCTCTAAAAAAAAAACCTCCCAAGGTTTCAATTACTATCTATATAAGCTTATGACCCTTGAATACATATTTCTAGCCCAAATATCTCCGGAGCCACAGACTCCTATAGCCAGTTTCCACCTGAGTGTCCCACAGACAACCTAAAGTTGGCATGCCCAGACTCAAACTCATCATCATTCCGATGAAGTCTATACCCCTTCCTTGTTGCCTGTAACCATTGCTAACATTTCTCCAACATTTCTCATGCTCCAGACATGGTTCCAAAGCACTTTATGTACTGTTTCACTTAATCATTATAAGGCAGGTAATAGTAAAACCCTCGTTTTACACGTAGGGAAACTGAAGCCCAGAGAGGTTAAGGAACTTGTCTAAGGTCACACAGATGATCAGTGGCAGATCTGGGATTCAAACCCAGGCAGTTCGGCTTCAGGGCCACTGTTCTTAACCATCACACTGTACTCCTCCTAACACTGCTATCCAGTCGTACGGGCCAGAAACCTAGGTATCGTTCTTGACTCCTGATTTCCCTGTACTGTCCACATATGACTATTCAGGGTATCTATCTACCTTCTAAATGTGCCTCAGATCCATCCATTTCTCTCTAGCCCCATTCTCGCTATCTTAACCAGTCACTATCACCCCTCACCTGGACCCATCTCAACCCACCTTCCACACGGCTTCCACGGTGACGTCATAACCAAATGGCAAACCATTCCAGAGCTCTCTGCTTTCCTCAGGATAATGTCCAAGTGCCTCCACATGGCATCCATGCGTCCTTCGTGGTCTAGTCTCTGCCTGCCTCTCTAGGCTCAGATCTTCCCATCCCCCTCTACCTGCTAACTTTCTGCAACTTTCCTCCTTCCTACCTGCCTTCACCTGGCTATCACCTCCCTAATCTTCAGTCCTCTGTCTAGATGAGGGGCTACTCCCAAGCCTCCCTTGACCCCCCACGTCTAGCTCAGGTGCCATTCCTTTACTACCCTGAACTTATCCTTGTCAGAGCACTTTGCAGGTTCTGTATCACTTATGTAATCATTTTCTTCCCCCACTAGGCTCTAAGTTCTGTGAGGCCAGCCACATTGTCTGTCTTGCTCACCTCCGTACCCCACCTAATCCTGGCGCACAGTGGAGAATGCCGTGGATGTGTAATTCATGCTCAAACTCTCCCTCTTTCTTTTCCTTTTTCCAGGCCACACTTGGTGGTCTGCGGAGGAAGCACCCACATGAGGTGGAGACTTGGGACCAGCTGCTCGACACAGGTCCTGCACTCAGAGGCCAAGGCCACGTATCCTGGGTTATCGGGCTAGACCTTCCTTCCCAAGAAGTAGAGCCAAGAGCCAGAACTCCCTCTTCACTCCATTTCCTGGACTTGCTTCACACTATGAATTTTGGTTATCCCTTGGCTTTTAGAACTGGAGTCTAGTTATGCCTTAGTTACTGACTCTTTCAATAGCCTTGTGAGGTCGATGGGAATGCAACGGAAATAACAATGATGACTCACTCACTCAGCCCATCTCTCCTCTCCTCACCACTCTGCACAAAATCCAGTCTCGCCAGTCAACTCAAGTACCAGTCCAGGGGAAGTAGCAGCAGCTCCTTGATTATCTGAGAAATCATGCCTGGGAGGAGAGAAAGCCCAGGTGAGGCCACATGTAAGATGCCAGGCAGACCCTATGGTCAACTGCTGTCTTGGGCTTTGAGCCCGTGAAAGACAGACCCGGGAAATGGGTAGAGCAGGATGGGAACTTCCAAGGAGAAAGGGGTCCTCGCTGGGAAATAGGTGCCCAAAAGTCAAATAGGTCACTTCCAGGGTCAAACACTTTAATGCCAGTGTGAGGCGCCACAGAGCTCTCTTTCCCTCCGCCACGGTAACCAGCAAAGTTTGAGATGATGGCTTCTCTGACCACCTGGGTTTTGAGGTAAAAAAAACAAGGAGCAGAGCTCCCAGCTACTCATTATAGACATGTGGCAAGAGCAAGGAATATACCACAGATACCACAGCACTGATAAGAAAGACAGTTATTTATCAAACCCACAAAAAAGATTTAGCGCCTTGGTAAACATGTTACTTGCAATGTCCTAGATCATGGTTTGAGTGGTGGGTTCAGGCATGTTTGTTATATTATTAAATTGATAAGTCAGGGTAAAATACTTTGCCCCAAGTGTGATGATCTTGGGTTGCAACCAGCAATTCTGAATTACACAGCATGATGCAAGAGTCTAAATGGATCTAGTCAAGGACACCAGTCCTAAGAGGTACTCAATCTTTTTGTGGGACGCCTGGGTGGCTCAGTTGGTTAAGCGTCTGCCTTCGGCTCAGGTCATGATCCCAGGGTCCTGGGATCGAGTCCCGCATCAGGCTCCCTGCTTGGTGAGGCTGCTTCTCCCTCTCCCTCTGCCTTCTGCTCCCCCTGCTTGTGCTCTCTCTCTCTCTCTCTCTGTCAAATGAATACATAAAATCTTAAAAAAGAATCCTTCTGTGCAGGCCCACGTCCAGGCCCTTCCTGGCCTAGCTCTGACTTTCCAGCCCTGTGGTTTCTCTCCCCCTGGTTCTCCACTCCTGACAACAGCCCCCTCTTTTGAGTCCCTTAATCACCAAGAACGTCAATTCTGCTTGCTGCTTCTCCACAGATCCTCCTAGGGCTCTACCTGCCATCAAAGGAAGGTGCTATGGGTCCCCTGGTGCCCATCGACCTGTAACTCCTCGACCCTCTTCCTGGAAGGTTGCTCCCAAAAGGAGAGGCTGGGGGTTTGAGGTCAAACAGAGCTGGATTTGAATCCCAGCGACAAAATTTACTTGCTAGGTGACCTTGGGTAAGTCATCGTGCCTCTCTGAGCCTCCGTGTCGTCATCTTTAAAATAGGAACGGGAAGGCTTAGAACCGAAGGGGTTGTACAGGCAGTTTGTGAGTGAGACCACGAGCAGAAAACACTGGGACACGGCAGGCACTCACCAACCATGATGTCCCTGTCACTTCTCGAGGTGCTCTTTTTCTCAAAATGGCAACTCACTGGAACTAAAAAGCTAATCTTGTTGTTGTTTTTTTTTTCCTCTTGTTTTGGTTTTTCTCTTTGTCCTTCCCGTCCCAACTCCCCACCCCACCCCGCTCCCCGCCCCCGCCACCACACACACCTACCACCATCACACCATCACCACTCTCCCTGACAGCAGATGCCTTCATTCAAACTTGCCTCTCATTCACTGTCTCGTTCAGGGGCCGGGAGGTGTTTCATTTTGTTTATTTTTGCTTCTTTGTTTTTAGAAGTGGCACCTTTTGACAAAGTCACCTGTAGATCTCCGATATATAAGACAGGATCAGAATGGCTCAGAAAAATCTCTGAGATTCCCTAGGGCTCAGTGCATCCCACACTGAAAACGGCCAGGCTCTTTGCCCCTGCCGGGTCTATAGAATGTCAGGGCTGGCGGGCCCCTTCGAGGTCATCTGCCAATCCACTGTCTAAGTTTCCGGATGGCAAACAGGTCCAGGGATTCGGAGAGCTGTCGATTGCCAGGCCCCAGGCTGACTGACAGGTGGTAGGCGCAGAGCAGGGAGGGAGGCCTCCTTATCCCATCCCTGGCCTTTGGGAGCACAGCCTGCCTCTCACCATGCCCAGGAAGAAGCATCGTGTCATCAAGTGCCAAGAGCCTGAGAACCTGGAGGCAAAGCCCAGCTCAGCCACTTGGTAGGTGTGTGGCCTCAGGCAAATCCCATCCTCTCTCTCTCTCTCTATTTTGCTTCCTCTCTCTCCATTTTTCCCTCCGTGAAATGAGGTAATGATGCCTACCTCATAAAAGCTGTATGTAACAAAATACTTGTATCTCAGTAAAACACTCCTAGTGACACCTGGCTTTCAGACTCTCTAGGAGGGACACAGACAATGGTGGCGAGACAGAAGAGGGGCACCTCACACATTCTTCCCTTTCCCAGGCAGGAGGGAGACTCTCTTCCCTCCACAGAAGCCTGGTTGCTACTTAGAAGAAGCCTCTGGCCCCTCACAAATCCCCTAGGCTTTTCTTTTCTTTTTTTTTTAATTTAATTTTATTATGTTATGTTAATCACCATACAATACATCAGTAGTTTTTGATGTGCTGATCCACGATCCATTGTTTTCGTATAGCACCCAGTGCTCCATGCAGTACGTGCCCTCCTTAATACCCATCACCGGGCTAACCCATCCCCCCACCCCTCCCCTCTAGAACCCTCAGTTTGTTTCTCAGAGTCCATCAGCTCTCATGGTTCATCTCTCCCTCTGATTCCCCCCCTTCGTTTTTCCCTTCCTTCTCCTAATGTCCTCCATGCTATTCCTTATGTACCACAAATAAGTGAAACCATATGATAATTGACTTTCTCTGCTTGACTTACTTCACTTAGCATAATCTCCTCCAGTCCTAACCATGTTGATGTAAAAGTTGGGTGTTCATCCTTTCTGATGGCCGAGTCATATTCCATTGTATATATGGACCACATCTTCTTTATCCATTCGTCTGACGAAGGGCAGCTCGGCTCCTTCCACAGTTTGGCTATTGTGGACATTGCTGCTATGAACGTTGGGGTGCATATGGCCCTTCTTTTCATTACATCTGTGTCTTTGGGGTAAATACCCAGTAGTGCAATTGCTGGGTCATAGAGTAGCTCTATTTGTAATTTTTTGAGGCACCTCCACACTGTTTTCCAAAGTGGCTGTACCAACTTGCATTCCCACCGACAGTGTAAGAGGGTTCCCCTTTCTCCACAACCTCTCCAACATTTCTTGTTTCTTGCCCTGTCCATATTTGCCGTTGGTATCTCAATGTGGTTTTGATTTGAATTTCCCTGATGGCTAATGATGATGAACATTTTTTCATGTGTCTATTAGCCATTTGTATGTCTTCTTCAGAGAAGTGTCTGTTCATGTCTCCTGCCCATTTTTTGACTTGATTATTTGTTTTTTGGGTGTCGAGTTTGAGAAGTTCTTTATAGATCTTGGATACCAGCCCTTTCTCTGTAGTGTCATTTGCAAATATTTTCTCCCATCCTGTGGGTTGCCTCTTTGTTTTGTTGACTGTTTCCTTTGCTGTGCAGAAGCTTTTTATCTTGATGAAGTCCCAAAAGTTCATTTTTGCTTTCGTTTCACTAGCTTTTGGAGATGTATCTTGAAAGAAGTTGCTGTGGCCGATGTCAAAGAGGTTATTGCCTATGTTGTCCTCTAGGATTTTGATGGATTCCTGTCTTACATTGAGGTCTTTCATCCATTTTGAGTTTATCTTTGTGTGTGGTGTTAGAGAATGGTCGATTCTTCTGCATGTGGCTGTCCAATTTTCCCAGCACCATTTATTGAAGAGACTGTCTTTTTTCCATTGCATATTTT
This sequence comes from Eumetopias jubatus, assembly GCF_037043125.1. Lineage (NCBI taxonomy): Eukaryota > Metazoa > Chordata > Mammalia > Carnivora > Otariidae > Eumetopias > Eumetopias jubatus. The sequence continues at coordinate 69,081,976 of NW_028274817.1, forward strand.
TCCCCTAGGTTTTTCCTCGCAAAAAGGCGGCCTCCCAGCCTGACCAACGAGGCTCGGGCTCACCCCTCCCTCCCTCCCACCCTCCTTTTGTTCCACTTGCCCTCAAGCACACAGCCCCAAGGACTGCCTTGCTGGCCTTTTCTGTGCAGTTTGGCAACTGGCAGCTGACTTGAGCCCATTAGTACCTGTTTCCACCACTGATGCATAGTCCCACCCTGAGGCCCTGGAAACACTGAGCTACGAAGCTTAGCTCAGTCAGAACTGACTTTGCCTGGAACCAACCGGCCAGTGGCCAAGCCTCATTCATTTTATTCCCAGTTTTCTACAACTCCCTCTCCCTCTAATGAGCTGCCCAGGCAACAGGCTGCACAGTTAGCTAGCAATTATACTTAACCACAGACTGCAACTTTGGACTGTGCACATTTAGCTTAATAAATGTGCCACTTGCTAGGGTTTTCACATTTCTCAAGGCTGGAAAGCACTTTGACAGGGTAAGAGGCTCACTTGCTGTTGTGACCTCCTCCCAGGAGCAAAGGAGCTGCTACCCAGTGGGAGGCCCTGAAAGGGTGCGGCTCTGGTTGTTTTCCCACTAAAAATCTTGAGCAAAAGGTCCATTCCCATCAGAGACAAAAATTTTGACAGGGACATGGTAGAGAGTTTGAGGGAGCCCCAGGACTACTGCTGTGTGAGGTGTAGAAAGAACTGCCACAGTGGTGTGTGAAATGTGTGTGTGTTTGTGAACACGTGGGCACACAGGTGTACGGACATGTGTGTCCATGATCAGAGCTCTCCCGAAAAAACAGAAAAGGCCCTGCCACTTAAACCTTTACAGAACAGTTAAGGCACCCTTAAGAACACCCTTAAGCTGAGGATCCTTTCAGTTGTCACTGAGATATGTCTTGCAAATTCCAAGGGATTCTGTGGTTTCAGTGACAGTTAAGATTGGACACCACCCACCCATATGTTCAAGCCAGAAACCTAGCAGGCATTCTTGACTTATTCTCCTTACTCTCCTTATCCAACCCGTCGGAAAATCCTGTCTGCTTCACTCCAAAACATATCCCCAGTCCCTCCATTTCTCCCCACCTTCACCGCCACCAGTGGGGTTCAAATCACCATCGTTTTTTTTTTTTAAGTCACCATCTCTTCTAGCCCAGACCAAGCCTCCTCAGTGGTCTCCCCACTTCCGCCCTTGCTGCCCCACAGTCCATTCTCTACACAGCAGTCAGGGGGATTTTTTGAAGACGTAAGTCAGATGATATGCCCTATTTCCTGTCACAGCAACTGTGGAAGCACGTTTTCAAAAGGGTCAGCCTGGATCACTGAGTGACTGCTGGACAGAACCCTCTCCCCTCCATCCACCTTGGACAGTTCCCATGAGTGAGAATTTAAGACTATTACAGCAGCATAACTTAGCTTATTCTGACTGATACATTGAATTCCTGCGTATTTCTCAGGCATGCATTATGGTGTCAGGGGAGGGGCCCAAATGATTTCCTTAAGCACTGTTCTAGAAGGAGAGGGGAGCTGGCTGAGTGAGGCACAGTGCTCAGAGGGTACCACGAACAGACCTGGTTCTGTGTGCCTCAGGCAGGGGCACCACAATGATGAAATAAGTCAAGCAGGCAGACGGTTCAACAGTCGAGCAATCTGGACCTCGACCAGGACTGGACAGGGCTTCAGTCCTGATGGGGAGGGGGGAGGGGCACTGGAGTACAAAGCATGGCGACTGCGTAGAAAGTGGGAGTAGGACTCAATATGGTGGGGGTGGCAGGGTAGGAGGAAAGAGAGGAAGGGAAGAGGAAACAACTTAGAGGTAACATATGGATCTCTAAGGGTCGCTCTTGGAGGTGCCTAATCTCATATCAAATTGGCAGCAAGGAGACCAAGGGACCAATGCAGGACCCCAGCTGCTGTCACAGGTTTTCCAGCTCCTGGGTTTGCTGAAGCTGATGGGATATTCCCTGCTTCAAGCAGGGCTGGCTCAGTGGCCAGTATGGTGAACCAAGTTGACCATAGTGAACCTACCTGGGGGGCAGCTGGGGGAAGCAGAGGTGGGAGAAATGAAGGGGGCTTGGGCCATCCCAACAGCTGAAGGGACCTAGTGCTTTTCACATGCCAGGCGCTGCGGCAAGAACATCACATGCACACTCTCTCCATAATCCTTACACAAACCCCATAAAGTTAGGACTATTTTATCTCCACTTAGAGACATTAAGTAACTTGCCTAAGATCATACAGCTAGTAAATGTCAGAGCCCTGATTTAAAATGAGGATGAATCCTCCCTAACCTTTGCCTCTAACCATTTTATTTTCTCTTCCTCCTACTCCTTGAATTTATGTATTTGTTTTCCTTTCTCCTAGTTTCTCATTCCGTCCCATTTCCTCCACCTGCTCAATTCCTTCTCATACTCCTCTACTTGACATGAAAAAAAATTGAGTACACCTTGACTCGTTAATCACTGTTCATTTTTCCGTCATCCACTCTGTGGCTCAGTGTCTCAGCATTTCTTCAGCTTTCCATACGTTGACCATGGACAGGTGACCTTGTCTGTAGCCACAGCGTACACCAGACACCTCTGGGACCAGTATATGACAGCAGAGAAGCAGGAAGCCTTTCGGACAGGGTGACCCTCACTGGGAAAGGAGACAATGCTGCTCTCTGTGCATAGACAGCTCTAGGTCAAGGAATCAGGCACTTGGGACCTCTAAACACTTCTGGAGAGAGCTTGGTGGAGATGAACGTTTGTAGAAAGGAGGCTAAGGTTTCCATGGGAGCATACGGCTTTGAGGTTTGAGAAACACTTGGTGTGTGTTGGGGGAAGGAGGGAAGAAGTCCGAGCACTGATTCCCTGTGATTATTTGAAACTATTCGGGATGGACCTTTCTAGAGAGTCAGTTCTGGTGTCACAGAAAAGAAAGAGCACGGGCTTGTTCTTAGAATGATGGGATTCTGATCTGACTTTGCCTCTTACTGACTGCCCAGCATTGGCCAAGCCACAATTACCTCTGTGGTACTCAGTTGACTCATCTGGAAAATGAAAAGTATTTTACACCTCCCTCATAGAAATGAGTTGGTGAGGATCAAATAACTTAAGGACGTTGGCAAGGCACCTCAAACTCAATAACACTAACCCCCTTCCCAAAGCTGCCCTCCCTCCAGTGTTCTTCATCCTGGCGAAGACCACCCCTTCCAACATGTCACCGAGGTCAGAAACCCTGTCGCCTTCCTGACTGAAGGTTGTCTCCAAAACTTCAATTTCTTTGGCATCTGTGAATCTGCCCGCTTTCTCTCCAGAGTCACCATTGCCACCCTCGTCAAAGCCATGATTTACCTCTTAGGCTACAGTAATACCCTCCTAACTGGCTCTGCTCTCACCCATCCCCCTCCAGTCCACTCTGCACAGCAGTCAGAGTGAGCGTTTTGAAATCAAAATCAGATCATGTTACTTCTCTGCTTTGGTGGCTTCCTGTTTTTCTTAGGATAGAATCTTGGGACTTCTTCCACAGCCCACAAGGCCCCATGGGACTGGTCACCCTCACATGGCTCTCTTGTTCCCTTGTCCTTCACTACACTTGCCTCCTTGCAGTTCACTGAATGCACCATGTTCCCTCCTGCCATATAAAGCCTTTGCACATGGTGTTCTCCTTGCCTGCGATGCTTTGGCCAAACCCCTCCAGCTTCAGGAAACTTCCTAATTGTTGGTTTCTCCAGGAGAGATTTCTTTGATCTCCCGAGACTAGGTCACCTCTTCCTGTTATCCATTTTAAATTTGTCTGGGTGATTATTTGATTAATGTCTGCCTCTCCCACTAGATTCTTAGCTCCCTCAAAGCAAGGGTCATGGCTATATTTTGTTCAACGTGGTGCCCCCAAGCACCTGAAACAATGCCTGGCACATGATACATGTTTAATCAGTATTTGTTGAATGAATAAATGAATATGGCTATCCTTGATAAATAGTAAACTGCTGGGCAAAAATAAATCAGTGTTGCAGAAATGGGCAAACTGATCTTAAAATTCATGTGGAAATGCAAGGGACCCAGAATAGCCAAAGCAATCTTAAAAAAGAAAAACAAAGTTGGAGGAATAACACTTCCCAATTTCAACACTTACTACAAAGGTATAGTAATCAAAGAAGTGCGGTACTGGCATAAGAACACACACATAGATCAATGAAATAGAATCGAGAGTCCAGAAATAAACCCACATACCTGTGGTCAATTGATTTTTGACGAGGGTGTCAATACCATTCAGTGGGGAAAGAACAATCTCTTCAGCAAAAGATGCTGAGACAATTGGATATCCACATGCAAAAGAATGAAATTGGATCATTACGTCACACCATATACAAAAAAACAACTCAAAATGGATCAAAGACCTAAATGTAAGAGCTCAACTATAAAATAACTCTTAGAATGTAACATAATTGTAAATCAGTATCTTTGGATTAGAAACAATGGTTTCTTATATATGACATCAAAAGGATGAGCAGCCAAAAAAAAAATAGGTGAGTTGGAAATCATCAAAATTAAAAATTTTGTACATCAAAGGACACTATCAAGACAATGAAAAGGAACCCCCAGAATGGGAGAAAATATTTACCAATCACGTCTGACAAGGGAATCATATCAAGAATACCTAAAGAATGATAACTCCACAGCAAAACAAAAATCCAGTTCAAAAATGGGCAAAAGACTTGAAAAGACGTTTCTTTAAAAAAGATATACAGCAGCTACTGAGCACACGAAAAGATGTTCAATGTTGTTAGTCATTAGGGAAACGCAAGTCAAAACCATAACCAGATATCACTTTATACCCACTAGGATGGCTACCAAAAAAAAAAGAAGAAGAAGAAGAAGAAGAAGAAGAAGAAGGAAAATACCAAGGACGTAGAGAAACTGGATATAGGTAAATAGTGAGAATATAGAGAAATTGATACCCTCATCTATTGCTGGTAGGAATGTAAAATGGTGCATCCTCTGGGCACCTGGGTGGCTCAGTCGGTTAAGTGTCTGCTTTTGGCTCAGGTCATGATCCCGGGGTCCTGGGATTGAGCCCCTCATCGGGCTCCCTGCTCAGCGAGAAGCCTGCTTCTCCCTCTCCTTCTGCCCCTCCCCCCTGCTCGTGCACTTGTGCTCTCTTGCTCTCTCTCTTTCTCTCCCTCGCTGTCTCTTAAATAAATAAATAAAATCTTTAAAAAAATTAATAAAATGGTGCATCCTCTGTGAAAAAGAGGCTGGCAGTTCTTCAAAAGGCTAAACATAGTTACCATATGACCCAGCAATTCCATTTCTAGGTTTATACCCAAGAGAAATGAAAGCACATGTTGATGCAAAATTTTGAGCATGAGTGTTCCTAGCAGCATTATTCATAACAGCCAAAAGATAGAAACAACCCAAATGTCCTTCATGTACGAGTGGATAAACCAACCATGGTATAGCCATACAGTGGACACATGCTAAAATATGGATGAGCCTTGAAAACTTCATGCTAAGTGAAAGAAGCAAGACACTAAAGGCCACAAATCATATGATTCCACCTACATGACATGTCCAGAATAGGCTGGAGGCGGGGAGATGAGGAATTGGGAGGTAACAGTTAAGGGGGAATGAAAGTGTCCTAAAATCAATCATGCTGGTGGTTGCCCAACTCCATGAATATACTAAAAGCCACTGCATTGTACACTTTAAATCAGGGACTTGTATGGTGTGTGAATGATATCTCAAGAAAGCTATTATCTTAAAACAGGTGTGAACACGGAAAGTGAGTTCTAAAGGTCAAGAATGGGCTGCTCATAGAAAGATCTGGGGGATGAGTGTTCCAGCCAGAAGGAACCTGAGGCATGAATCAGTTTGGTTAAAGAAGAGAAATCAAGCCAGGGCAGTAGGTGAAGTGGGCCTGGGTGAAAGTGGTGAGAGCCAACGTCTGAGAACTTGGCTGGAGAGACAGCCTTGCATTTCACGATAAGGAATGTGGGATCTACTCTGAGCTTAATGAAGAGCCACGAGAGGCTTTGGAGCAGGAGAGTGACATGACACTGGCCCAAGCAAGTTAGGTGGCCACACTTAATGGCAAGGGGGCGAGGAGGTGCATTTCTGTCATGTACCTGGAAGAAGGAGAGTCAGAACCATTTGGTTTTTTAAAAAAAAGATTTTATTTATTTATTTGACAGAGAGAGAGAGCGCATAAGCAGGGGGAAGGGCAGAGGGAGAGGGAGGCAAGCAGACTCCCTGCTGAGCAGGGAGCTGGATGCAGTCTCGAACCCAGGACCCTGAGATCATGACCTGAGCCGAAGGCAGATGCTTAACCCACTGAGCCACCCAGGCGCCTCAGAAATATTTGGATAGAAGTATTAATGACAGCCACCTGCTCATGTGTCCACATGCACATAGGATCTTGAATGTAGTTTCAGTTCCTAGAGCAGGCTTAAGATCCCACACTGGGTTGGTTCTCCAGCATCTGTTTTGCCTTAGGGCAGGGATTCTTAACCTGGGGACCCAGAGACCCCCAAGAGTTACATGCGGACAGTTCAGGAACCCTGTGGGGAAAAAAATTACCTCTTTATGTCCATTAACCTCTAATTGAAAGGGTGAGTGTAGGTAACAAGCCGCAGAAGCAGAAATGTTAGCAGTACTTGTGACTTATCGATAATTGAAATCACAGAGATTTACAGGGGCGCCTGGGTGGCTCAGTCGGTTAAGCATCTGCCTTCGGCTCAGGTCATGATCCCAGGGTCCTGGGATCGAGCCCCACATCGGGCTCCCTGCTCAGCAGAGATTCTGCTTCTCCCTTTCCCTCTGCCACCCCCCCCGCTTTTGTTCTCTCTCAAATAAATAAAATCTTAAAAAAAAAAAAAGAAATCACAGAGATTTACATATCACATGACAACTGTTGCAGGGATCTTGACATTTCATTTGCACTCTTGGAAAATTACGGCAATCATGAGAATTGCTGTTAGATCTTGTCATTTAAAAGGCATTAGCAAAGAAGCACACACGTCAGCATATCACAATTTAAACAATATTTCGGTAACTGTATTTCTGTACAATTGTTTTCCTTTGTACGTCCACCTTCTCTGAAGCATTTAAAAATAAAAATATCTGAAGCAGGAAAAGATCAGGAATTCCAGCGTCCCTAGCGGGTCACTTTCACATTAGGTCCCTGTCCTGTCTTCTTTCAACTCACCCTGTGTTGCCTCCATGGCAGGTCTGCCAAGCCTCATGGTTCAACTCTTAATCTATGACAGTATGGGGAGTTAAAGCAGAAAACTTGGAAGTACGTTCTAAAGACTAGCAGGTACCACAGTACACTTGGGTGCTACTGAATGCCACTGGCCCAGGCTCTCTTATGTGTCACCACGTGGCAGAAATGTTGGTTTGACAAAGCCTGCCCCAGTTTACGGGTGCCTTGCTGGGGCCCATACTTTCACCTCTCTGGGCCTCAGCTTCCCCATCTGTGCTATGAAGGGTTTGGACTAGATGGTCTTCTTAGGGCCTGTCCAGCTGTGACTGCCTGAGTTTATGCTTCTGCACTGCCCTCTTCCATGCCATCCCTAGAAAGAGGCCCAAGAGCACTAGGTACCCCCTGCCCTTGGCACCAGGTTGGAGAGGCCTCCCAATGATTCCCTGCAATGTGTAGAGGGGGAAAGGTGCTTTCCCCAACCCCCCAAATGCCACCCATAGCCTTCCCTCCTTGCCTTTGCCCATACAGCTCCCTCTGTCCAGAACAGTCTCGCTGTGTCTGTCAAGGACACAACCCCAAGCCGGGCACCATGACAAAGCTGTCACGGGTTACTCTCTGAAACTTCCTTGGCACCAGGCTTGATGCACCTTTTACTGTGAACTTCTTGTACGTATGTCTGCTGTCCCTAACTCCGGTGTGAACGCCTCCAGGCTGGACACAGCTTTCATTCTGTTCAGCATCCCCAGGGCCCAGCCCAATTCCTTTGGGGTTGAGTGGGCACTAAGGAATCATTCCCCCTGGAGTCAAATCCTGGCTCTGGGAATTACTAACTGGGTTATTTTTCCCAAGTGACCACACCTCTGTGCCTCAATGTCCTCATCTATCAAATTGGGAAATAGTGCCCCCTCCGTGTAAAGGTTAGGGAGCAAATACAAGTAGAGTGTTGGACACTTAAAACCATGAGTTAAAATTTTTGTGTAAAAACATTTACTGTGAGGGGCACCTGGGTGGCTCAGTTGGTTTAAGCATCTGCCTTCGGCTCAAGTCATGATCCCCAGGGTCCTGGGATCCAGCCCCACATCGGTCTCCCTGCTCAGCGGGAAGTCTGCTTCTCCCTCTCCCTCTGTGCGGTCTCTCTCTCTCTCTCTCAAATAAATAAATAAAATCTTAAAAAAAAATCCACTTAGTGTGCGCCAAGCTTGTAATCTTCATGACATACCTATGAAGTAGGTGTTATTACGGTGTTCCCCAACTCACAGATAGGGAAGCCGACACCAAGAGGTGTCAGGCTACTTGGCCCGGGGCAGAAAGAAAGCAAAAGGCAAAGTAAGGATTCAAACCCAGGCTGAGTGGCCCCCAGGGCCCACAGACTTAACCACTCGCTAATTACACTCCCTTGGCGCCGCTGGTATTATCGTCTTTCTTCTACCCGCGCAGACCAATCCTAGGTGCGGAGAAAACTAGGTCAAACGGCAGGCTGCCTTCCTCTAGCTCGCTTTCTGCTGCTCCCACCCAGGTGCTTGTGATCTGCAAGGCACACATTTTTGTTGCCTCTTCCCTCCGGTTGACTTTCACAGTCTGACCCTGCCGAGTCCCCGCCCCCCCCAACCCTGCCCTTGTATGCCCATCTGTGTTGCCCACCCAGTGGTCCACAAGACGGTGAGCGAGACGAAGGCAGAAGAGTCCATCTGCTCCTTGTGGACAGACTGCTTAATGTGAGAAAAAGACTTGCCCACACATTTTTGGATTTTCATGAATTTCCCTCTCTTGGCTATAACATACGGTACTGTCAAGAGGACAAGTAAGTTAATCTGGGTCTCCAAGAGTGAGTCCTCTGGTCCATTAACATTCCCAGCCCAATCTCCCTGGTAGAATTACATAGACTGTTTGAGCTGCAATAAGCCCGAGGGATGTCCAAGTCTGTTATTACACAGAGGGAGGAATCAGGACTCAGGAAAAGGAAGGGACTCGTCAAGTGTACATAGTAAATGGTAAATAAATATCTGGAACAAGAGTGAAAAACTAATGATCCATATGCTTGAGAGGTGTGGGGACTATTTGAGATCATGGGGCCAAGCTATCGCTTGTCCCAAGCACTTCATGCAAACCCCACACTCTGAACTCAGTAGCACTTTCTGAGGGGGCAACATTTAAAAATACAAATGTTGGGACACAACCACAGAGATTCTAATTTAATTTGTCTCAGAGGTGAAGCCCACACACTGGCGCATATATATATATATTTTTTTTTTTAAAGTTCCCAAGGTGATTCTAAAAAGCAGCCAAGGTTGAGACCCACTGTTTTCAACCGATGCTTCTCAAGCTTGACTGCACACTAAAACCCTCTAGAACATGTTTCTCTCTCCCTCCCTCTCTCTCTCTCTCTCTCTCTCTCTCTCCTCACACACACACACACACACACACACACACACACACACACACCAATGCTTGGGTTTCACCCCCAGAGGTTCTGATTAATCAGTCTGAAGTGGGGCCCAGACATCAGTGTTTTCTTTTTCCAAAATGTGCCAGATGATTCTAGAACACAGCCAAGCTTCAAAACCAATATCCAGGGGCACGTGGGTGGCTCAGTGGGTTAAGCGTCTGCCTTCGGCTCAGGTCATGATCCCAGGGTCCTGGAATCGAGTCCCACATCAGGCTCCCTGCTCAACGGGGAGCCTGCTTCTCTCTCTCTCTCTCTCTACTTCTGTCCCTCTCCACCGCTCATTCTCTCTCTGTCAAATAAATGAATAAAATCTTAAAAAAAAAAAACAATATCCATTACCTGACACAGGGTAATTGAAAAGAAATAACTCCTAGTTTCTTTACCTTTGTAAGCTCCCTGAGGACAGAGTTTTGTCTGTCTTGTTCACTGCTGCATCCCTAGCCTAAAACAGTGCATGGTACATAGTAGGTGCTCAGAAAATATTTATCGAACAAACGAATTGTTTCATAGACTTTATAACCTTCTCACTCACCACCAAGCGCAAGTCAGTTATAACCTCTCTGGGTCTACTTTGTTCATTTCTCAAATAGGAGTAATAACTCACAGGGCTATCACGAGGACTGTATAAGATAACATATGTAAAAGTGCTTCAAAAATTAGGAAATGTAAAAACGCTAGCTAATTTCACAGAGAACATTTCAATTTCCTGCTTTCTCTCCTTGGCTCCCCCAAGAAATTTTAACTGTCTTTTTAGTCCCACCAGATAGAGTCCTGCTGAATCTCCTGGCTCCCATTAGAAAGCCTTCCATCTGATCTTATCCAAACCTCAGCTCCTCCCTGATGGTGGTAAAAACACACTCCTCTTGCCCCTGGCCTTTAGTACGACCTACTCCCCATTCATTGTCACTGGGAACATGCATAGAGGTTCAAATTCTAGATCCGCAACTTACTCCACAACTCTTAGCCAAATTAGTTACTCTTCTCGGAGCCCATTTCCTCACTGAGAAAATTGGGATAATAATGGTAACTATATCACAGAATTGTTGTGAGCAATAAATGAGTTAATGATTCACATATTGTCTGGCACACAATGAGCTCTTAAAAAGAACATTAAAAGCCATGGCTTTTTGTCCAAACGTTCTTTAATTTAAAAAAGGGGGGGGTCGTCTCAGTGCTAAAGTAAAGTGAAGTAATCTGTGACATTTGTCACATTTTCTGGTTATCTGGAGTTGATTTGGCTGGTCAAATGGAAGTGCGAAAACATGCTATTCCCTCTTCCTGTTAGTCAGTCAGCAAATACGTATTGAGCACTTACTGCATACCAAGGCACTGAGGGAACACAAACATGGATAGGATACAGCCCCCACCCTTGAGGAGTCTGGTGAGGGACCTGAGCTCTTTATTTTTTTTTTTTTTAGATTTTATTTATTTATTTGAGAGAGAAACAGACAGAGAGAGAGAGGGACAGAGAGAGAGAATGAGCAGGGTGGAGGGGCAGAGGGAGAGGGAGAGGGAGAAGCAGGCTCTCCACTGAGCAGGGAGCCCAATGTGGGGCTTGATTCCAGGACCCCGGGATCATGACCTGAGCCGAAGGCAGACGCTTAACCCACTGAGCCACCCAGGCGCCCCGGACCTGAGCTCTTAAGAGAAAGGTTCTAGCCTAAGCACCACTGTCACTTTGGCAACAGTATATCCTGATTGCAAGCAAAAATATCTGGGAGCTATAAACCATCTCTCGCGTGTTCCGAGCTTCAGAGTGTTGCTGATGTCAGAAATTACAAAACAGCTGAGGGCATTAACTAGTATAACAGATTTATTAGATACCATGGAAATATTAAAATCAATACAAACACGTATCTCCTACAAGGCCACTCAGTCATTCAACAAATGTTTGCAGTGTGCCTACTTCTAAATTAGATGCTAGGGAAAGAAGGATGGTCAGCCGCTCTCCCTGTTCTCAAGGATGCTAATTCAAAACATTTTGGGGGTGATTTTTGGTTTAGAAAGCCTTTCACATATAGGATTTCATGTGATCCTCCTGATGAATAGAAAATAGAGGTTCAAGGAGCTCCTGGGTGGCTCAGTCGGTTGAGCATCTGCCTTTGGTTCAGGTCATGATCCTGGGGTCCTGGGATCGAGCCCTGCATCAGGCTCCCTGCTCAGCATGGAGTCTGCTTCTCTCCCTCCCTCTGCCTCCCCTCCCCCCCCGCCCCCACGCTCATTCTCTCAAATAAATAAATAAAATCTTTAAAAAAGAAAACAGAGGCTCAAATACTGGAATTGGGCTTATACCTAGGGCAAACTAAGCGAAGTATGACAGGCTCATGACCAGCGCTTCTTTCTCTCTCTGAAGGCCTTTCACTAGCCCACAACAACCTAATGTAACTCCGATTTCCCTCTCGGTGGGGGAAACCCTTCAAACTCATCTAAACTTATCAGGATCCACAGACCACCGTAGGTCTATCTTGTTTCCAAAGTCCCACAAATTTTAAGACAGGCTTTAAACTCTTCCAGGAAGAATGGTAACTTCTAGCTTCCAGTTCATCTTAAGCCCAGCGATGGCCGGGCTGCTCCTGCAAGTTCCAAAGGAGGTCCTGTTACTTTCAAGAGGCAGTGAAGGGAAGGAAATAAAAATCAATTCAAGAAGAAGGGTCAACACATGTTTGGCAGTCTCTGCCTTAACTATCTCCTCCCAAGCTGGGCCACCTGCAGGAACCAAGGGTTGAAAAAGGGAACAATGCACAGCAGAAGCACAGCAGGGGGAGTTAGAGAAGGTGGCCTATAAAGAGGAGGCACTGTTGAGTGGGAGTCTTGACAGATGAACAGGAACTTTCTGGAAGACAAGAGAGAAAAGGGCTATGGAAGCCCCCCCCCCCCCTTGCTGCTGTACTCTGTGCTTTTCACGTAGGACCCAGCAGCCTGCAGCAGGGTTGTCTCCTTCCACACCGTCTTCCCAACAAAATGTTAAGACTCAAGAAAAAAGGTAAGTCTCACCGACTCGGTGTTATTAATCCCTGGCACCGGGCCTGCCACAGTCTCAGTGCAATGAGCTGGGGAGGAATTAGCCCTTGAAGCGAGCTCTAAATCACCAGATTAGAGATAAACTGCTTTCCTTTATTAAAGAGCATGAAAATTAAAAGGGAAAATATTCCAGCTATGCCCAAACCCACCATCGAAAAGCACAGTTCAGCAACACACGACAGTTTTTCAACAGCTAACTGAAGTGTGAGGTGACGTCCATGTTTTCCCATGCAGCACCCAGAAGGGCCGAGCCCTCCCAACAGACAATGATTCCTAGTTGCTCCCCATCGAGAGTAGACATTTAGCCTTGAGCCGCAGACAGGAGCAGCACAGCCCCCTCCAAGAGCAGACAGCAGCCTGCATCTGGAGGGTAGACGTTTTGTCACCATAGAGAGAAACTCTGCCAGCAGGGATGCGGCATGGGTGGGGCTGGCAGCAGATGGGGGGAGTTAAAGCGGGTGGGGGTTCGGAGGGGGAGTCTATAAATTCCTCAAGAACGAGGTCTAGCTCTCACATGTATCTGTATGCCCGATGCCTGGCCCAGCCCTGGGCACCACAGGACTGCCTGTACTGTTAGGCAAGGTGTACGGTTAATGGGGCACCCTGCCACGGGGGTCTCAAGTTAGGGACCACCCCCAGCCGAGCCCAATGCCCTGTCGGAGGGCACGTGGAGAAAGGGCACCTTTATGTAATTACTATGCCCAGGGAGGGCGACTTTTAAAAAAACTGTTCCACCCAGAGGATGCTCTCGTTTTCAACAGAACCGGAACACAGGACTTTTTCTAACTGCTATGCTCAGAGAATGTGCCTTTGTTCCTAAAAAGTGGAGGGAGGTTCCTCTAGGTTCCACCAAAGCGGGTGGGGTTTTTCTCAATGGTCCATCCAGAGAGGGCCCCCCTTTCTGTCATCTCTTTTACCTGGAGGGGACACCGATTTGCCATATATACCACCAGCTCCCACTGGCATCTAACAGAAGTCCAGTACATGTTTGCTGGGATGGCGAGAGTCCTCACCTTCACTCTCTCTTCCCCCTCCCTCACCACCTCCTCCCCACGTGCATCAGAGAGTTTTGAAACTACAGGCACCAAATGGAAAACGTCCGTGTAAGTCAATAATTCTTTCCTAAATCTACCATTTTCATTAACTCAGAATTATGGGAAAAAAAGATTTCACTGTACTATTTCACAATGGGGAGTAAACTTACATAACTCCTTAATTCCAGGAGGTAATACAGGCTAGAAATTGGAATACGGTGACGCTCAGCTATCCAGAATCCTCAAGATATGAGTCTCTCTTAATAGCAAAGTTTCTTGGGAGCTGGAGCTTCCCCACTTTTTAGTACTGAATTGTTTCTTCAATTTTCACCATTTTGAATGGAACTCTTCCTGAAAACACCCTCCTCAGCCTTCTTACACAGATTCCTCGGAAGAGGCTACTGCCTCTTCTTCTTTTCTTTTTTTTTTTTTAAGATTTTATTTATTTGAGAGAGAGAGAGCATGAATGGGGGGGAGGGGGCGCAGAGGGAGAAGGAGAAGCAGTCTCCTTGCTTAGCAGGGAGCCCAACTCGGGGCTCCATCCAAGGACCCTGAGATCATGACCTGAGCTGAAACCAAGAGTTGGATGCTTAACCGACCGCGCCACCCAGGCACCCCACTGCTGCCTCTTCTTAATGCCTTGCTTGTCATCCTTGGCCTCAGTTACTGTTTGGGAGGTAAACTAGAGGAGTTGCCTTTAGCATCCTTCCCCTCTGATCACAGCAGGGAGGGGGATACTAAAAGTGCCCTCATGATTCTCCCCTCTCCCTTATCCCTCTTGTCCCAGCCATTTCCCCGGGGGCTGCCATTTCCCAGCCTGAGTGGTTGCCCCAGGACCCCAAAACAGCCACAGGAGAGGTTCTGAACTGGGAGTCACTGTAGTCACCAACCCTGGAGATGCCTTTGGACCAGTCCTCTTCTGTTCTCTGGGCAGCTGTTGGCCTAGATGCACTTTCTAGAACTCTATTTCTATTGGGATCATGAAGGGGAAAAAAAAAAAAAACTTGAAGATAAATACTTTTTCTTTAAATTGCATTTGTTAAAGCAGATAGTGGGTTTAAAAAACGCTAAACATCAGAACAGCTGCTCTCGCTATTATGTGCTATTATTAACACAATAATCTAACTGCACGAGATCGTGTGCCGTATCAGAGAATGTGGAAAACATGGAGTCAGATCTAGACATTGATTCAGAGGCAACCATTTCAACTCCTATTTGTGATTTCTGGCATAGCGTAGTTTGGAAACTACGTATTTTTTAAATATAAAAAAGTGGAAGTTTCTTTCCTCTTCCCTGCACTCCAACAAGCCTGTGTATAGGAGACGCTATACTCTCTTGCAAAGAGAAGTAACTTCGGGTTGACCTGACGTAGGGCTCCAACCCAGTAACATCATGTGTCGTATTAAGTGGCTGCAACATAAAAAAACAAAAGTACCATTCTTGTCTAAAATGTTAGTGGTTTTGGGGGCACCTGGGTGGCTCAGTCGGTTAAGCATCTGCCTTTGGCTCGGGTCATGATCCCAGGGTCCTGGGATTGAGTCCTGAGTTGGGCTCCCTGCTCAGCAGAGGGCCTGCTTCTCCCTCTCCCTCCGCCTGCCACACCCCCTGCTTGTGCACTCTTGCTCTCTCTCTGACAAATAAATAAAATCTTTAATAAAAATAAAAAAATAAAATGTTAGTGGTTTTTGGTGATATGTTCATAACCAAAATATGTACAATGAAACATGATTTACTTTACCTTAACATATACTTATTCTTTTCATTAATAAAATAAAAAGGCTTCATTTTTCCAATTTCTTTCGTTGTCTTATAAAGTTAAAAAATATATTACCTAAAGGTATTTTTACTGCTCACCACTAATTCATCCATGAGACCATTTTCTGTCACTTAATTTAACCTAAACCTGCATCATAGTTCATGCTCAGTATCCATAAATATACTGCAAATTTTCAAGGACTATGTGGTCAAATAAATTTGAGAAGCTCTGGCCTGGGTCTCTTCCAGTTTTAGCCATCTATATACCATAAGTGTTTCTCAAACCTGGCTGCACGTCAGAACCACCTTGGGATCTTAAAAATCCTAGTTCCTGGGCTTCATCACCCAGAAATTCTGGCTTTCCTGGTATGGGTTGGGGCCACGCATTAGTAATTTATTTAAGCTCCCCAAGTAATTTGGATTTGCAGCCAGCGTCTGTATTTCTGGCCATAATTAAAAAATGGAAAAAATTGCAATCAGCCAAGCAGTGTGAAAGATTCTACCCAGGGAGGTGACCGAAGTTCCTGGCGGCTTGGGCATGTTGTAGACACTACCGAGGAGCTATTGTCCATGACCTTGAGGCTGCCCGGTCATGAGATAGGGCTTACTTATTCCATATCCATGCTGGTAAGAGTTAGGCCTTTTGGACCCTCGGGCAAATTGCCAAATACGTCACTGAAACCACCTTAGGCCCCATAAGTTTCTTGTGAGAAGGTGTTCCTTCACCCATAAAGCAAGCTGGTTCTGTATAACTGGTAAGTAAAGCCAGGAGCCACACGGACATCCCAAGGGAAGAGGTGAACAGAGGCAGCAGGACACTTGGATAATAGCTCTGCCCAAGGCAGGCGACGCTGCCTAGCTGCGTGGCCCGCAACCGTCCTCTGCTGCTTCATTAGAACCCTTCGTTGGCATCCCAGCCTGGCAGGTCCTGTGGTCAGCCAGCACCACATATTCTCAGTGACAATAAACATCTCATAGCTGCCAGGACTCTCGGTGGTGCCTCGGCTTCGGTTCCAAAGAATGTTTTCCCTCTTGGATGGCAAGGCAGTGAACAGATGTCAGTGGGGGAGAATGAAAGGAGGGGTCAAAGGAAAGGAAAATCCTTGGGTTGGGAGAGATGAGCTGACAGCCTCAAAAGCTAGTTGCTGTTCCTCCGTGGGCACACGGGCATTCTTTACATATTCTGGAAAAGGGAAGAATGGCTGCAATTCCGAGCTGTCTAGGAAACATTCTTATTATAACTTCCTCTTGACAGTACCCCCATCCATGGATTTCAGACAGCTTCCTGGAACGTTAGCTCCGTGAGTTAGTATTTAGTGATCATGTGTGTGATCGTGGTGTATGCACCAGGAACTTTACCTACGTTATTTTGGATCCTCACGACAACCCTCTGAACTGGGTAGCATTAACCCCCTTTTACAGATGAGGAAGCATGGCTCAGAGAAGCCAGAGTCAGCTAATAAGTGTGAGGCAAGTAGGACTTAAACCCACAGCTGCTGCTTCTAAATCCCAAGATCCTCTTCCTTAACATGTCACTCACTGGGTTTTTTTTTTTTTTTTCCTACTTACTAAAAGTAATACACGTTCCGGATGCCTGGGTGGCTCAATCGGTTAAGTGTCTGCCTTCGGCTCAGGTCATGATCCTGGGATCGAGTCTCGCATCGGGCTCTCTGCTCAGCGGCGAGTCTGCTTCTCCCTCTGCCTGCCACTCCCCCTGCTTGTGCTCTCTCTCTCTCTGACAAATAAATAAATAAAATCTTAAAAAAAAAAGTAATACGTTCATTTAGGACATTTGGGAAGATGCGGGAAGGTATAAGAAAAAAAATAACACCCACTCCCATAATCTCACAAAGATAACCACTGTTCCTCATGTTATCATCGTTATCACCCTGAGATAAGCATTGTTAACATGAGGGCATATGCCCCTCCAGTTTCTTTTCCATATACATATGCTTTATTTTGGAGAATACCGTACATGCCTATTTTGGATAGTATAGTACATGCGACTTTATGCCCGGCCTTTCCATCCAGCATTATCACTATATATTTGGGGGGTTTTTTTTGCTTGTTTTCTTTTAAGATTTATTTATTTATTTGAGAGAGAGAGCAAGAGCATGAGCACGTGAGTGGGGGGAAGTGCAGAGTGGAGAGATAGAGAGAGAATCATAAGCAGACTCCCCACTGAATGCGGAGCCCACTCGGGGCTCGATCCCATGACCATGAGATCAACACCCGAGCGGCAACCAAGGGTCCAACGCCTAACCGACTGCACCACCACCCAGGCGCCCCATGGCTCTACATTTGTTTTAAGCCTGAATTTTCTTAGCTGTCTAGTATTCTATCATACAGACCTGTCCAAATTTAGAATAACTACGCCCCTATTGTTGAATGTTTAAGTTATTTTCATTTTTTTTTCAGTGAATATAAATAACCAACAGATGCAGGGAGCTTCCTCAAACATTTTTCCCAGAATTCTGAGAGCGTTGGGTCCCGGAAGTGGAATTATGGGATCAGAAAGGATAAGAGTTACACAACACCAGGGTGGGAGTTGATGACAACTGTGATACATGGCTTCCCCCAAGAGCAGAGAGAACCTGAGGCCTGATGATAAAGGAGACCCCACTCGCTCCCCTCGGGGCCGGCTAGTGAGGGAGGATAACATGAGTTTGGCGTTTTGAAGATACTAGGAGTCTGACTATAAATTGCCAGGCAGTTAATTACACTCGTTCTCCAAAGCCAATTTCAGTCAAAATAAAAACCGCTGAATCATTTTTTCACCTCATCTCCTCTTTGAGCCCATTTCCCAAAGAAAAAAGTATTCTTCTGATTTTCCCACTGGATGAATCACAGGCCATTCTTTTTTTTTTTAAGATTTTATTTATTTATTTGACAGAGAGAGACACAGTGAGAGAGGGAACACAAGCAGGGGGAGTGGGAGAAGAAGCAGGCTTCCCGCTGAGCAGGGAGCCCGATGCGGGGCTCGATCCCAGGACCCTGGGACCATGACCTGAGCCGAAGGCAGATGCTTAATGACTGAGCCACCCAGGCGCCCCATCACAGGCCATTCTTGAGATCTATGCTATTTAAAAAGAAAAAATTAGAAGATACGGTCAAACCTCCCATGTCCTCACTCACACACACACACACACACAAAACAAAAACAAAAAAACAAGAGGCTGGGCTTAGACTCGGGCTTTTTCTCCCTCTTTCTTTTCTCACTGAGGCTTGGAGCCCCTCCTGGCCTGGACTTCTTCGGGGGACCCAGGACCTGGCTCTGCAAAGCAGGTCTCATTGGCCCAAGGACAGTGAAAACTCGAATGCAGATCAAGAAAATCTGCAGTTGTTAACTCTTACAACTTCGCTTTAACCTTCCCAAGACTCTGGTATCCAGCTCCTTGGCCAGCCAACAGGATGTGAGGGCTTCCCCGCCCCACCTCCCCACTGAGGGCTCATTCTGAAGCAAGAGGCACCTTGCACCCTCTCCTCCTGAATCACTTGAGTTCCTCACCGGCCCCCTCACATATCCTGGGCCTTGCACCCGGCTACTTCCTGCACCAGGAATTCCCTCCTCCCCCTTCTTCAACTGGCCGGCTCCAGATCACCCTTCAGAACTCAGACATCGCATGGTCCTGAAGGCTTTTACAAGCCTCCAGGCTGAGTCAGGTGCACCTCCTCTGCATCCTCTCTGCATTCCCTTGACCCCCCAGGCTCACCTCCACAGCAGTACAATGATTCAGTGTTCTCCATGCCGGACTGTAGGGCTGCATCCCAGTTGGGCTGTATGTCCCCAGAAACTGGCATGGGGCCAGGCCCAGAATCAGGTGCTCAATAAATATGTGATGGCTCAGGGTGCCTGGGTGCCTCAGGTCATGATCCCGGGGTCCTGGGATCGAGCGCCATGTAGGGCTCCCTGCTCAGGGGAGAGCCTACGTGTCCCTCTCCCTCTGCCCCTCCCCCTGCTCGTTCTCTCTCTCCCTCTCTCTCTCAAATAAATAAAATCTTAAAAAAAATAAGTAAATACGTGATGGCTAGAAAAAAGAGATGAATTGAACTTAAGAGGCATTTATTAAGTGCCTGTTAGATGCCGAGCACTATCTTAGGGGCTGGAGAAACAGCAGTAAAAACCGATGAAGATCTTGGGACCCCTGGGTGGCACAGTCGGTTGAGCGTCCGACTCTTGGTTTCGGCTCAGGTCCTGGTCTCGGGGTCATGGGATCGAGCCCCACGTCGGGCTCCAAGCTCAGCAAGGAGTCTGCTAAAGTTTCTCTCTCCCTCTCCCTCTGCCCCTCCCCGTGCACGCTCTCTCTTTCTCAAATAAATAAATAAAAATTTTAAAAAGCAGATGAAGATCTCTGCCCTCAAGGGGCTCACTTTCTATTGAGGGGCTTACACTTTAGAGAGGGAGGAACAGAGAGCTTCCCAATTGCTCAAACCTCCCAAGTTAAAAGACTGATGCCTAGTGGTCTTGAGGCATGTTCAGACCCACTGCCTCGCACACAGAGCCCCCTGCTGCAAGCCTACTCATGCAAACACTTAGTTAACACACCTCCTGTTTGTGGCATTATTAATGTCACATTGTCCGTTCAGATATTACCATCCTGGGCACTCTAACTTGAAAACTTCAGTGAGAGCTGATCGGAGTGAAATCATGCAATTCTGTGGAGCAAGAAAGCGTTGATAGCTTGAACCATCAAGGTGAGGCTAGTGGCTTCCAACTGAAGAGAAGACGACTCTAGAGGGCCATGGAGTTATCAAAGGTCTGTGAGTCTGCAGATCCACCAAGCGTTGTCCACCTACTGAATAAGCACTACTCTGCCTATGTGGAAAGACGGGTCATCAATTTTAAATCTTCGAATTCATGTAAAAGCACTGCTGAATTCACAGTAGCAGTCTGTTATTGTTTGGTTTTTATTTTTTTTTTTAAGATTTTATTTATTTATGTGTCAGAGAGAGAAGGAGAGAGCACAAGCAGGGGGGGAGCGGCACACAGAGGCAGAAGCAGGCTCCCCGCCAAGCA
The DNA here is from genome assembly GCF_037043125.1 of Eumetopias jubatus. Taxonomy (NCBI): domain Eukaryota; kingdom Metazoa; phylum Chordata; class Mammalia; order Carnivora; family Otariidae; genus Eumetopias; species Eumetopias jubatus. The sequence goes on from NW_028274817.1 coordinate 69,102,434, forward strand.
GGGAGCCTGATGCGGGGCTCGATCCCAGGACCCTGGGATCATGACCTGAGTCGAAGGCAGACACTTAACCAACTGAGCCACCCAGACGTCCTTGTCATTGTTTGGTTTTTATTTTTGTTTTTACCATAGGGGATTCTAAAAGTCCAAGTTCCATTCTTGGACCCCAAACCAGACTGGATGGAAAATCCTCTGGGGTGTGAACTGGGGTCCTGGTTCTGGCTATCAGCTCTCCCCCACCCGGAGAAGGAGAGGACCTGATGCCCTGGCACCACGCGCTAGGAAATCAGATGGCACCCACCCCTGCAGTGGGAGCTCTTTTTTTTTTCTTTTTTTTTTTTCCGAGACAGAGAGAGGGAGAGAGAGAGCCTCTTAAGTAGACTCCATGCTGAGCGTGGAGCCCGACTCAGGGCTCAATCTCACGACCCTGAGATCATGACCTGAGCCGAAATCAAGAGCTGGACACTTCACTGACAGAGCCACGCAGGCACCCCCAGTGGGAGCTCTTTAAAGGGAGATACTGGGTCTTATTTACCTCCGAGTCTTTAGCACTCAGCGCAAGGGTGAGAAGGGGAAAGGTGATGGGACCCAGACAAAGCTGTGTCCTCTTTTGCAAGGGCTAGAAGGTAATGATCTGAGGATAAGATGACTTGAGGCCTCCAGAAAGGGCATAGAGAGCAGCAAAGCTAGTGAGCCTGTTAAGCTTCTTAAGCTTTGAAGAATAATAAATCCATACCTTGGAAACATGTATGCTAAATACATTTTTGGTAATAATTTTACTTTCTCATTCCTTGGTTTTTAATAAAAGTGCCTCTGGAAATGCCAACCAGGCTCTGCTATAATAACAGAAAATAGGCATGATGTGGGTGTGTGACAAGAAGTGTCCACAATTGGTTTTAAAAGCTGGAAGGGAAAATAGCAAGTATAAAGGGGACAGAAGGATTATGAGTGACAGACCCCCCACTGGAAAGGTGACCTTCAGAAGACCATGTCGGGGTCACTGGCCCAGCTACCCCTTCCCACCTGAAGCTTCTTTTTCTAAGCTATTTCCCACTCAAAGCTTAAAGGAGACTGTGTTTTAACAAGGGAGCCTGTTGCCTCACATCTATTCCCTACATGATACAAGGCTGACCTTCCTTCTTCCTCTCCACCGCCAGTTCACCCACCAAGTCCCAAATACAGAAACCACAGGGAGCCTGTTCTTTAGAGCATCTCTCAGTTTGCAAAGGTAACAGGAGTCATTCGTTATCCTGGACAAGTTCCAGCTGAAAAAACTGCCAGGGCGCTGACTCTCAGGGAACAACTGAGTTTGAACTTAGCAGCACACAGCCCTGGCTTCGGTGTCAGGAGGCCAGGCTTCTAGATCAAGGCTTCCTGCCATTTATCTGCTGTGTGACCTAGCGTGTGCCACATTCCTCAAAGGGGAGATTAAGTATATGCCTAGGCCACCAGCAACAGGAGTGCAAAAGAGAGAATGGAAAACATCCATAAGCCATTTTAATTTCAACATACATGTGGAACTCCAGTGATCTCAAAAAATAACATTTTATTTATTTATTTTTTAAGTAGGCTCCACGCCCAACATGGGGCTCGACGTGGGGCTTGATGTGGGGCTCGAACTCACAACCGTGAGATCAAGACCTGAGCCGAGCTCAAGAGTCGGGCACTCACCCGACTGAGCCACCCAGGCGCCCCCCAAAATCACATTTTATCTGAAGGTTTAGTATTGCTTTCATTTGGAATTACATATGGGGAGACACTATCATCTTTTCAGCACTTAAGGTTACTAACGGTCTTGATCCAGCTGGGCACAAGTCCGTTCCTTTTCCTGGGCCTCCGCAGTCAAGTGTTAGGACACCCACAACGGTTAATGACCGAGTTTTTGATGCCACATGGTATAAACCCACTCTACCCAAACCAGACAAGTACGGGGACAGACGATGAAATTCACCACTCTCCTCCTGACACCTAATCAACGGCGTAAAGGTCAAAGTTGAGCCCAAGAACCATAACTTGAATCTTCTCCTATTACTCCACTATTCCGTCATCCTGACGCTTTTATCACCTTAGCTGCTCATGTGTCTAAAAAAAAGGAGAAGGTTAAGTTTCTTGTTTCTAAAGTGGAGGAAATTCTAGTGGACATTTTGGTGTCCAAATTTCCAGGGAAGATGTTTTCAACACATGGAAATACCACGAAGCAGACCAGGAATTTCATGGTATTTAAAAGAAAATGGGCTTGCCCCACTCTGTCAAGCCACTGTCCCAAGGGTCTCTGGGGATGACAGGTAGGACAGAGACAAAGTGAGCTCTGGCAAAGTGCCGGTTCCAAGTCCCCAAAGATCCCCCTGCTCTATCCTACTCAAGCAGGCCATATCCTGTCCTCAGTAGCAATGACGATCAGGTTCAGAGTCCATGACACCTCATCAAATGCGAATCTGGCTGCAGTCTGAAGGTGCAGCTTTCATTTTTCTCATCTCCATGTAGATTTACAACAGTCTCCCCTCACCCTGGAGTTATGATTTAGACATAAATAAACCAGCTGTCCTTTCTGATTTGGAGCCAAAGTTGCCACAAAGCTGGAAAACCAAGAGGCAGGAATTTTACATAAAGATGAAGAGGGAGTTTCCATCATCGCCCCAACTGGCTGTATTCAAGCCAAAATAATTGCAAGAAGGAAGAGAGCATCTTTCCCATAGCAAGTTCACAGGCTAGTGTAAAACGATAGCTCCCCAGTGTTATTAAACATACCTAGATTTATCTAGTGCTTTGGTGACTTCCTTGCTCGCTCAGGAGATATTATACCACTAGGCCAATAGCCTGATTGCTTTTGTAATTATCATCTAAGCACCTACAAACATTAAATAGATCTCTGAGGGAGGAATTGGAAAGCTTGGATTGACTCAGCATATGGCAGCATATGCATGGAGCTATTTCCCTCCGGCTTTGACCATGCCATTCTTGAGATGAAGAGCGCAGAGTACAGGACACGAATGCAGTAAAACAGGGCACATTCAAAGCCAGATGCCAGGAGAGACTCCAGTTCTAGGCAGGGCCATGCCAAGGGTGTGGCAAAAGCCACAGATCCATAACCCAAGGAGCCTGGTGCAATCCTTTAGCATGCCCTCTCCTCCTTCCAACCCCCATCCCCCACCTCAGGCCGGTTACAAGAGCTTCTAGGGCAGTCTCAAAGGGGTTCAAGTTACCAAAGAACAGCCTTCAGTGGAGGAGGAGGTGTTGCCAAGCAACCAGCCCAGCCCAGTCCCACCCCTGTAACCTTGAAGATGGTGGGGCTGTGACCCCTGGCTGTATAGAGGAGCACCTCGGACTCCCTCAGCATCAACTTTCTCCTCCTCCATCTCTTTCTCCTCTCCCTGCCCTCCCCCTGCTGCTTCCCAGGGCCCCCAGTAGAAGCACGGGGTCTGGTCTCTGCAAGCTTGAAGGCTCCGGGCCAGTCTGACTTGCCATTGCTCCCGTAGGTGGCGGCCAAGCTGTCCCTGCAGGGAGGCTACAAGCTGCTGGCCTGTCAGGTGTCATTCACTCCGGTTATGTGGCTTCCAAACCTTCCTCCCTCCTTCCCAGGTCTTGCTTGCCCCCATGGTCAAAGAAATAGCTAAAGGAAGAATTTGGGGGGAAATTCAGCCAGATGGAAGATACATAGGGTAAAATGCTGACTGGGGAGTGCTGACCACCGGCAAGATGGTCAGTAAAGGAGTAGGAGTGCTAGGAGCAAAGGTGCCAGGAAGAAAAAAAGAACAAGAGCGGACAATGGTAAAAATTTGAAAAAAAGGGGGGGTGGATATTTATTTGGGGTCAAAATATAATATGTATCCTGCTGAACACCTTGTTGGAGCTTATACCCGAGCGATGGAGGGGGTGGCCAGATGGCGCACTGATTATCCTCCCCAACTCTCCTTGCATTTGGCACTTACGCTCAGATCATTGCCGAGAAGGCCGAATTTAAGTGATAGGCAATCAAAGCACCTGAAGGGAAAAGTGTGCAGTGGGAACCTAGGGTAGGGCATTAGACCAGAAAATGGAAAGCCAGAACTTCTCGACAAATTAAGGTAGCTGCGTTCCATTTGTGCAGCAGACTCCTCAGTGCCTCTGAGCTAAGGCAAATGGATACACCAAAGAGGTGAGACAGCCACTCTCCCGGCTCCTGCGGATTTCAAAGGAACCAAACTAATGCAATTTCTCCTCAGAATTGCTCCCTTCCTCAAAAAGATATCCATTGCACAAAGCCATCTCCTTCTAAACCAGCAGGTTACCCAGAGAGGGCTAGCTAGGTCCCAAGGTGACTTGGTGAAGCCATACCTTCCTGCACGTGGAAAGGGCTCTCCGATTCTGTGGACGATTCAGTGGACAGAAAGGTCCCAGCTGGAAAAGCAGAGCCTCTTTTCTGTCCTTATCTTAGCCTGCTGAACTCAGTAGGTGGCTCTCTGTAAGCTGTGTGGGGATTCTGAAAACTACTCCTCGAGTTGACTTATCAAATTTCTCCTAGGCTAATCCTGGTAGTCAGTGGGACCCCGGCGGGGCGGGGCGGGGGGGGGGGGGGCGGGGAGGAATCAACAGTGACCTTCTTACCCTCTTTGTCAACTGAGAACTAACCAGACCTAGGGCCCCAGCTTTCTTGGTCCCCTGCCACGCAGAGGTTTCTGGTCCTATGTCTACATTCCATCTGGCAGTCATCTGTGTCTTCCACCTTCCTGTTCACACATGACCCAGTTCATTTTTCTCCACTAGTGACTTCCACCATCTACCTCAGAAGTCCCAGACCTCTCTGAAGAGGGGATCCCAGGGCCTCTGACTCCTGTCCTACTGGAAGGGGTCGGGCAAGGTGGTGCCTGCAACAGAGAGGGGCTGGCCCTGCCAATCCTTCCCCAAGGCAGCTGGAGTCTTGCACTCAAAAGTCAGCCCCGTAGCCACTTTCTGCCTCCATCTGAAACTTTCTGGTCACACTGCTCCTTCTCTCCCCTTTCTGGTGCTGCCAATTGGCCTCTGTACCTGGCACGCCCCAGCTGTGGTCCGCATTTCCAGCACATTCAGTCCCCTTGCTTTCAGCACAAGTGCCACACTCTAAGGGAGCAGTCCATCTCCACGGAGTGAGGATTCCCCATTCAAAGTGCCCGAGTCCAAAGTAGTAAGGGTCAAAGGCTCGCGCTGCCCTGCCACCCTCTCACGGGGTCCTGCGTCCTCAGCCAGGGCACCACTGGGTTTCTCAGTCATGGCTAATTCCTAAACGAATCATGAAACTGATGACAGTCCTGTTAAGCGGTCCTCTCCGGCCAATTTGTGCAGCCAGACCCTAGGGGTAGTACGGGTCAGCGAAGCCGGCGGCAGTCTCTCCTTCCCGCCACACCCCTGCGGCCACTCCCCGCGCAGCGAGCCCGAAATCGCGGGGAGAAGCGGGCGGGAGGGCGCTCCCACACTCCGCTGAGGGCGAGCCGCGAACACGCCGCGGCGCGAAGTTGCCCAGGTTTAAATCCACTATAGGCACCGCCGCCAAGCTGCCGCCGCCGCCGCGTAGGTGGCCAGCGGCTCGGGCGCGCTTTCCGAAGCGGCCGCGCTCGGGGACTGGAGCAGAGACGCCCGCGGCGCGGCCATTTGGTTCTCCCGACGCCGCGGAGACGGGGACGCCGCGGGCCTGGGGACGGCGCCGAAGCCGTCCGGGACCCAGTGGCTCCCGGGAGCCCCGCAGGTTTCCGCTTCCCCCTCCCCCACCTTCCCCCCCAACCCCGGATCCCCAGAAAGCGGCCGCGCACCCCAGGGCCGGGAGCCCCGAAAGCACCGGGTCACTCAGGACGGCGCGGCCGGCTCCAGAGGCAGGAGGTTCCAGAAGGAGAGCTGAGGGTGGGGAGTCAGGGAAACGGGATCCCCTCACTCCCGGAGGGGAAGGGAGGGAAGGGAGGAGGAGGGGCGGGGAGGGCCCGGGAGGGGGTGGGGTGTGGGGTGGGGTGGGCGCCGAGCCGGGAGCCCACTGGCGCCCCCAGAGGCGGGGTAGACGCGGGGCCGAGAGCGGCCCGGGCGCGGTTTACCTAGCTCCTCCTCGTCGTCCTCCGGGCCGAGCAGGCGGCAGGGCAGGCGGCGGCGGAGGCGCACGGTGCGCCGGCACAGGCTGTCGGTGCGGCGCCCCAGGGCCAGCAGGTGCCCCTCGAGGTCCTCGAGCAGAGCCAGCGAGTGGCCGCAGAGGTCGGCGAGCTGCCGGAGCAGGCTGAGCGCGGCCAGGTGGCTCACGTCGCGGAGCTCGGCGAGCGGCTGCGGCGGGTTGCGCGGGCACAGGCGCTGGGGCACCACCGTGCGCCTGTAGAACGGCATTCCGGGCGCGGGCGCGGGGAACCAGCCTGGCGGCGCCCCTGGCCCGAGCGCCCCTGAGCAGCGGCCCCAGCTCCGGGTGTAGCAGGCCCCGGGCGCGGGCCCGCGAGCGGGCGGGCGCCGAAGACGCCAGGCGGGTGGGCGGGCTGACGGGTTCCCAGCCTAGAGCGCCGCTCCCCCCGGGGCTGCACACTCGCCGGAGCCACCCGTCCCTCTGACTCTGGTTCGCCGGGCTCCTCCTCCTCCTCCCCGCCTTTCTCCACCTCCTCCTCCCTGGCTCTGCTACTTCGGGATCCCCCCACCCACCTTTTTTTTTTTCTTTTGCGGTCAGAGATTCGCAGATTAACGCTTGATCCGGGAGGGGAGGGAAAGGGAAGTAGGAGTAAAAAGAGCGAGCTGGAGCGTGAAAGAAGGAATGTCTGCGTGAGGGGGGGGGGGGTGTTTGTGTGTATGTGATGTTCGGTACGGTCTCTGTGCCCGCGTCCTCCTGCGGAGCTCGAGTCTCGGTACTGATGGTTAAAAGTTGTGTTCTGCTTTGTTTCTGTAACTTAAACTTTTCCTTCATAAATAATAAAAATTCGAGCGCACCCGCGCCCACACCAGCAAGTAACCGGTGGAGACTCACCGATTAGTCTTACTTCATTCATCTTGCTTTCCTTTCCCAAACAGGGACTCGGCGCCGCGCACGGGCTGGACTAGGCTGTGAGTATAGCTTTCTAGCGCCCAGGAGCTTTGCAAACGAGGAGGAAAGAACCGATTTTCTTACTGCGCTGTCAGGAGGGCAGTGCCTCTGTGTACTCTCACGGTGCCTGGACTGCTGTAAAGACTCTGGAATGAACGAATGAATGATTGAGTGAAAAGAAACCCATTCTCTGGAACAATAGATTCAGTTCAGATGGAGGGATGCTGCGCCATATTTTATGCAGAAAGAGAGCCCAGGGCCACCTCCATCTCTGGCCCCAATAGGCTCCTGAGATGCACGGGGAACAGGCTGGGGTAGGTATGCTTGCCATGCAGGAAACCCTGTCGTCACGTCCTGAGTTCTCTCTGTTGTAGAAGTTGGAAGAGAGGGAGACACTGACTGATGTCCTCAGAAAAGCAGAGTGCCTGACTGTGTGTATGTCCCTGTGCACTTGGGGAGTTTCCACTCTGAACACTTAATTTCAACACACTGAGCTCCCATCTGATTCTGCTCTAAACCACTGTGACTTTGGTGTGGTTCCATTTCTTCCTTCTGGTAATTCTCTCATCTCTCCTCCTAAAAATGCTCGCGTCCTTAGAATCCCTTATAATCTATTAGTAGAACACCTTGAACAGACTATGTGTGTCTGCACGAATGATCCTGAGTGTGGCCTGTTTTCATTCATTCCTTTACAGAATTGTCCCTTAAGCAGTCCAAGAAGGCTCTACAACCACTTAAGAGTAATCTGATTACCCTTCTCAGCAAATACCTGTTCCCTGTTCCGTAAAGTGGCACATGGATACTAAAAAAGTTGGGTTCTATTACAGTAAGAAAAAATTGGCCAAAAGACAACCCCTCTTCTGAGCTGTTAAATCCGATTGCAGAATGGGGACCCAAAAGTCTGTATTTGGCAAACTCAGACCCGAGCCAAGAGAGTGACTGGCAGGAAGTAGGGACTTGGCTGGACTCTCCAGGGATACTTGTCCTTGACCTATGGGCTGTTTAGACTGATCTTCATTTGGGAGAAAAAGAAATGAGGTATGAGCAGATTGAAAGAGACTGTGTGGGCAGAGCTTCGCTGCCTGAGGGTGGCAGGCCTGGGCTGGGCCTGGTGTCTGAGCTGACCTCACGACTTTGATTCCTGAAGCTGATGAATCTTTCAGGGCTCTATAATAACAAGCTCAACTCCAAGCAAATCAGCAGTGGCCCCACACCCTTCCCCCCCAGCCAAGTCTGTTCATTCCAGCCTCTTCAATGTGCTGGCCCTGGCTTTCATCAAGGAAACATCAAGGACTTACAATGGGGCCACCTCAGAACAGAGCCCCTCCTCCCTTCCCAGGACCAGAGCTGGACTGCACATACTGTGGAAGAAGTCAAGGGAATGTAAGTTTTCACCTTCCTTCTCATCTCCAGTCTCTTCCCAACAGGAAAATGGAGACCTGGAGCGAGAGGCAGGTCTGGATGTAGAGAGCCCCCGGGCAGGAGCGCAGGGGCCCGGCTCTGGTCCTTGGAGGGAGAGCTGGGGTTCTAGAGGTGCCACATTCCAGCCATGATGTCCAGGGCAGGTAGGCAGCTAAGACCAGGGGTCCCCTCCTGTACTCCCACATCACTCTCCAGCACAGCATTCCCACAATCATCCTTGTTTAATAGTAATAATAATGCTTTTGTAATAACATCATCTTCTCCGGTTAGACTGTTAGCTCCATAGGGGCAGGAACCAGGTCTGTCTTGCCCACTTCTGTATGTCCAGTGCCAAGGCCAGCGACTGGTACGCAGTAGGTACTCAGAAAGTATATGTTGATGAATGAATAAATAAAGCTGGATTATAGGAAGAGCCCAATATGAAGAGCTTTACTTAAAAGATTTCACCTGGCCCAAGGGCCAGTGGAGAATCATTGTGGATTCTGGAGCAGAACACTGCCTGATGTGGGGAAGGAGATGCTCGAGAACTTTTCATCTGGAGGCAGTGGGAAGAGGCAAATGTGGAGAGCAAGACTGCTTTGTCCCACCTGCACCCACATCCCCAGGGCCGAGTAGCCAGAAAGTGCTCCGTGAATTCAACGTTTGCTCTGATTTGCCTATAAACCTTGGCACAGCACATTCCGAAGGAGAGAGAGGGAAGGTGCCAAGGGGAGAAAGGAGAAGACCCTAACACTCAAGCCAGACCTGAAAATGCTGGGCGCTTCCTACCCACCCGCCAACTCCCAGACTGCAGACCTATAGCTGTTCATCTGTCACTGTGCTCAGAGTTCCAAACTGAGCCTAAGCTGGGCCCACCTGTACAACTGGACATGGGTCCGGCCTCGAGCAGTGACTGGAAAAAGAGTGACTAGAGAGGGAGGAGGGAAATGGGAGAGTAACCACCCACAACCAGCAAGACCCCTGCTTTCCTTCCCACCCTCTGTCTTGCCTAACCAGCTGCTGCCAAGAACCTAGAATTTCAGTAAAAACTGGATTTTGAGGGGCGCCTGGGTGGCTCAGTTGGTTAAGCGACTGCCTTCGGCTCAGGACAAGATCCCAGAGTCCCGGGATCGAGTCCCACGGGGGTGGGGGGAGGGGCCCAGCTCAGCGGGGAGCCTGCTTCTCCCTCTGCCCCTCCCCCTGCTCAAGCTCTCTCTCTCAAATAAATAAAATCTTTTAAAAAATTTAAAAAAATGGGTTTTGAAGGCATAAATAAGTAACATATAGGATATGCCATTTCTTTTCCTCCACGTTGGCAATCTCCACAGCTGCAAAATGAAAATTCACGAGCAAACGTGCAACCTCCCCAGTTTCCCAGCACAGCCCTCAGTCTTATTTCAGGATAAGAACCAAGAAAGGTGCTCCCCGTGTTGCTACCTCTCAAATTTACCCAAATAGTAGCATCTTGGAAACTAAGCAGCAATACCATTTTTTTCCTTGACATTCCTCTATAGTCCAGCAATTGTTTTATCTAAGTTGTGAGAACGTACATTCCCCCCTCTATACCCTCTTGCCATGAGACTCAGGGCAGATGCTTTCCTTATGAATGAAAAAATATATATACAGCCAGTAGGGAGATAAAAAAGCTGCTCCTCAGTCCCAACTTTTAACACTGTCTTGTTCCCTGGTGCTAAGTGTCTGCACCAAGAGAAACTAACAAGAATTGGCAAATACTAGATTGACTTTTTTTTTTTTAATGTCATTTACCCTTTTTGGTATTTTAATGCTTGGCTCTGCAGTTAAGAACTCAAGTAACCTCCTCAGACAGGCCCTAAGAAAGTAGCCCGGAGAAAACAAACTGGTGGTTTTTAGCTTTTCCGTCAGGGATCCCAGGATGCCATCAACAATGCAGACAAAGCTCATGCTTATCAGGACCTTACACGGAAAAGAGTGGGACCGGTCAGTGCCTCAAGATTTGAGAGGAGAGAGCAGGCTTCTGCCCTTGAGGCAGCCTTCAGAGTGGGAGGGGTATGCCCCAGAGCTGGGCCTCCAGGGTTGGACTGGAACCTTAGACAGCCATCAATCACCTCCTAGGGCAATAGGCGTGTAAGCTGAAGGCGGCCCAAGGTCCTAAAATAATTCCTTTCAACCCAGACTCAATGCTTCACACACACGCAGGGCAAACCCTTCAAGAATTCCATGAGGAAATAAACCTTTATTTCAAAAATAAACTTTGATGTTGTTTGAACTTTAGCCCTGACTCTGAGCCCAGGCTGAAACTGCGAGAAAAGATTTGTGGTATTTTGAAAGAAACTACAGGAGATTTCAGCAGAACATGAACAGATCCTTTTACAGCCCCTCATCCTCATGTTGTATATGGATTCCGCCCCCGCCCCCACACACACACCACCACCAGTCCGCCACCCCCTACCCCACTAGCATGCTTTCCCTCATTCCCTCCCTATCTTGTTTGGATGAGACTATAATTAGGAACATTCAAATGTTGCTGCTTTGGCTGGGTAATTTTATTCTAACATGCTTGCTTTACCTGGGAGAAATCATATTGGGACACTCCCTGACTATCCTACTCTTGACCTAACAACCACCACCCCTCCCCTGCAACTTCCTGTCTCCCCACAAAATCCTTAGGCAGTAAGGAAAAGCCCTTAATCTCTCCAGGACGTGCCATGTCCACCACACGATGACATCCTTGTGTTTGATATCGAGGCTGGGTTAGGTAAGAAGCACGTCCAGCTCTACATCATTAAACTGGGAGTTGTTTTGCCGGTCAGGGCTTTGGATTAATTAGGGAAACCGAATAAGGAACATTTCAGCTTTATCAGGCACCCAAATACGGTTGGACATGGGGTCCACCTTCCCTCTCTACTAGGAAGCTATGCAGCCCTGCATGGTGGTCATAGCCAAATGCAGGCTGTGGGGACCCACTGATCTGCATTCAGGTCGCCAGCGCCCCAGCTGTGTGTCTTGGGCAAGTCACTTAACACTGGCTGTGCCTCAGTCTCCTCATCCATAAAATGGACAAGATCAATATTCAATTGATGTCCATGAGTATGGCTACACTGATTGTCTGCAGGTGTCCGTTCTATTTGATCAGGCTATTCAGGATCGACCTTGCAGGATTGCCCCGAGGATTACATGAAATAATGTACAGAAAGTGCTGGGCACAGAGGAGACACTCAAGAAATGTTATTAGCATATACATAGCAGTTTCCTGACTATAAAAAGGAAGGCACATTTTTTCTCTTCTCTCCATTCGGAGTTAACAAAGCCTCATGCCCTTGCATCAAAGTTTCTGTAGTTACAATATATTGTAATATATTATAATCAGGAATAGTCGAAATCTCGCCTCTTACCCAATTGCCTTTTAACTGACCAAACGATTCCTGACATTCAGGTGTCTCAACTTCTTTATCAAGCCCTGTCTCAGCCGAGACATGAGTAAGGGATTTATTGGATTAAACAAGATTTCAAATTTGTGGCAATAACCCATGCCATCTGCTGCTTTTTGTATGGGTTGCTTCACTTCCCAATCATCTCAGCTATACCTTAAATAAGTAGGAGTCCACTATTGCAAACTAGCACCAAATCATCACTTCGAGCAATCAAAATGGACGTTTGCTCAACTCTGGAGTTACCTCGAGAAGTCTCCAAACATCCCAGGTGAATTTCCATTTTTACATTAAAAATGGCCATCTCAGGGGTGCCTGGGTGGCGCAGTCGGTGAAGCAGCCGACTCTTGATTTCGGCTAGGGTCATGATTTCCAGGTCGTGGGATCGAGCCCTGAGTCAGGCTCCGTGCTCAGCGCAGAGTCTGCTTGAGACTCTCTCCCCTCTCCCTCTGCCCTTTTCTTGCTCGTGCACGCTTGCGTGCTCTCTCTCTCTCAAATAAATAAAACATTTTAAAAAAAATTCTCTGGGGTGCCTGGGTGACTCAGTTGGTTAAGCATCTGCCTTCGGCTCAGGTCATAATCCCAGGGTCCTGGGATCGAGGCCCACGTGGGGCTCTCTGCTCAGCGGGGAATCTGCTTCTCCCTCTCCCTCTGCCACTTCCCCTGCTTGTGTTCTCTCTCTCTCTCTCTCTCTCTCTCTCTCTGTCAAATAAAATAAATAAAATCTTTAAAGAAATTTTAAAAAAAGATTCTCTCCCTCCCTCTGCCCCCACCTAAAAAATTGCTATGTCATCACTATATTCAATTGCAAGATTGTACATTCCAAAGTACAGCTGACCCTTAAACAATGCAGGGGTTAGGGGCTCTGAGCCCCCACGCAGTTGAAAATCTGTGTATAATTTTTGACTCCCCCCAAAACTTAACTAATAGCCTCCTGTTCACCAGAAACCTTAACAATAACATAAACAGTCAATTCATATATATTTTATATGTTGTATATGTATTATTTATTGTCTTCTTATAATAAAGTTAGAGAAAAGAACATGTTATTAAAAATCATAAGGAAGAGAAAATATATTTACAGTACTGTGCTGTACTTATGGAAAACCAATTATGTATAAGTAGACCCATGCAGTTCAAACACGGGATCAGGTTTCGAATGTATATATCACAATCACATAAACCAATTATATATATCCTATTGGTTCTGCTTCTCTGACTGAACCGTGACTGATACAGACCACTACCTCTCAGTCCCCAGGGCCTCACCATTACTATTTGTCTTGAAACCATCACAAATAATCTCAACGTGGCTTTTATCTATTTATGCCGGTCACCCTAATACTCCCAAGTCATTCCTCTCTTTAAGTGTCATCCCACGGCTTTGTATATCGCTTTTATGACTCCATATCCCTCCTCCCTGACGTCTGAAACCCTTCCACCATGCTTTGTAGAATTTGTGGACAGTTATCAAATTCCCCTGTATCTGCAACTGCGTCTCTGTATATCCCCTTCATCTTCTCCCTTAATTGAAGTCAGACTCTACGGTCCTTAGTGTCCCCACCTCTTAAATGGTGCTGTCTTCTCTCCGACACCTCTAGCAAAAACAAGGCCGGGAAGTGGAAAAGGTGTCCTACTCGTTGTCACTTCCAGGACCTTCTCCTCCCTCCTCAAAAACAACTCCCTGCTTTGAATCTCCTGTCCTCAGATTATATCATTCCCTATCTGTCCTCAGGGTGATCACTGACCCCTGGATCACTCATACTTACTCCTTGAAGATTTTAGCACCTGGTTCACTCTTACTCCCTGTAACACTATTCCTGTCCTAATTCTTGCTTATTTCAGTATCCATATAGACGATCTCAATGATAGTCTGGCCTCTCCGTTCCTTGACCTCCTCTCCCCTAAATGTCTTCTCCTCCGCCCTACTTTATCCACTAACCCACGAACCCACATGGCCATACCACTAACCTTATAATTACTAACACAAAACAAAACAAAGCAAAAACTATTCCTCTCTTTTCTCAACTTCGGCATCCCACTTTTCAACTAACACTTTCTCCTTTCTAACTCATGTATATCGTTCCTCCACCCTAACAGTACTTTGGCCCCACTCATTAAACTCCTACTCCCACTTCCCTTCATGTCCTCACTTCCCTCCCTGCCTAGCTTAAATTTCATGGTCAATCATTATATTAATTCCTCTACATGTGCTCTCAATGATTTGAGATTTTCTTTTCTAATAAATATTTAATGCTATAAATTTCCTGCTAAGCACTGCTTTTGCTACATCCCACACATTTCAATATGTTTTCTTTTCATTTTTATTTAATTAAAAATATTATTAAATTTGCCTTGAGAACTTCCTTTGACCCCTGGGTTATTTAGAAGTATACTTTTTGAGTTCCAAAAACTTGGGGATTTTCCAGATATCTTTCTGGTAGTAATTTCTAGTTTAATTCCAGTATGGTCTGATTTGTATGATTTCTACTATTTTAAATTTGTCAAGTGTTGCTCAGGGCCCAGAATATGCTCTAACTTCATGATTGTTCTGTGTGCACTTAAGATTTGTCTTGTGTTGGGTGGCGTCTCTAAGTGTCAGTTGGGTCAAGTTGGTTGATAGTGTTCTTCATGTTATCTATATCTTCACTGGCTTTCTGCCTACTTGTTCTCTCAATTATTGAGAGAGGAATGGTGGATTCTCCAGCTATAATTGTGGATTTGTCTATTTCTCCTTTAAGTTCTGTGAGTTTTCACCTCATGAATTTTGGAGCTCTCTTATTAAGTACATACATATTTAGGATGGTTATATCATCTTGAAAATTGACACCTTTATCATCGTGCGACGTCCCTTTTTACTGAACATATTCACTGCTTGGAACTTGGCTTTCTCTGAAATTCACGTAGCTGGTTCAACTTTCTTTAGATAATATCTGTGTGGTGTATCTTTCTCCCATTTTACTTTTAATTTATTTCTTTATATTTCTTTTTTTATTTTTTTAAGGTTTTATTTATTTGTTTGAGAGATAGAGAGCACGAGAGGGAAGAGGGTCAGAGGGAGAAGCAGACTCCCTGCTGAGCAGGGAGCCCGATGCGGTACTTGATCCCAGGACTCCAGGATCATGACCTGAGCCGAAGGCAAGTCACTTAACCAACTGAGCCACCCAGGCGCCCTAATTTATTTCTTTATATTTAAAGTGGGTTTCTTGTAGACAGCATGTAGTTGAGTTGTGGTTTCTACTCCAGTCTGAAGATCTCTGTCTTTTTTTTTTTTTTTAAGTAAGCTCCACGCCCAACATGGAACTTGAACTCATGACCTGGAGATCAAGAGTCACATGCTTTACACACTGGGCCATCCAGGCGCCCCTGACAATCTCATCTTTTAACTAGTGTGTGTAGACCATTCGATTTACCATGATTATTGATATGTTTGAAATACAGTCTATCATCTTGCTAGCTGATATCAAATTTGTTATGTCTCGTCTTTGTTTTTTCCCCTCTGTTTCTTTCTTCTCTTGGGTTAATTGACCACTTTTTGGAATTTTTTTTTTTGTAGTAAAAGATATATGGCATAATATTTATGATTTTAACAGTTCTAAGTGTACAATTCACTGGCATTGATTATATCCACAATACTGTGCAACCATTACCACTGTATGTTTCCAGAACTTTTTCATCACCTAAGACAGAAACCCTGTAACCGTTAAGCAGTAACTCCCCATTTCCTCCATGCCCAAGCCCCAGGTAGCTTTTAATCTACTCTCTTATCTATATGACTTTGCCAATTCTAGAGATTTCAGATAGATGGAATCATACAGTATTTGTCCTCTTGTGTCTGGCTTCTTTCACTTAGCAGAATGTTTTCAAGGTTCATCCACATTGTAGCGTGTTTCAAAACTCCATTGCTTTTATCGGCTGAATAATATTCCATTGCATTATGTTTAACACTGTGTTTATCCATTCATCTGTTAATCGACACTGAGTTGTTTCCACCTTTGGCTATTGTGAATAATCCTGCAATGAACATTGGTTTAAAAGTGTCTCTTTGATACGTTTTTTTCAATTATTTTGGGTATATTTCTAGGAGTGGAATTGCTAGGTCATGTGGCAACTCTATGTTTTACGTTTTAAGGAACTACTAGACTGTTTTTCACAGCAACTACACCATTTTACATTCCCACCAGCGATGTATGAGGGTGCAATTTCATCATATACTTGCCAACACTTGTTATTTTCTGTTTGTTTTTTCTTTTTTTAAGATTTTATTTATTTATTTGACACAGAGAGAGAGACAGCAAGAGAGGGAACACAAGCAGGGGGAGTGGGAGAGGGAGAAGCAGGCCTCCCGCCAAGCAGGGAGCCTGATGCAGGGCTCGATCCCAGGACCCCGGGATCATGACCCAAGCCGGAGGCAGTCGCTTAACCAAATGAGCCACCCAGGCACCCCTTCTGTTTGTTTTTTCTATGATAGCCATCCTTGGTAGGTGTGAAATGGGATCTCATTGTGATTTTGATTTGCATTTCCCTAATAACTAACAATGTTCAACATCTTTCCATGTATTATCTGGCCATATGTATATCCTCTCTGGAGAAATGTCTTTTCAAATGCTTTGCCCATGTTCAATAGGGCTGTCTTTTCACTGTTGAGTTATAGGAGTTCTTTATATACTCTGGATATTAAACCCTTACAGATATAAGATTTGCAAATATTTTCTTCCATTCTATAGTTTTTCTTTTCACTTTCTTCATAATATTCTTTGATGTTCAAAAATTGTAATTTTGGTCAAGTCCAATTTATTTTCCCTTTTGTTACCCAAGTTTCTGATGCCATATCTAAGAATGCATTGCTAAATCTAAGATCATGAAGATTTATTGTTATGTTTTCTTCTAAGATTTTTATAGTTTTAGCACTTAAATTTAGGTCTTTGATCCATTTGGAGTTAATTTTTGTATATGGTATGAGGTAGAGGGTCAGAGTTCATTCTTTTGCATGTGGATATCTAATTTTCCCATTACCATCTGTTAGAATCTTCATTCTCCCATTGAATGGTCTTCACACCCTTGTTGAAAATCAATTGATCATAGGTATGTCAGTTTATATCTGGACTCTCAATTCTATTCTATTTTTCTATACATCTATCCTTATCCCAGGATTACATTGTTTAATTACTATAGCTCTGTAATGAGCTTTGAAATTGATAACTGAGTCCTCCAACTTTATTTCCTTTTAGAGATTGTTTTGGTTATTTGGAGTCTTTTGCAGTTCCATATGAATTTGAGGATTGGCTTTTCCATTTCTACAAAAAACATCACTGGAATTTTGATAGAGATTGCATTCAATCTGTAGATTGCTTTAGAAAGTACTGGCATCTTAACAATATCAAGTCTTCCAATCCATGAACATGGGATGTGTTTCCATTTATTTGGGTCATAGTTAATTTATCTCAGGAATGTTTTGTAGTTTTCAGTGTATAAGTATTTAACCTCCTTGGTTAATGTATTCCTAGATGTTTCATTCTATTAGACGCTATTTTAAATGGAATTGTTTTCTTAATTTCCCTTTTGGATTTTTCATTGCTGGTATAGAAAGACAACTAGTTTTTGATTGTTGATTTTGTATATTGCATCTTTTCCAAATTTATTAGCTCTAGCAGCTTTTTTTAAGATTCTTTGGGATTCTCTTTACATAGGGTCATGTCATCTGGCTCTAGAGATACTTTACTTCTTCTTTTCTAACTTGTATATTTTTTATTTATTCTTCCACTTAATTGCTCTGGCTAGAATTCACAGTATAATGTTAAATAGCAGTGGTGAAAGTGGACATTCTTTTTTTTTTATTTTATTATGTTATCTTAGTCACCATACAATACATCATTAGTTCTTGATGTAGTGATCCATGATTCATTGTTTTCGTATAACACCCAGTGCTCCATGCAGTACATGCCCTCCTTAGTACCCATCACCAGGCTAACCCATCTCCCCACCCCCTTCCCCTCTAAAAGCCTCAGTTTGTTTCTCAGAGTCCACAGTCTCTCATGGTTCGTCTCTCCCTCCGATTTCCCCCCTTTCATTTTTCCCTTCGTTCTCCTAATGTTCTCCATGCTATTCCTTATGTTCCACAAATAAGTGAAACCATATGACAATTGACTTTCTCTGCTTGACTTACTTCACTTAGCATAATCTCCTCCAGTCCCATTCATGTTGATCTAAAAGTTGGGTATTCATCCTTTCTGATGGCTGAGTCATATTCCATTGTATATATGGACCACATCTTCTTGATCCATTCATCCGTTGAAGGGCGTCTCGGCTCTTTCCACAGTTTGGCTATTGTGGACATTGCTGCTATGAATGTTGGGGTGCATATGGCCCTTCTTTTCACTACATCTGTGTCTTTGGGGTAAATACCCAGTAGTGCAATTGCTGGGTCATAGGGTAGCTCTATTTGTAATTTTTTGAGGCACCTCCACACTGTTTTCCAAAGTGGCTGTACCAACTTGCATTCCCACCGACAGTGTAAGAGGGTTCCCCTTTCTCCACAACCTCTCCAACATTTGTTGTTTCTTGCCCTGTCCATATTTGCCGTTCTAACTGGTGTAAGGTGGTATCTCAATGTGGTTTTGATTTGAATTTCCCTGATGGCTAATGATGATGAACATTTTTTCATGTGTCTATTAGCCATTTGTATGTCTTCTTCAGAGAAGTGTCTGTTCATGTCTCCTGCCCATTTTTTGACTTGATTATCTGTTTTTGGGCTGTTGAGTTTGGGAAGTTCTTTATAGATCTTGGAAAGTGGACATTCTTATCTTTTTTTTATTAAGATTTTTTTTATTTGTTTGTTTGTCAGAGAGAGAGAGAGTGCACAAGCAGGGGGAGGGAGAAGCAGCCTCCCTGCTGAGCAAAGAGCCCAATGCAGGACTTGATCCCAGGACCCTGGGATCATGACCTGAGCTGAAGGCAGATGCTTAACCGACTGAGCCACCCAGGCAACCCTGGACATTCTTATCTTGTTCTTGCTCTTAGGGAGAAAGCTTCCAGGGTTTCACCATGAATATGATGTTAGCTGTGTATTATAGGGTTTTGTAACCCACACTTTTTATTCAACACTGTATCATACACATGTTTCCAAAAAGCAAAAATATTTTTGTGTTTAATATATCCAAGAAATAAATGACAAGTTTGAGAATCAGATACAGCCGAAGAAAGAATCAGTAAACTCAAAGATAGGTTAGAAAAATATCCAGAATGAAACTCAGAGGGACATAAATATGGAAAACACAGAAGGAAGTGTAGAAGACAAAGGGATATAGTGTGAAAGTCTAACATATGTGTAATTGGATTCCCAGAAGGAGAAATGATGTGGCAGAAGCAGTGTTTGTAGAAATAAATTTCTAAAATTGAGAAAAGATAGCCAGACATAGGTTTAAGAATCCCTAGAGCTTCAGACAATATAGATCAAAAGAAAAACAAATTTTGGCACTTTATAGTAAAACTGCTAGAAAAGAGAGAGAGAAACTCCTAAAAACATACAGAGAAACAGTATGGTAGTTTAACAAAATATTAAAAATAGAATTACCATATGATCCAGCAATTCCACTTCTGCATATATACCCAGAAGAATTTTTGTAAAGATTTTATTCATTTATTTGACAGAGAGAGAGAGGGAGAGAGAGAACAAGCAGGGAGAGCAGCAGAGGGAGCGGGAAAAGCAGACTCCCCCACTGAGCAGGAAGCCCGATGTGGGACTCGACCAGGACCCTGGCATCATGACCCAAGCCAAAGGCAGATGCTTAACCAACTGAGCCACCCAGGTGCCCCTACCCAGAAGAATTTAAAGCAGGATCTCAAAGAGATATTTATAAAATCACGTTTATAGCAGCACTATTCACAATAGCCAAAAGTTAGAAGTAACCCAAGTGTCCATTGGTGGATGAATGGATAAAATGCTGTATATTCATACAGTGGAATATTTCTCAGCCTTAAAAAGGAAGGAAACTCTGACACATGCTGCAACATGGATAAACCTTGAGGACATCATGTTAAGTGAAATAAGCCAGTCACAAAAAGACAACTACCACATGATTCCACTATGAGGTACCAAGGAGAGCCAAATTTATAGAGATAGAAAATACATTGGTTGCCAGGCTCTGGGGGGCAATGTTTAATAGATACAGATGTTCAGTTTTGCAAAATGAAAAGAGTTCTGGAGTTTGGTTGCACAATGTGAATGTGCTTAACACCACAAAACTGTATACTTAAAAATGGTTCAGATAGCAAATTTTATGATATGTAGATTTTAACACATTTTAACTTTTTTCTAATTCAAAACAATCCAGAGGAAAAAGAGTTTAACTTCAAAGGAGGAATAATTAAACTAACAGCTGACTTCTCAGAAAAAATAAAAGCCAGAAAAGAGTGGAATAATAGTGTCAGAGTGCTGAAAGACAATAAATGCCAACCCACAATTCTATGCCCAGCAAGAATATTTTTAAACAATTAAGTTGAAATGGCAACATTTTCAGACAAACAAAACCTGAGAGAATTCACCGTCAGTAGACCAGCACTAAAGGAAATACTAAAGGCTTTTCTTGAGGCATAAGGACAATGATTCTAGCTGAGAAGTCAGATTCAGAAATGAAGAAAATGAAAACTTGTAAATAAGGGGAGGAGGAGAGAAATTAAAAAAAGACTACTGCTACTAATAATGTCTTATGGGGTTTAAATATATGAAGAAAGTTGAAATGCATAATAATAGCATGTAAATCAGAAGGATGGTACATGGAACACGGAATTAAAGTGTCCTGTGGGGGGCACCTGGGTGGCTCAGTCCGTTAAACGTCTGCCTTCAGCTCAGGTCGTGATCTCAGGGTCCTGGGATGGAGCCCCGAATTGGCTCCCTGCTCAGCAGGGAGCCTGCTTCTCCCTCTCTCTCTGCTGCTCCCCCTGCTTGTGCTCTCACTCGCTCTTTCTCCCTCTCTATCTCAAGTAAATAAATAAAATCTTTAAAAAAATAGAAAGTGTCCTAGGTCCTAGCATTGAGACAATTAGTATATGAAAAAGTTCTCCATCTCATTAGGAACCAGAAAACGCAAATGTAAACCCCAACATGATACAGCTACATATCCACCAGAATAGCTAAAACAAAACACTGATACTGCCTAGTTGGTGAGGATGTGGAAGTAGTGGAATTCTCTTATAACAAGTTCGTTCAGAAAGTCATATGTACAAAAAGTCACTCATATGGGGAAACCCAAAGATGTGTGCAAGAAGAGTTATGAGGCTCATTAATAATACTTACAAACTGGAAACAATTCAATTGCCCATCAACGGTAAAATGGGTAAGCAAATTATGGCATGTCCATACAGTGGAACACTTCAGAGCTGCAATGTCGATACAAGAGGCACTAGCCACATGGAGCTCCTTAAATTTAAATTAATTAAAATAGAATTTAAAAATCCAGTTCCTCAGTAGCTACATTAGCTACATTTCAAGTGTTCAGAAGCCTCATGTGATTAGTGGCTATCAGGTTGTACAAAATAGACACAGAACATTTCCATCATCATAAAATTATTATCAGGGGATGCCTGGGTGGCTCAGTCGGTTAAGCATCTGCCTTCGGCTCAGGTCATGATCCCGGGGTCCTGGGATTGAGCCCCACATCGGGCTCCTGGCTCAGCAGGGAGCCTGCTTCTCCCTCTCCCTCTGCCTGCCGCTCCCCCTGCTTGTGCTGTGTGTGTGTGTGTGTGTGTGTGTGTGTGTCAAATAAATAAATAAAATCTTTAAAAAGAAGAGAGAAAGAATAATGTTTAACAGTGTTCCCTGAAACTGCCCATAAGACTCTAATGAAAAATAAAGAAGTGATTACCATGAAAGTTAGGATAGTTGTTACTTTGGGGGGAAGGGAAAGGCAAACTGAGATGGGACACAGGGAAAGCCTCTGAGTACTGGTAATGTTCTATTTCTTGACTTGTGTGGTGGTGGTTCCAAAGGTGTTTGCTTTATGATCATCCATTGAGTTTGGTGGTCATCTTATGTACATTAATTTTCACAATAAAAAAACTTAGAAAATGAAAGAAGAGTACTCCAAATTTGAAATCACTAAACAGTGTGTGGTGGAAGAGTGTGTGATCAAATGCTGCTTACACAAATGCAACTTCCAGTCAGCAAGTTAGTGTTTCCCAAAATGTAATATTAATGGACTTTCAGGGATCCTATGGTATTTGAATAAGATCTCCAATATGAGAGGGACCAAAACAAACAGCAAAGTAGAATCCAGACGAAGCAGATATAATATGAGGAACAGAAAAAATATTTTTTATAAAACCCCAAGACCTCTAAATAATATCCTAGAGAAATGAGAGAAGATACTGCATCCATGCTCTAAAAGAGGACCAGAAAATAAAAAGAACTTGTGGAAACGAAAATAGAAGAATGGAGATTTAAAACGAACAAACAACATGCCTCAATGAAAGGTTGAAAACTAAAGTTTCAGAGGTATCCCAGAAACCATGGAAAGAGAACAGTGAGATGGATAATGGAAGAGAAAAGATAAGAAAAGTTCATGCTCAATCTCAAAAATCCAGTCTGCTGGTCTAGGAATGGTGTTCTTGGCTCTATGACATGTGGAGAGCTTGCCAGCATGGAAATGCTAGCAGTTCTAAAAGAAGAGAAAAAAGAAAATGCTGGAGAGAAAAAATTAAGACAATGCTATAGGCTGAATGTTTGTGTCCCCCAAAATTCAAAGGTTAAAACTTAAGCCCCAGTGTGAAAGTATTTGGAGTTGAGGTTTCTAGGAGGTGATTAGATGATGAGGGTGGAGCCCTCACAAATGGGATTAGTGCCCTTCTGAAATAGACCTCAGTGAGCTCCCTTGCCCATTCAGTAGCGTGAGGACACAGTAAGAAGACATTGTCTGTGAACCAGGAAGTGGTCCCTCACTAGTTACCAAATCTGCTGGTGCCTTGATCTTGGACAGTCCAGCCTCCAGAACTGTGGGAAATAAATCTGTGTCATTTATAAGCCACCCAGCCTATGGTATTCTATTACAGCAGCTCAAATTGACTAAGTAGAAAATTTCCTGGAATGGAAGGACACACATCTTCAGGCTGAAAGGGAATACATACTAAGTACACAACAAAATGCACATCATAAAAAAGTCAGTCACCAAATCAAATATTTCCAAATTTCAGGAATACATAAAATATATTGATATTGGTCAAATAGGGGGAAAAAATGGTGCCATGGATAGGTCAATGCACATAAATTGAACAACTTATAAGAAATAGACCAATATCTTGAAAACCTCAAATTATCAAAAATTATCCAATATTGAATAGATAACTTGGATACTCCTTTAAAGAAACTAAATTCAGAGCTAAATACCTTCCAAAAAAGAAAACTACAGGCCCAGATGGTTTCACTGGTGAATTCTACCATACATTTAAAGAATTAACATCAATTTTACAAAACCTCTTCCCAAAAATAAAACAGGAGAGAACAGCTTCCAACTCCTTTCATAAGACCAGCATTACCTTGACACCAAAACCAAAGACAAACAAATAAAAAAACAAGCAAGCAAGAACCTGCAGACCAACAATCTCATGAACAAAGACACAAAAATCCTCAACAAAATATTAACAAATCAGGGGCACCTGGGTGGCTTAGTCGGTCTGCCTTCTGCCTTCGGCTCAGGTCCTGGGATCAAGCCCCATGTCGAGCTCTCTGCTCAGCAGGGAGCCTGCTTCTCCCTCTCCCTCTGCCTGTCACTGCGCTTGCTTGTGCTCTCTCCCTCTGTCAAATAAATAGATAAAATATTTTTTAATTTTAAAAATTAAAAAAAAATGAACAAATCGAATCCAGCAATGTATGTAACAAAAAATATATCTCAAACAACGATGTTTATTCAAGGAATACAAGGCTTGCTCAATGTTTGTAAAACAATCAATTAAAGCCATTATTTTTTGAAAGATTTATTTATTTGAGAGAGCACGTGTGCACACATGAGTGGGGGGAGGGGTAGAGGGAGAGAATCTCAAGCAGACTCCTCCCTGAGTGTGCAGCCCACTGAGGGGCTCAATATCACGACCCATGAGATCATGACCTGAGCTGAAACCAAGAGTCAGATGCTTAACCAACTGTGCCACCTCAATTTAAAGCCCTCAAATTAAAGCCATTATATTAATTGTTTATAAAAGAAAAGTCACGCTATCATGACAAGTGATTAAGGAAAAGCCCTTGACATCTATTCAAGATAAAAACTCAGCAAACTATGAATGGAAAGGAACTTCCTCAACCTAATAAAGGGCAGCTACAAAAAACCTACAGCTAATATACATGATAGTGAAAAACTAACTGGTTTCCCCCTAAGATCTAGAATAAGGCAAGGATGTCCATATTTGCCATTCTTATTCAACATCATACTGAAAATCCTAGCTAGTGTATTAATTCAAGAAAAATAAATAAAAGACATTCCAACAGAAAAGGAAGACATAAAACCAACCATATTCATAGGCAATATAATTATCTAAATAGAAAATCCCATGAAAGCTATAAAAAAAGTCCATAACTAACAAATGAGTTTAGTAGGATCACAGGCTACAACATCACACACAAAAATCAACTGTACTTCTATATACAATAAATGCACAGATGGAAACCAAAAAAAATTTTTTTAAAGATTTTATTTATTTGAGAGAGAGAGAATGAGAGAGAGAGAGTGCGCACATGAGAGGGGGGAGGGTCAGAGGGAGAAGCAGACTCCCTGCTGAGCAGGGAGCCCGATGCGGGACTCGATCCTGGGACTCCAGGATCATGACTTGAGGCTGAAGGCAGTCGCTTAACCAACTGAGCCACCCAGGCGTTCCAGAAACCAAAAATTTAAAAAACCAATATAATTTAAAATATTTAGGGATGTATCTAACAAAATATATATATAATCTTTATTCTAAAAACCACAAAGTGCCAGGGAGAGAAATCCAAGAAGACCTAACTAAAGGAAGAGATGTTCCATACTAATGGATTTAATATACAACATTGTAAAGATATCAATTCTACTAAAACTAATCTATAAATTTTATGTAATATAATCAAAATAGCAGCAAGACTTTGTCTATATGGACAAAGTGATGCTAAAATTTATATATAAAGGCAAAGTATAATCACTAAAACAATTTAAAAAAATTTTTAGAGAGAGAGAGAAAACACGGGGGTGGGGGAGGGCAGAGGAAGAGGGAGAGAGATGCCCAGCATAGAGCCCCTAAAACAGTTTTTAAAAGAATAGAGTTGGAGGAATGACACTACCTGCCTTTAAAACTTACTATAATGCTGGAATAATTAAGACAAAGTGATATTAGTGAAGAGATAGACATATAAATCAATAAAACAGGATAGAGGCTCCAGAAAGAGACCCACACAAAAACTACCAACTGATTTGGACAAATGTACAAAACAAATTCATTGGATAAGGCACAGTCATTTCAAAAGTGGCACTGCAACATTTAGGTATCCATATACAAAAAAAAAAAAAAACCATAAGCCTATAATTTGCATCTTAATACAAGACTTAATTCAAATAGATCATATATGTAAATATAAAACATAAAGCTATAACATTTATAAAAGAAAACATGGGAAAATTTTGTCATGATCTGGGGATACATGAATAATTCTTAGACATAACACAGAAAACATATAAGAAATAATAAGGAATGAGTGTTAAATTTGATTTCATCAAAATTAAAAATGTTTATTCTGAGAAAGTCCCTGTTAAGAGAATAAAAAAACAAATAAAGAATACATGGAAATATTTGTAAATTACATATTCAGCTATGATCCAGAGTATACAAAGAACTCTTAAAACTCAACAATAAGAAAATGAACAGCTTGAGGCGCCTGGGTGGCTCAGTCGGTTAGGTGTCTGGGTCCTGGAATTGAGCCCCATATCGGGCGAGGAGTCAGCTTCTGAACCCTCTGTCTGCCCCCTGCTTGTGCTCACTTTCTCACCATCTTGCTATCTCTCTCTCAAACAAAATATTTTTAAAATTTTTAATTAAAAAAAAAAGAAAAGGAACAGCTTAATTAAGAATGGACACTTCACCAAAGAGGATATAAAAATAGCAGTTGAGCACATGAAAAAATGTTATTAGCCATTAGGAAAATTCAAATTACAACAACAATAAGATACCACCACATACCTATTAGAATAGCTGAATTAAAATACACTGACAAAACCAAGTGCTGGTGAGGATTTGAAGTAAATGGAATGATCAGATATTGATGAAGGGAATGCAAAATGGTACAGCTGCTCTGTAAAGCAGTTTGCCAATTTCTTATACAGGCAAACATGGAATAACCATAGCACCCAGCAATCTCATTTCTGAGTGCTTTCCCTAGACCTAGAGAAATGAAAACCTATCTTTACAAAAAAACTTTTCCATGACTGTTCATAGCAATCTTATTCATACTTGTTCAAAAATTAAAGAAATCAAGATGTATTTCAACAGATGAATGAAAAACAACTTGGTGCATCCATGCATTTGAAAACTACTTAGCCAACCAAAAGGAAAGTACAATTTATATGTGCACAATTTGGATGAATCACAAATGCATTATGGTAAATGAAAGGAGACAGACACAAAAGATTCTATGTGGTATCATTATGTTTGTATTCTGGATTCTGGAAAAGGTAAAAATAAAAGAATGGGAAACATATCATTGGTTAGCATAGATTTAGGATGGGAAAGAGGGTTTGAACACAAAGAGCAGAATGATGGAGACTTTAAATATAATGACAATATTTTATATACTGATTGTGGTGAAGATTACACAAATTTATCCATGAACAGGATGAGGACAGATAATAGCCTTCAAAATCATGGCAGGCTTCTCAAAAGTGACATTGGAAGTTAAAAAAAAAAAAAAACAGTGGATCAGTGCCTTCAAAATCCTTGGGGAAAAATTTCAGCCTAAAATTTATACACCCAGGTATCAATTAAGTATGAGATAGAGACAAACTTTGCCCATGTGAAGTCTCAAAAAAAGTCACCTACCATGTGCCTTTTCTCAGGAAGTACCTGGAGGATGTGTCCCATCAAAAGCATTGTAGTAAAGAACAACAACAAAACAAGTGGGTTCCAAGAGGCCCCAGACCGCACCGGGGGGCCTAGCAGAGGAATGTTCTAGGTTGATGCAGCACCCTTAGCAACCAATAAAGACTGGAGCATGGTCTGGGAAGGCATGCTCCAAGAACAAAGGAATGAAGATATTTGAAGATTTGGAAAAGACGGCTGATAGGACTATGACAGAAATGGAAGTTCCATTAGTCATGGTCACCGATGTAGCTCCAGGTCTTAGAACAGTGTGCAGCACGTGGCAAGCATTCAGTAACGTTTTGTTAAATTTGAACAAGAGAGGAAGAGTGAATGGGAGGAGAGGATGTTGATACAGTGAGTACAAACGTTTTCAGGCTTTTAGGATTTCTTTATTGATCTGAGAGAGAGGGCAGGGGAGCATGATGGGGAGGGGCAGAGGGAGAGGGAGAGAGAATCTCAAGCAGACTCCGGGCTGAGAGCCTAGCCCAGCACAGGGCTCGATCTCACCACCCTGAGACCAAGAACGGAGCCAAAATCAAGAGTCGGATGCTCAACGGACTGCGCCACCCAGGCGCTCCCCGCCCCCCCCCCCCCCCCCCGCGGGCCGCAGGCCGACACAACTCTTTAAAAGGAGTTTTTCTGTAAGGCTGAGCCGAGAAATGTGGGGTAGCTCAAATGGAAAGTGGGATCAGAAGAGGGTTTTGTTTTTTTTTTAAGTTAGGAGGAAGGACATGATTGTACGTTGGTAGCAATGATCCCAGATGGAGGGCCACTGGAGGGACACATGTAGGAGGAAGGAGGGAAGTTTTCTAGTGGTTGCCCTCCATTCTCAGGGAAATGGGAAGCAAAGTCACCAGGTGAGAGCGAAGAGGGTGAGTGATCAGAAAGGACCCCAATATCCTCAACGTCTCTAGATGTTCCCCAAATCGTCTCGCTTGACCCAAAAGCTGGCTGTTTCCTAAGATCATTATATTCCTTGAAGCGTTCCTTGGGCGGTATTGAGTCTCTCACACACCTCTACCACCACAGCGCTAAATCCTTGCGTAATTTAGATCCCTTCAAAGTTGTTGAGATTAGATTCATGGCCCTCAGGATGTTCTCTCCTAGAAAATGATGATGTGGACTTGAAAAGAAGGTGGGATGGAAGAAAGAAACAGATGAGCCTAGGGGAAGGGAAGAAAAAATAAAATAAGGTAAAAACAGAGAGGGAGGCAAACCGTAAGAGACTCTTAACTCTAGGGAACAGAGTTCTGAGGGTTTCTGGAAGGGAGGCGGGTGGGGGGATGGGATAACTGGGTGACGGGCATTAAGGAGGGCACGTGATGAAATGAGCACTCAGTGTTATGTGCAACCGACGAATCACTAAATTCTACCCTTGAAACGAATAACACGGGATATGTTAACTAAACTGAATTTAAATAAAATTGTTTTTTAAACAGAAGAAAAGGATGTGTACCCACCTGCTGTTGAATGGAGTGCTCTGTAGGTGTCAGTTAGTTCGAGTTCATGGACACGGCTGTTGAGGTCTTCTCCACCCTTGCGAATTTTCTGTCTAGTCCTTCTGTCAGTTATTGAGACGGAGTACTAAAGCCTCCAGATATCACCGCTGAATGCTCTAGTTCTGCCATCAATTTTGTCAAGTTCTGTTGTGTGTATTTTGAGGCTCTGCACTTATGTGCTTCTAAGTTTACAATTGTGATGTCTCCCATATCGGTGGAGCCTCTTGTCATGGTAAAACGTCCAGTTCCGTCTCTGGGAACACTTTCTGCCTTAAAGGTCTACTTCGTCTGTTGTGATCATGGCCAGGACAGCGCACGCTGGCTGCTGAACTCTCAGTAGACCATCCTCAGGCCTTTCTCCCTCAGCGGGTTTATGGCGCTATCGGAAGTACCTCCCCTGCCCAAAGCATCCCGTTGAATCCCCCGGGTCTCACACCAGGTTGAGCCTCTCTGTACCTCGCGGTTAATGCTTTCAAACTAGGGGTAAATTTACAGATGATGTTTTGCCATGAGTTTTATACATTTCTCGTGTCTTTTTGCGCCTCTGTTTCTCCGGGACTACCACGTTTTGTGTCAGATAGATGTGTTCTCATATGCCCTTTGATTCCTTCGATCCGGGGCCCCACCCCCTGAGGCCGCAGAGCTTCCAGGGTGGCCCTTCGCTCCCTAGCAAGACCCAGCATGTGCCCTGTGCCGGTAGATGGTACAGAGAACCCTCGCCGCCAAAGCCACAGGTGCCCCTCCCAGTGGAAACCCTGATCTTCTCCCCATAACCTCGCTGGGGATATGCCAAGCCTGATAGGGGAGAGAAGAAATTATACGCCGAGGGAGTGGCAAGAAATAGCCGGTCTGTACTGGCAGGAGCAGGGGAAATATCCCTGGGATTGGATCTTGAGGGTGCTGGATCAAGAGGACAGCAAAGGGAAGACTGGATAAGCAGGTTTTACTGAGTGGGGGGGGAGGGGCACGTTCTGGTCCCCCCGGGATTTCCCGTGCTGGCAGGGACTCCAGGAGACGAGCAGATTCACCACCAGAGTGGCCCTTCAAAGCTTTAAGGAAGTGATGGCCCACAGGGAGGGAAGCGAGAGTCCCTGCCTTGGACCAGCAGGTGGCAGAGGAAGGAACAAGGGGGTTGAGTGAGGCAGGCATGCTGGAACGGATAGAACCCGTGAGGCCAGGCACATGGCCAGATGGTTATGCTCCATGGAAGGGCCGAGAGGACACACCATTCACCAAAGCCATCGGGGGTGTTCTGGTGAGAGGGGGCCCCAGCATCGCCAAGAAGCTCAGCGGCTGCTCCCGTCTGCAGGCCGATGCAGATGACGGAAGGAAAGTGGTCCCGGCCTGGGCCCAGTCCCATCCATGGGGACGATGGAATTCTGACCTAGCAGAGGGCAGGGGTGGCTCTTGATCAGGAGACTCCAGGAGACCAGGTCTCCAGTAACACCCGGCAAGGTCAGAGGGGCAGTCAAGAGTGCTTGACTTGGGGCACCTGGGTGGCTCAGATGGTTGAGCATCTGCCTTCGGCTCGGGTCATGATCCCGGGGTCCTGGGATCGAGCCCCACATCGGGCTCCTGGCTCAGCGGGGAGCCTGCTTCTCCCTCTCCCTCTCCCCCTCTCCCCAGCTCATGCACTCTCTCTCTGTATCTCTGCCAAATGAATAAATTCCCCCCAAAAATCTTTAAAAAATTTAAAAGAGAGAGAGAGAGAGAGAGAGAGACTGCTTGACAGGCACGGAGCTGAGAGGATGCTTCCGACAGCCTGGCTCCCTCGGGGCAATGACCGCCAGAAAAAGGCAAGAGAAAAGAGGGTGGTCGTCCCAGAAAGAGTCACGATTTATTGCTCAGTTCCCGGTCCGGAGCCAATTTTGAGACCGGTCCCACTGGCTGAGGAGGTGGGGGAGTCCTGAGGAGGAAGGGTCTGGAAACCAGGCAGTGAGTATATATACTGTTTATGATGCCACTGTCCTTCTCTCCAGAAAAGGACTGCCCTTTCTCAGGTGACGGTGCCCTGGGGAAAGAGGCATACCCAGACGTGTCTAGGACTATTGGACACAAGGTCTGAGGTGACATTGATTCTGGAGCCCCAAAGTGTCACTGCGGGGCCTGGTTAGACTGGGGCTTAGGAGACCCTGGTAAATAAAAGGAATTGGGGATAGAGATCCAGTCATGGACCAAGGCAGGGGTCACTTCTCCAGTCCAGGGGTTGACAACTGATACACGTGGCAGTTGGGGCAAAAACCTCTACATTGGGCCATTGGTCTGTGGGGTAAGAAGCTATCATGGTGGGGGAGGCCAAGTGGATCCTCTGACACTGGTCCCCACCACAGACCGAACAGGTGAGTCGAAACCAATATGGAATCCTGGCGAGGCTGAAGGGGGAGAGTTAGCAGAGATTATGGACATCGGTGGCGACCTATAGGATGCAACCAAAGAGGAGGTGGGAGAGCCCCAGGGATGACGAGAGCGGGGAAGGTGTGAAAAGGCTCTAGGATTCTGTCTGTGGGGGAGAGGGACAAGGAGGCCTCCGCTGGATCCATCGGCAATGTTTCCTAGGAGGGTGGTGGGTAGAGGAGATTCTGCTCTATCCTCCGTGATCCATTTTAGCAGGTCTGAAATGGCACACCATGACCTTACGAGTCAATGGGAGAAGTGGGAGAGGGCGTTTTTCACACACAGGCAGGGATAGTGGGGGGGCACGCTTGAGGAGGAGGCTTATCGCAGACTTAGAGTGTGCCCAGTCTCCCCTGCTCTGTAACCTTCTCCAGCATGACAGGCTTCTCAGGCGCAGACCCAGTGACACTGGGCCTTGGAGCTCACGCAGGCAAGGAGTGTTCGGGCACCCCAGGCCTCTCTTGGGGATCAGCCAGAGTAGGATGCAGGAAGGAGAGGCGAGGGGCAGGCAGAGGAGCATGAATGGGAAAGAGAGGATGGAAAAGTACGGAAGGAACGGAGGGCCCTTCGAGTAGGGGCTGGGTGGCAAGCAAGGGAAATTCTAACACGCCAGGACCTCCCAGAAGCCAAGGGAGGGAGGGACCACTGCCCAGATATCAGGACTGCTCAGCTCAGAGAAGCTGGGGACGGGTAGTTTCAGGAAAATCTGAGAGACAACTGGCGCCCCACCCCCACCGCCCCCACCACCGTTAGGCCTACTTAGCTGTGCCTTGCTCCAGACCTCTCGACATACTGGTACATACACCTCTACGTATTCTCCGTATAGGAGTGGTTCTTGTTTTCTCTTCATTTCATTTCATTATTTACAAATGTGTGTCCAGCTCCACTGACCTCCAAATTGCTCTATTCAGTCGCGAGGATGCTTTGAAATCTGTGAACGTGGCCTCTCGCGTTCCTTTTGACTGCCGCCTTTCAAGTCTTCAGGATGCACACACTTCCCGTCGCTTTCATTCATTTCCTCACTGATGGGGATTTAGAGTGTTCCCAGTTTTTCTCATCACCAACGTACGAGTAGTGCACGTGTCCTTCCTCATCCACTACCTGAACGAGCGAGTCTCCAGGAGAAGTAGCCGGCAGCAGATTTGCTGGGTGGTGGAGGGAAATGTGCGTCTTCTCTGCTTTAAGGGTTTCTGCTCAAAGCGAGGACTCGGGAGCCAAACTGCGTGCTTTTGATCCTGCCAGGGATCCCAGCAATCCTAATGACCTTGGGCGAGTGGCTGAACCTCTCAGTGCCCGTTTCCTCCCCTGTAAGAGGGCGGGAATAGTGGGTACCTCGACCCATTGTGGATGCGTGACTAGTCAACTACAACGCTTACATGAGGGCCGGGCACGTAGCACCTATTGTGTAAGTTGCTTTGCATTGGATTCTGCCAAATACCCTCCCAAAGGGCTGTTCCGCGCCGCCGCCGCCGCGCCCCTTCCGCCGCCTCCCCCCCACCCCCAGCCCCAGCAGTGGGCAAAAGCACCCGTTTGCTCACAACTGCTCCCGCCCTTGGAATGGTTCAGGTCTTTGATCGTCGAAAGTCTGGTGTGTGAACACCGATTCGAGGTTTTAGTTCGCACCTCCGCGATTAGCGATGGTGAGCGACTTTTGGTGTGTGCACTGGCCACTGGGATTCCCTCCTTTTTGAATTGCCTCGGAGAGGACGAGGGGCCGGGAGGAGGGGGGCAACGCCCAGCCCGTGCACCAAACCCGCCTGCCAATAAAGTTCCCTGGGCACAGAGCCACGGACCAATCCGATCGCCCAACGCGGTCGAGGGGTTGCGACAGAGACCCAAAGGCACGTAAATATGACAACGTTTGCTCTCGGACCCTTCGCGGGGAACATATGCCACCCGTCCCCCGATGGCTGACCGCGGGCTTCCCGTGCCCGCTTTCCCATCCTAAGTGCCGCGGTGAAACAAAAGCCGGCGAATCCTCTGTGCGCTAGGTGCCTCCCCTCCGTCCCGACCTGTCGTCCCCACGACCCCAGAGACAGGTGCCGGCTCACCGGGCTCGGCGGATGGGGAAGACAGAGGCTCAGAGCCGTGACTCCAGGTGGAAAGCAGGTTCTGGCCCAGGGGCGGCAGGACCAGAACAGCCGGACCAACGCCCGGACTCGCGGACACCCAGCCCCCGACCGGCTCCAAGGCGAACCAAGGGACCTCGACCCTATTGGTTAGGGCCTTGAGGGGCGGGCCAACAGGGGCGGGCCAAGGAGGGCGCGGACCAATGAGGAGGCTACGGCGCAGGCGTCGGAAGCGCGCACAAAGCCGCGCGTTGTTTGAGGCGATCTCGTGCGGCGCCGGCGGTGACCGCCTGCGTCGCCAGGAGGCCTCGCAGCTCCCGTCGCACGTCGCGCGTCAATCGCCTCGCGCCTCTCCCCTCTCGCCTGTCGCGCCGGGACAAGGGCGATCGGCTCCCTCGAACCCGGGCTGCGCGGCGTGGCCGGCATGAGCGCTCCGGATGAGGTGTCTGCCTGGGGAGTGGGTCTGGGTCTGGGCCCGGAGGGCGGGGGACAGGCCAGCGTCCGCCCCGCCGGCCGCCGGGCCCCGCGGGCCCCGGGACGAGGTCTGGATCTGGGGCCGCCGCGCAGCGGCGAGGGCGAGGGCGAGGGCGAGGGTGGGTTCCCAGACGCCGAGGGCTTCGAGTCCGAGCGGGAAGTGATGGAAGCGGGAGGGCCCGTGCCGTGGGGCCGCGAAGGCCGCCCCGGCGCCCCGGCCGACGACAAGGCGGACGCCCTGGACTACGCGTCCCACCTCGCTGACGAGTCCGCGGCGGACACAGAGCAGCAGCTGACAGACCGCGATGCCCGGGGCCTGCGGAGAAACCCGTCCCCGGAGAGCGGCGCCGTGGAGGCGTCGGGCGGTTGGGCCGGCCTCGAGGCAGGGCCCAGTGGGCGAGGCGCGCTCGCCCTGGGCCGCGTGGGGTCGCGGCCGCCTTCCGCCGCCCCACTGCACGTCGGTGGGCCCGAGGGGGGCCGGGCCTGGGGGAACCCGAAAAGAGGAGCCAAGGGCAGGTCGACCGTCCGGGTGTATCGCCAGCGGCCCCCGGCCACCGAAGGCCCCGGCGGGCTGCCCTCCGACCCCGAGTCCTCAGATGAGTTCAGCGAGATACAGCTGATGAGGGTGAGCATTTACTCCAAAGAAGGCGGCCCAGCCAAGCCCAGCAGCCCCGAGGATCCCGGGGACACAGCCAGACACGCGAATTTCCACGTCAGGGAGAAGTTCCTTCACGTGCGGGGCCCTTTCCTGACCTCCGCTCCCCGAGGATTCACTTCGGTTGTGGAGAGGCAGGCCGTTGGAGAGCTGGACGTCTCCTCCTCTAAGAAAATGCCAAGTGTGGTCTGGGGGAAGGGGGAGAGCAGGCCCAGCTACCAGGGAGCTGCTGCTGTTGCTGCCGCTGCAGGTGGCCTGCCCCAGGCCACCTCGAGGAGTAAGGCGGCCCGAGAGAAGAAATGCCTAGGGGGGCCCTCAAAAGTGGCCCCGGGCAAAAGCTTCCCTTCCTGGGGGCAGAGAGTCTCGGCTGCTCCCCTGGAACCAGCCACCTTCCCCCCAATCTCCGGTGTCCCGCTGCTTGGGAGGTCCGAGAGGTATTCCTTGGTCCCTTCGGGACCCAAACAGTCCAAGCACGCGGGCGCCGCCGGCAAGAAATCTGTGGCCAGGAGGACACGGGAGGCAGAGGTGGCGGCCACTGCAGGAGAAGGCAGTGACTCCAACAGAGACGCGGTCCTCCCAAAGGGCCAAGTGAGTAGGCCATGCTCCTCCTCTCTGGGTGCCCTTCCCCTCCCCCTCTGCCCACTTCTTTACCCATGCTCCCTCTGTCCCTACTTCAGGGGTTGCCGTGGCTGCCCCTGGGTCACTGGGAGCACGGGCATGCCAGATCGCGTCGTGGGTCGTTTTCGCAGGGGCAGACGTTAACCTAGGGTAGCAGTGCGTGTGTGCCCTCCACCGTTCCGGACCCTTGGCCCGTTTCCTGCCTCCTTCCCCCAGGGAGGGGCCGGGATGAAGGGAGGGCTGGTAGCTGATTTCCAAGCTTGGTCCACGAACTCTCAGTCTTTAGACGCCTGGGCTTTGTCAGTGCCCCGCTCTTCTCCCTGGCTCAGTTCTGCCTCCTGGCCCGGGGCTGACTGAGGGAGGAAGCACCAGCCAGACCAGCCTCTGAGTTCCCCTCCCTATTCCCTGCCTCACCCCAGCTGCTAAACGCACGTGCACACGTGTGTACGCCTACCCACACTCAGACGCGCGCGCCCGCACACGCACACACACCACGTCCCACATCCCAAGTCCGGGTCGGTGAGAAATTTTTCTTTTAGCTTCCAACACAGAGGCCAGGCCCATCTTCGTGCATGCATCGCAGGGAATGCAGCAGCGGTGATCTCCACGCCAGAGCACCCCAAGTTCCAGGAAGCTCGGAGCCCTGGGCCCTGAGCCAGGGAGACGTCCTGCACAGAGGGCCTGCCCTCTCCGGTGAGTCTTGTGGCTGTCACAGGAGTGCGGGGGCGGGGGGAGGAGATGAGGAGGGACACCTCTGGCTCCGGCTCTGCTGGGGGCTCAGCTTTGTTCCCCGCCTCCCTCCCAGGGCAGCTTCTCCCGCAGGAAATGGGGTCTCGACGGACCCGGCCTTAAGCCACATCCTCCCCCGCGTGGGGTTTGTGCAGCAGGGGTGCTGCGTGGCAGTGCCCCAAACTGCAGCCCCGGACACAGACTTTCCGCAGAGCAGAGCCTTACATTCTGTTCCGTCCTGTTTGGCCACGTGGCTCGCCCCAGGCGCTGGCTGTGCTGCCGCTCTGGGAGAGTCCAAGCCAGAGCCCCAGTCCCCGGGGGGCCACCTTCAAGGGTGGGCTGCCCCTGGGGGGCAGGGGGGACGGGCCCCGAGAGAAGGTTGCCGCTGCGGCCAGAGCAGGGGCCACTTGTCGCCAGCAGAGGGTGGTGCTGCCTCACGTTCCACCCCGCCGAGGCCCTTTGCAGCTCCCTGGGGGCCTGGGAAGCTGGGTCGGATGTCCTTTCCCTCGCAGGTGACCAGGAGCCGCCGGGCCAGCCCGCAAGGCCAGGAAGGCAGCAGGAACCACCGGCTGGCGCGCAGGGCTGTCTGCGGGTAACGCTCCCCGGGGCTCCTAGGAATGCGGGCCCAAACCGGAGGGTGGGATCCGGGTCCAGGCTAGACTGACATAGGTGTTCCCCCACTCCCATCCGCTCCCCACAGAGGGAAGGCGCCCCCTTTCCACTGAGGAGCCTGTGCGGGTCTAGCCACTGGGCTTGGGGCCGTAGTGCCCGTGGGAGAGGGGGAGGTCGAGGAGAGAGGAAGCCAGAGGATACTAATGGTTTCTCTCTCTCTCTCTCTCTCTCTCTCTCTCTCTCTCTCTCTCTCTGCTGTCTGCGGGCCTAGTGTCTCGTGCTACAGAGAGAAATAGACGACCTTAAAGAGCAGCTTGGTATGAGGAAGCTCGGGCCGGGGCCGGGTTGGGGCAGAGGCAGGCTGGGGGGCTGGGGGGGGTCCTTGGTGCCGAACCCAGGATGGGCTGCAGGTGCAGGCGGCCTCCCAGGGACCACCATTCCTGTGGGGAGGAGGACCTGGCAGGCCTGGCCCCGGAGCCTGCTGTGCGTGTGCAGCTGGGTGTGTGCACAAACGGGGAAGCCCTGCCTCGACTGCGTGCACGCTCTGCCGGCGCGAACAGGTCCCAGAGGTCTCCCTCTTCTAGGACGTTTGCAGATGCCTCCTTCATTTTCCCTTTAACTGCTCCTTGGTATGGCTCGCAAGGCGTGTGTTCGTGTGCGTGTTCGTGCGCGTGCGTGCGTGCGTGTGTCGGCTCCGTAGGTGAACGAGTCCGATGTGCCCCAAAGCTAGAGAACCACTGGCCGCATCTTGTTCCCTTAGAGGACGTGTCCATATGGAATTGAGGTGGTGGGTGAGGGATTCAGGCCCGGGGCTGGAGGGGTTCTCGGGTCGCAGGGCTAGGTGGTTCCCGTCGGGGAAGGGGCACGGGTTTCCCTCTCCCCGGGGCTGGAGGGCCTGCTGACGCCTGTCTCTGTTTCAGCGGCCATGCGGTCCCTGGCTGACAAGGGCCAGAGCCTCTGAAGTGAGTTGTTACACACACCGCTCCGCTTCGCACGGCCGTGGATGTCGGCAGGGCCGGAGGCTGGCTCCCGCTCGGGCTCTTCCTGGACCCTGCGCTGTCGGGCAGGTGGAGCCCAGCATCTCTAGCAGAGGGGCAGCTGGTGCCTTCGCAGCCAGGGAGCTGTGGCCAAGCCGGTTCCCTCCTGCCCGCCCTCAGCCAAGGCTTCCTCTCCCTGTTCTTTTGCCCCCCCTCCCCGCCCCGGTTCACAGCAGTTTCAAATTAAAGTACCTCTCAGATCTGTGGTCTGCCCTCTCTGTGGGGCGTGTGTGGGGGCGGGGGGGCTGGTCCGGGGGTGGGGAGGGGTGGGAGAGGGGAGGGTCGGGGCAGGGAGCTGCTCCCTGTCACAGCCTTTTCCAGAAGAGGACCTCCGGGGTCATGTGGTAGGCCTTGCCCTTGTGCGGAGTGTGGCCCGGCCTGTGCTAGGAGCCCTGCCGTCCCGCCCCCAGCGTGCCCCCCACCCCGCTCTGGGATCCGTGTGGGCTCTGCCTGGCCGGCCACCTGAGCATGTGCTCCCTTCCACCCCCCCCCCCGCGGGCCCCCTTCGGTTTCTCCCCTCATCTCCCCCTCTTTTTGGGTCCCGGACTCCCCGTCCATCTCCGTTCTCCCCCCTGCCCCCTCCCCCTGCAGCAGGAACTCAGGGCCCCTTCCAGAGCTGCAGTCTTCCTTCCCTCCTTGGGATCGCTGTCCTGCTCCTCCCGCGGCCCCCCCCCACCCCCCCCCCTGCTCTCTGAGTGTCCTTGATTGCGCCTGTGGCTTGCCCTCGCTGGCCTTCCCTGCCCCTGTGCTTCAACCCGTGGTAAAGAGCACACTTGAGCTCCTCTTGCCCCTTCCTCCTGGGCCCCGTCCCCTCGGCGGAGTCCTTCCCTCCCTCTGGTGCCACCGTGCACAAGGACCCCTGGCCCGGAAACTGGCGCATCCTCCCCCTCTCCTCTTTAGCCCTGGGCCTTGACACTGGGATTCCAATGCCTCACTTCTCCCTCCTTGGGTTCGGTGGTGGTGGTGGCGGCGGGGGTGGAGGCAGAAGTCGCAGAAGTCACAGCCCAGTGGGGTGCAGAGCCAGAGGGGAGGTACGGGGAACAGGGCAAAAGCACAGGTCCGTCTCTGGGCTGGAGGTGGGGGCGTCGAGGCTTGTGGGGGCTCTGGGCCGCCCTGGGGCAAACTGCCCGCCAGCAGCCGGAAACGGATGGTCTAGCCGTCAGAGCTCTCCTGTCCCTCCTGTGCAAGCCGCCTGCCCCCCTCCTCCAGCCTGGTCGTCTCCGGACCCTTGGTTGGAAAGTGGCCGCCCGCCTCTATGGCAGGGGTGTGTGATGGGTCTCGATGCGTCTGCCTGGTCCCCTTCCAATGCTGTTCGACCACCACCATGACCCAGGTTTTTTCGGAAGCGCTATTTCCGTGTCCCCGCTCCGGCTCCCTGACTGCCCCTTCAGTCCACGGGAGATTTGGTCTGGACTCCGTGTTCCATTTCCCTCTCGCTGACGGGTGGGGATGGCTTCCTTCCTTCAGCCGGGACCCAGGGCTGTGCTGGCCTGAGAGTCAGAGGGACAGATCTGGGTCTGAGTGAGGTGAGGGTCGCTTCTGCCAGACCAGACACCCTTCCCGAGAGACCGGGTGTTTCATGCACAGAAGCCGGGGCGGGGTGGGGGGGGCGGGTCAATGGTCCCCAGAACAGTCAAGGTTGGTGTGTGCGTCTGTTCGTCTGTTGGGTGTGTGTGTGTGTGTGTGTGTGTGTGTGTGTGTGTGTGTGTGTGTGTGTGAATAAAATTAATCAGGGATAACCTCCCTGGAGGGAGAGCGGTGTGGTTCAGGGAGTAAAGGGGGAGAGACTGTGGCCAAGAACCGGTAAGATACTGAATGAGCAGAAGCAAGGGGCGGATCGACCTTTCAGGGGGTGCTGTTAAATTCCTACATCAGGAGGGCAATGCCGTGGAAGTCCCCAGACCCCCGGACAGGGTGCGGGGATGCTCCATTGGGAGCCCCCAGAGAAGGCTGTGGATCGAACTCTGTGATCGTCTGAGGTCTGAGCCCTCCCGTGTGTGTTGAAGGAAGGACAGTGGGAAGGAAGGCTGCCTCAGAGGGGCTGATACAGGCCTCGCCTTAGCAGCAGGGAGCTCGTTCGGGAGACTGCTCTGTCGGGAGCTACCGGGGACGGGGCAGGATGGGCGCAGTGAGGATGGGAAGTAGAGGGTGGCTTCCCCACGGAATATTGGGCCGACTTGGTTCCCCCCACATCCCCCCCCCTTCTCAGCCTGCCTTCCTTCGGGGCCCTGTGCCATGAGCTCAGGTGGCCAGACCATCCCGCACGGGGTGGGACAAGCACAGAGCTCAGCCTGGAAAAGGACATTCGTGGGACTCAATCCTTCCCCTCCAAACCCCTCACTTGAGAAGGTGGGCTTGGTTGCTGAGGCTCCGGCCTTCACCCGGACCCTGTGGTTCTCTCTTGGCGGGGTAACATGGCACACTGTGGTCTGACTGAATGTGTTTGGGAGAGACCTTCAGCTGGGGTGTCCGCGGGCAGACAGGCGGGCAAGTTGTGACTGGGGGAAGTCCAGCACCCACACCCCCCGGGGACCACAGCGCCATGGTGGCCAGCGTGAGGAAGGGGAGAAAGGGACCGGGGAGGGCATGATCAGAATCCTGGCTGACCAGTTTTGCTGGCCTCCCTTCCCTCCTCTGAGCACAAGATCCCCGTCGCATATTCAGACCAAGGAGCCCAAGGTCGTGTTGCTGTAAACACATACATGGCAGGCTGTGGCTGGGCACCTTCCCGTCCCAGGAGGAAGTGAGTGGAGACGGTGAGGCGCAGATTAAGGGAGGACATGTGGGTCCCAGGGGGAAGGAGGAGGTGGGTCCCCTGCCCTCCTGTAGTGTGCCCCTTTTGCCTTCCGCCTCACGCCTCCTCTCTAGCCAGGGAGGCAGTGGCGGCTGGCCTGGGGAGCCCTAGGCCCCGTCCTGCCTGGTTCTGCTGCCTGCCCAGCTCCGGGGCAGATGCCTCCCTCTCTACCGCCTCCAGCTCCGGCACCAGCGCCTGCCCACCAGGGGCCAGCCTTTCTCTGCAGATGCTTGGGGGCGGGGGATGGGCACACCCAAGGAGGGCAGGAGGAGGTGAGCCCGGGACACGGAGCTGGGCGTGGTGGGCAGAGGAATGGTCCCCAGAGGTGTCCACGTCCTAGTTCCTGGAAGCCGCTGGTATGTTACCTTGCATGGCGGCGATGGGGTGAAGGTTGCAGATGTAATTCCGGTTGCTACTCAGCTGACCTTAAGGTGGGGAGACTGTCGCCCATGTTTGCTGGGTTTGGCTGGCCCGCACGTTGGGGGTGTCAGGTGGCCACGTGAGCTGTTACGTGCGTGATCCCGGGCGCACCCTTCACGTGACTGGAGGGTGCTCGGCGGCCCCGTGCTCCTGCCAGGTCCTGTTAACTACCTACCGGGTAGATAACTACCTACCAGATTTAGAGAAACTTGACAATAATTTGAAACCTTCCTTTCGCCCCATGCCAGTCACTTATCTCCTCAGTTTTCTTGAGATGACTGCTGTCTTGACTTTTCCACTTTCTTTTAAAGGATAACAATCGCTGTTTAATAAGTAACCTTTAAAATGATAGGATAAATTACAGGAAAGTACATATTATATTTATGAAACACCGTATGTATACATAATTGTAGAAAGACTACAATTTGACAAATGGATAGGAAGTGATCAAGCCGTGTAACTACTACCCAGGTGAGGAATGGTACATTGCACTTCCAGAAGTGCCATATGTGTGGGTTCCTTTCTTGAAGGACACCAAGTGCAAAATTTATAAACTGCAGGATTGCATTTTTGTGATATTCTTGCAAACACCAAAACATAGGGATGGAGAAGAGATCAGTGGTTGCTGGTGTCTGGGGGCTGAGAGAAGGGGTTTAACTATCAGAGAATGATGGGTTTTGGCAGGTGATGAAAATTTTTTGTACTTTGATTGTGGTGGTGGTTCCCTAACAGTATGAGTTTGTAAGGACTCATACACCTTGATGCAAATTCTATCTCAGTAATCTTGAACTCTGCTTTCTGGGCTCAGACCTTGTTTGAAGTAACATGGCTAAATGCACCAAGAAGTTCGGAATTGCCAGTAAATATGGCATCCGTTATGGTGCCTCCCTCAAGAAAATGGTGAAGATTGAAATAAGCCAGCATGCTAAGTACACTTGTTCCTTCTATGGGAAAACCAAGATGAATAGACGAGCTGTGGGGATCTGGCGTTGTTGACTCCTGCATGAAAACAGACCCCGGTGGCACCTGGACCTACAACATGACTTCTGCCATCACAGTAAAATCTGCCATCAGGAGACTGAAGGAGTTGAAAAAACAGTAGAAGCTTCAGCATTTGAAACACTGCTAGCCTGTAATAAATGGGTTAATTTATGTAACAAAATTACTTTGGTTGTTGTTAAATTTATTAATTAGATCTTCTGATTTGTGTTGCATTAATTTTGCTTTCTCAAAAGACTTGGAAATTAAAATTCTTAATTTAAAAAAATTCTTGAACTTTTAAAAAATTGTGAAAAATACATTACAAAGGGATACTGTGTCTTACCAATTATTTTTCTGAATTTGAGTTTCAGTGATCTATAATGTGTGAATGTGGAATATTGTAGTACTTTATTTTCTGTAGTTAATTCAAGTTTGTGTGTCTGGGATGGATCCAGTTTCATCATAGCGCATTCTGTTTTCCTTCTTATATCCTGTAGGATTCAGATTGCTAATATTCTGTTCTGATTCTTGCTTCTTTATCATGAGTGTGTGATTGACCCATGATTTTCCTTTCTCAACTTGTCCTTGACAGGATTTAGTATCCAGGTTATTGTATCCTTACAAAATGTTTTAGGGAGTGTTCCTCTTTTTCTAGTTTGTCTATGAATTTGTGTCACATTGAAAATATTTTTGCCTAAGATGTTTGTGAGAAGTCAGAGGAGGAGCCTGGATTTTTTTTAAAAAAGCTTTTTGACTAGTGATATATTTCTGTATGGTTATAGAACAATTCAGACTGGCTATTCCTTCTTGAGTCAGTTTTGGCAAGTTACTTTTTTTTCTAGAAATTGGTCACCTAAGTTTTCAAATTGACTGGATAAAATGGTGTATAATTATCTTCTTTTTCTGCAAATTTTATTTTTGAGATGTCTCTCCTACAGATAGTTGCAAGAAAATTGCAAGGAACACACATATATCCTTCACCTGCATTCATCTGTTATCATTTGTTATATTTGTCATTTTCTTTCTTTCTGTGTCTATGTGTGTAATTGTTCCATTGAATAAGTTTACTTACTTGAAGATATTACAGTACACTTTCCCTAAATATTTCAGCCAGTATCTCTTAAGAAAAGGAAACTACTGCTACAAAATCTTAACAAAATTATTACACTCAGAAAATTTAACATTGAGAGAATACAATTACCTATCATATAATTCTCACAAAAAATTTCTGATTGTCTCAATATTGATTTTTGTGCATATTTCTTCAAAACACACTGTCTCCAGTCAAACACCATCATTGCATTCAGTTGTCATGTGTCTTTTGCGTCCTTTAAACTAGAGAAATTTTCAAGAAATTTTTGGTCTTGCACAACATTGACATAAGATCCAGTTCAATTGTGTTTCAGAAAATTTTGATTGGATTTGCATTTTCTGATTCGAATTTTCCTCCTGCTATTCCCGTTTTCTTCTAACAGTTTTAAATTTTTGTCTCTTAAAGTTAATTCATTTCAAATTTTTGTAAGTGGTGTAAGATAGGAGTTCAGTTTAATTCTCTGCATGGGTTTAACCAGTTTTCCGAACAGCTTTTATCAAAGAGACTTATTGTATCTCATTGATAGGAGAAGCAAATCCATTTACCTTTAGGATAATTAATAGGTAAGGACTTACCAATGCCATCTTATTGTTTTCTGCCTATTTTTGTAGTTCCTTAATTCCTTTCTTTTTCTCTTGTTCCTTTCCTTTGTGAATTGATGATTTTCCTTAGTGTTATGCTTTGATTCCCTCCTCTTCATCTTTTGTGAATCTATTGTATAGTTTTGCTTTGTGGTTACAAGGCTTATATAAAACATCTTACAGATATAACTGTTTTACAGTGATAGCAATTTAATCACATATAGAAACACTATTCTTTTACTCCCCCTCATTTATGTTTCGATGTTGCCATTTTCATAATTTTTATTTTCATATTTTACATTATGTTGAAGCTTTAGCAATTTTAATACTTTTGTTATTAATCTTTATACTAAAGTAGCTACTTCACCATATTACATTATGAGATTATTCTGAATCTGAGTATACACTTTCCATTACCAGTGTGTTGTATATATTTTCATGTGTTCATGACACTAACTAGCATCCTTTTATCTCAGCTTGAAGAACTCCCTTCAGCAGTTCTGGTAAGGCAAACTTAGTGGTAATGAATTCCCTCAGCTTCTATTTATTACAGAAAGTCTTTATCTCATCATTTCTAAAGGATAAAGATGTTGGGTAAGGTATTCTTGGTTGGAACTATCTTTCTATAATCGCTTTGAACATATATTATCACCCTGTTCCCTCCTGGCCTTCAAGGTCTCTTCTAGGAATGCATTGATACCTTATGGGGGTTCCCTTGTATGAGAGATTATTTTTTCCATGCAGCTATTAAAATTCTTATTTCACCCTTAATTTTACATACTTCTA
The DNA here is from genome assembly GCF_037043125.1 of Eumetopias jubatus. NCBI lineage: Eukaryota > Metazoa > Chordata > Mammalia > Carnivora > Otariidae > Eumetopias > Eumetopias jubatus. Next base: position 69,146,065 of record NW_028274817.1, read on the forward strand.
TTATAATGTCTCTTAGAGAAGATTGTATGGGAGGGATTGAAATCCTGGAGTTAACTCTTAGCATCAGGAGGGTTTCAACTTACTGTCAAGTTTCTCTAAATCTGGTAGGTAGTTACCTACCCGGTAGGTAGTTAGCAGGACTACAACCTGGCAGGAGCACGGGGCAGCCGAGCACCCTCCAGTCACGTGAAGGGTGTGCCCGGGATCACGCACGTAACAGCTCACGTGGCCACCTGACACCCCCAACGTGCGGGCCAGCCAAACCCAGCAAACATGGGCGACAGTCTCCCCACCTTAAGGTCAGCTGAGTAGCAACCGGAATTACATCTGCAACCTTCACCCCATCGCCGCCATGCAAGGTAACATACCAGCGGCTTCCAGGAACTAGGACGTGGACACCTCTGGGGACCATTCCTCTGCCCACCACGCCCAGCTCCGTGTCCCGGGCTCACCTCCTCCTGCCCTCCTTGGGTGTGCCCATCCCCCGCCCCCAAGCATCTGCAGAGAAAGGCTGGCCCCTGGTGGGCAGGCGCTGGTGCCGGAGCTGGAGGCGGTAGAGAGGGAGGCATCTGCCCCGGAGCTGGGCAGGCAGCAGAACCAGGCAGGACGGGGCCTAGGGCTCCCCAGGCCAGCCGCCACTGCCTCCCTGGCTAGAGAGGAGGCGTGAGGCGGAAGGCAAAAGGGGCACACTACAGGAGGGCAGGGGACCCACCTCCTCCTTCCCCCTGGGACCCACATGTCCTCCCTTAATCTGCGCCTCACCGTCTCCACTCACTTCCTCCTGGGACGGGAAGGTGCCCAGCCACAGCCTGCCATGTATGTGTTTACAGCAACACGACCTTGGGCTCCTTGGTCTGAATATGCGACGGGGATCTTGTGCTCAGAGGAGGGAAGGGAGGCCAGCAAAACTGGTCAGCCAGGATTCTGATCATGCCCTCCCCGGTCCCTTTCTCCCCTTCCTCACGCTGGCCACCATGGCGCTGTGGTCCCCGGGGGGTGTGGGTGCTGGACTTCCCCCAGTCACAACTTGCCCGCCTGTCTGCCCGCGGACACCCCAGCTGAAGGTCTCTCCCAAACACATTCAGTCAGACCACAGCGTGCCATGTTACCCCGCCAAGAGAGAACCACAGGGTCCGGGTGAAGGCCGGAGCCTCAGCAACCAAGCCCACCTTCTCAAGTGAGGGGTTTGGAGGGGAAGGATTGAGTCCCACGAATGTCCTTTTCCAGGCTGAGCTCTGTGCTTGTCCCACCCCGTGCGGGATGGTCTGGCCACCTGAGCTCATGGCACAGGGCCCCGAAGGAAGGCAGGCTGAGAAGGGGGGGGGATGTGGGGGGAACCAAGTCGGCCCAATATTCCGTGGGGAAGCCACCCTCTACTTCCCATCCTCACTGCGCCCATCCTGCCCCGTCCCCGGTAGCTCCCGACAGAGCAGTCTCCCGAACGAGCTCCCTGCTGCTAAGGCGAGGCCTGTATCAGCCCCTCTGAGGCAGCCTTCCCTCCCACTGTCCTTCCTTCAACACACACGGGAGGGCTCAGACCTCAGACGATCACAGAGTTCGATCCACAGCCTCCTCTGGGGGCTCCCAATGGAGCATCCCCGCACCCTGTCCGGGGGTCTGGGGACTTCCACGGCATTGCCCTCCTGATGTAGGAATTTAACAGCACCCCCTGAAAGGTCGATCCGCCCCTTGCTTCTGCTCATTCAGTATCTTACCGGTTCTTGGCCACAGTCTCTCCCCCTTTACTCCCTGAACCACACCGCTCTCCCTCCAGGGAGGTTATCCCTGATTAATTTTATACACACACACACACACACACACACACACACACACACACACACACACACACACACACACACACCCAACAGACGAACAGACGCACACACCAACCTTGACTGTTCTGGGGACCATTGACCCGCCCCCCCCACCCCGCCCCGGCTTCTGTGCATGAAACACCCGGTCTCTCGGGAAAGGTGTCTGGTCTGGCAGAAGCGACCCTCACCTCACTCAGACCCAGATCTGTCCCTCTGACTCTCAGGCCAGCACAGCCCTGGGTCCCGGCTGAAGGAAGGAAGCCATCCCCACCCGTCAGCGAGGGGGAAATGGAACACGGAGTCCAGACCAAATCTCCCGTGGACTGAAGGGGCAGTCAGGGAGCCGGAGCGGGGACACGGAAATAGCACTTCCGGAAAAACCTGGGTCATGGTGGTGGTCGAACAGCATTGGAAGGGGACCAGGCAGACGCATCGAGGCCCATCACACACCCCTGCCATAGAGGCGGGCGGCCACTTTCCAACCAAGGGTCCGGAGACGACCAGGCTGGAGGAGGGGGGCAGGCGGCTTGCACAGGAGGGACAGGAGAGCTCTGACGGCTAGACCATCCGTTTCCGGCTGCTGGCGGGCAGTTTGCCCCAGGGCGGCCCAGAGCCCCCACAAGCCTCGACGCCCCCACCTCCAGCCCAGAGACGGACCTGTGCTTTTGCCCTGTTCCCCGTACCTCCCCTCTGGCTCTGCACCCCACTGGGCTGTGACTTCTGCGACTTCTGCCTCCACCCCCGCCGCCACCACCACCACCGAACCCAAGGAGGGAGAAGTGAGGCATTGGAATCCCAGTGTCAAGGCCCAGGGCTAAAGAGGAGAGGGGGAGGATGCGCCAGTTTCCGGGCCAGGGGTCCTTGTGCACGGTGGCACCAGAGGGAGGGAAGGACTCCGCCGAGGGGACGGGGCCCAGGAGGAAGGGGCAAGAGGAGCTCAAGTGTGCTCTTTACCACGGGTTGAAGCACAGGGGCAGGGAAGGCCAGCGAGGGCAAGCCACAGGCGCAATCAAGGACACTCAGAGAGCGGGGGGGGGGGGGGGGGGGCCGCGGGAGGAGCAGGACAGCGATCCCAAGGAGGGAAGGAAGACTGCAGCTCTGGAAGGGGCCCTGAGTTCCTGCTGCAGGGGGAGGGGGCAGGGGGGAGAACGGAGATGGACGGGGAGTCCGGGACCCAAAAAGAGGGGGAGATGAGGGGAGAAACCGAAGGGGGCCCGCGGGGGGGGGGGTGGAAGGGAGCACATGCTCAGGTGGCCGGCCAGGCAGAGCCCACACGGATCCCAGAGCGGGGTGGGGGGCACGCTGGGGGCGGGACGGCAGGGCTCCTAGCACAGGCCGGGCCACACTCCGCACAAGGGCAAGGCCTACCACATGACCCCGGAGGTCCTCTTCTGGAAAAGGCTGTGACAGGGAGCAGCTCCCTGCCCCGACCCTCCCCTCTCCCACCCCTCCCCACCCCCGGACCAGCCCCCCCGCCCCCACACACGCCCCACAGAGAGGGCAGACCACAGACCTGAGAGGTACTTTAATTTGAAACTGCTGTGAACCGGGGCGGGGAGGGGGGGCAAAAGAACAGGGAGAGGAAGCCTTGGCTGAGGGCGGGCAGGAGGGAACCGGCTTGGCCACAGCTCCCTGGCTGCGAAGGCACCAGCTGCCCCTCTGCTACAGAGATGCTGGGCTCCACCTGCCCGACAGCGCAGGGTCCAGGAAGAGCCCGAGCCGGAGCCAGCCTCCGGCCCTGCCGACATCCATGGCCGTGCGAAGCGGAGCGGTGTGTGTAACAACTCACTTCAGAGGCTCTGGCCCTTGTCAGCCAGGGACCGCATGGCCGCTGAAACAGAGACAGGCGTCAGCAGGCCCTCCAGCCCCGGGGAGAGGGAAACCCGTGCCCCTTCCCCGACGGGAACCACCTAGCCCTGCGACCCGAGAACCCCTCCAGCCCCGGGCCTGAATCCCTCACCCACCACCTCAATTCCATACGGACACGTCCTCTAAGGGAACAAGATGCGGCCAGTGGTTCTCTAGCTTTGGGGCACATCGGACTCGTTCACCTACGGAGCCGACACACGCACGCACGCACGCGCACGAACACGCACACGAACACACGCCTTGCGAGCCATACCAAGGAGCAGTTAAAGGGAAAATGAAGGAGGCATCTGCAAACGTCCTAGAAGAGGGAGACCTCTGGGACCTGTTCGCGCCGGCAGAGCGTGCACGCAGTCGAGGCAGGGCTTCCCCGTTTGTGCACACACCCAGCTGCACACGCACAGCAGGCTCCGGGGCCAGGCCTGCCAGGTCCTCCTCCCCACAGGAATGGTGGTCCCTGGGAGGCCGCCTGCACCTGCAGCCCATCCTGGGTTCGGCACCAAGGACCCCCCCCAGCCCCCCAGCCTGCCTCTGCCCCAACCCGGCCCCGGCCCGAGCTTCCTCATACCAAGCTGCTCTTTAAGGTCGTCTATTTCTCTCTGTAGCACGAGACACTAGGCCCGCAGACAGCAGAGAGAGAGAGAGAGAGAGAGAGAGAGAGAGAGAGAGAGAGAGAGAGAGGGAGAGAGAAACCATTAGTATCCTCTGGCTTCCTCTCTCCTCGACCTCCCCCTCTCCCACGGGCACTACGGCCCCAAGCCCAGTGGCTAGACCCGCACAGGCTCCTCAGTGGAAAGGGGGCGCCTTCCCTCTGTGGGGAGCGGATGGGAGTGGGGGAACACCTATGTCAGTCTAGCCTGGACCCGGATCCCACCCTCCGGTTTGGGCCCGCATTCCTAGGAGCCCCGGGGAGCGTTACCCGCAGACAGCCCTGCGCGCCAGCCGGTGGTTCCTGCTGCCTTCCTGGCCTTGCGGGCTGGCCCGGCGGCTCCTGGTCACCTGCGAGGGAAAGGACATCCGACCCAGCTTCCCAGGCCCCCAGGGAGCTGCAAAGGGCCTCGGCGGGGTGGAACGTGAGGCAGCACCACCCTCTGCTGGCGACAAGTGGCCCCTGCTCTGGCCGCAGCGGCAACCTTCTCTCGGGGCCCGTCCCCCCTGCCCCCCAGGGGCAGCCCACCCTTGAAGGTGGCCCCCCGGGGACTGGGGCTCTGGCTTGGACTCTCCCAGAGCGGCAGCACAGCCAGCGCCTGGGGCGAGCCACGTGGCCAAACAGGACGGAACAGAATGTAAGGCTCTGCTCTGCGGAAAGTCTGTGTCCGGGGCTGCAGTTTGGGGCACTGCCACGCAGCACCCCTGCTGCACAAACCCCACGCGGGGGAGGATGTGGCTTAAGGCCGGGTCCGTCGAGACCCCATTTCCTGCGGGAGAAGCTGCCCTGGGAGGGAGGCGGGGAACAAAGCTGAGCCCCCAGCAGAGCCGGAGCCAGAGGTGTCCCTCCTCATCTCCTCCCCCCGCCCCCGCACTCCTGTGACAGCCACAAGACTCACCGGAGAGGGCAGGCCCTCTGTGCAGGACGTCTCCCTGGCTCAGGGCCCAGGGCTCCGAGCTTCCTGGAACTTGGGGTGCTCTGGCGTGGAGATCACCGCTGCTGCATTCCCTGCGATGCATGCACGAAGATGGGCCTGGCCTCTGTGTTGGAAGCTAAAAGAAAAATTTCTCACCGACCCGGACTTGGGATGTGGGACGTGGTGTGTGTGCGTGTGCGGGCGCGCGCGTCTGAGTGTGGGTAGGCGTACACACGTGTGCACGTGCGTTTAGCAGCTGGGGTGAGGCAGGGAATAGGGAGGGGAACTCAGAGGCTGGTCTGGCTGGTGCTTCCTCCCTCAGTCAGCCCCGGGCCAGGAGGCAGAACTGAGCCAGGGAGAAGAGCGGGGCACTGACAAAGCCCAGGCGTCTAAAGACTGAGAGTTCGTGGACCAAGCTTGGAAATCAGCTACCAGCCCTCCCTTCATCCCGGCCCCTCCCTGGGGGAAGGAGGCAGGAAACGGGCCAAGGGTCCGGAACGGTGGCGGGCACACACGCACTGCTACCCTAGGTTAACGTCTGCCCCTGCGAAAACGACCCACGACGCGATCTGGCATGCCCGTGCTCCCAGTGACCCAGGGGCAGCCACGGCAACCCCTGAAGTAGGGACAGAGGGAGCATGGGTAAAGAAGTGGGCAGAGGGGGAGGGGAAGGGCACCCAGAGAGGAGGAGCATGGCCTACTCACTTGGCCCTTTGGGAGGACCGCGTCTCTGTTGGAGTCACTGCCTTCTCCTGCAGTGGCCGCCACCTCTGCCTCCCGTGTCCTCCTGGCCACAGATTTCTTGCCGGCGGCGCCCGCGTGCTTGGACTGTTTGGGTCCCGAAGGGACCAAGGAATACCTCTCGGACCTCCCAAGCAGCGGGACACCGGAGATTGGGGGGAAGGTGGCTGGTTCCAGGGGAGCAGCCGAGACTCTCTGCCCCCAGGAAGGGAAGCTTTTGCCCGGGGCCACTTTTGAGGGCCCCCCTAGGCATTTCTTCTCCCGGGCCGCCTTACTCCTCGAGGTGGCCTGGGGCAGGCCACCTGCAGCGGCAGCAACAGCAGCAGCTCCCTGGTAGCTGGGCCTGCTCTCCCCCTTCCCCCAGACCACACTTGGCATTTTCTTAGAGGAGGAGACGTCCAGCTCTCCAACGGCCTGCCTCTCCACAACCGAAGTGAATCCTCGGGGAGCGGAGGTCAGGAAAGGGCCCCGCACGTGAAGGAACTTCTCCCTGACGTGGAAATTCGCGTGTCTGGCTGTGTCCCCGGGATCCTCGGGGCTGCTGGGCTTGGCTGGGCCGCCTTCTTTGGAGTAAATGCTCACCCTCATCAGCTGTATCTCGCTGAACTCATCTGAGGACTCGGGGTCGGAGGGCAGCCCGCCGGGGCCTTCGGTGGCCGGGGGCCGCTGGCGATACACCCGGACGGTCGACCTGCCCTTGGCTCCTCTTTTCGGGTTCCCCCAGGCCCGGCCCCCCTCGGGCCCACCGACGTGCAGTGGGGCGGCGGAAGGCGGCCGCGACCCCACGCGGCCCAGGGCGAGCGCGCCTCGCCCACTGGGCCCTGCCTCGAGGCCGGCCCAACCGCCCGACGCCTCCACGGCGCCGCTCTCCGGGGACGGGTTTCTCCGCAGGCCCCGGGCATCGCGGTCTGTCAGCTGCTGCTCCGTGTTCGCCGCGGACTCGTCAGCGAGGTGGGACGCGTAGTCCAGGGCGTCCGCCTTGTCGTCGGCCGGGGCGCCGGGGCGGCCTTCGCGGCCCCACGGCACGGGCCCTCCCGCTTCCATCACTTCCCGCTCGGACTCGAAGCCCTCGGCGTCTGGGAACCCGCCCTCGCCCTCGCCCTCGCCCTCGCCGCTGCGCGGCGGCCCCAGATCCAGACCTCGTCCCGGGGCCCGCGGGGCCCGGCGGCCGGCGGGGCGGACGCTGGCCTGTCCCCCGCCCTCCGGGCCCAGACCCAGACCCACTCCCCAGGCAGACACCTCATCCGGAGCGCTCATGCCGGCCACGCCGCGCAGCCCGGGTTCGAGGGAGCCGATCGCCCTTGTCCCGGCGCGACAGGCGAGAGGGGAGAGGCGCGAGGCGATTGACGCGCGACGTGCGACGGGAGCTGCGAGGCCTCCTGGCGACGCAGGCGGTCACCGCCGGCGCCGCACGAGATCGCCTCAAACAACGCGCGGCTTTGTGCGCGCTTCCGACGCCTGCGCCGTAGCCTCCTCATTGGTCCGCGCCCTCCTTGGCCCGCCCCTGTTGGCCCGCCCCTCAAGGCCCTAACCAATAGGGTCGAGGTCCCTTGGTTCGCCTTGGAGCCGGTCGGGGGCTGGGTGTCCGCGAGTCCGGGCGTTGGTCCGGCTGTTCTGGTCCTGCCGCCCCTGGGCCAGAACCTGCTTTCCACCTGGAGTCACGGCTCTGAGCCTCTGTCTTCCCCATCCGCCGAGCCCGGTGAGCCGGCACCTGTCTCTGGGGTCGTGGGGACGACAGGTCGGGACGGAGGGGAGGCACCTAGCGCACAGAGGATTCGCCGGCTTTTGTTTCACCGCGGCACTTAGGATGGGAAAGCGGGCACGGGAAGCCCGCGGTCAGCCATCGGGGGACGGGTGGCATATGTTCCCCGCGAAGGGTCCGAGAGCAAACGTTGTCATATTTACGTGCCTTTGGGTCTCTGTCGCAACCCCTCGACCGCGTTGGGCGATCGGATTGGTCCGTGGCTCTGTGCCCAGGGAACTTTATTGGCAGGCGGGTTTGGTGCACGGGCTGGGCGTTGCCCCCCTCCTCCCGGCCCCTCGTCCTCTCCGAGGCAATTCAAAAAGGAGGGAATCCCAGTGGCCAGTGCACACACCAAAAGTCGCTCACCATCGCTAATCGCGGAGGTGCGAACTAAAACCTCGAATCGGTGTTCACACACCAGACTTTCGACGATCAAAGACCTGAACCATTCCAAGGGCGGGAGCAGTTGTGAGCAAACGGGTGCTTTTGCCCACTGCTGGGGCTGGGGGTGGGGGGGAGGCGGCGCGGAACAGCCCTTTGGGAGGGTATTTGGCAGAATCCAATGCAAAGCAACTTACACAATAGGTGCTACGTGCCCGGCCCTCATGTAAGCGTTGTAGTTGACTAGTCACGCATCCACAATGGGTCGAGGTACCCACTATTCCCGCCCTCTTACAGGGGAGGAAACGGGCACTGAGAGGTTCAGCCACTCGCCCAAGGTCATTAGGATTGCTGGGATCCCTGGCAGGATCAAAAGCACGCAGTTTGGCTCCCGAGTCCTCGCTTTGAGCAGAAACCCTTAAAGCAGAGAAGACGCACATTTCCCTCCACCACCCAGCAAATCTGCTGCCGGCTACTTCTCCTGGAGACTCGCTCGTTCAGGTAGTGGATGAGGAAGGACACGTGCACTACTCCTACGTTGGTGATGAGAAAAACTGGGAACACTCTAAATCCCCATCAGTGAGGAAATGAATGAAAGCGACGGGAAGTGTGTGCATCCTGAAGACTTGAAAGGCGGCAGTCAAAAGGAACGCGAGAGGCCACGTTCACAGATTTCAAAGCATCCTCGCGACTGAATAGAGCAATTTGGAGGTCAGTGGAGCTGGACACACATTTGTAAATAATGAAATGAAATGAAGAGAAAACAAGAACCACTCCTATACGGAGAATACGTAGAGGTGTATGTACCAGTATGTCGAGAGGTCTGGAGCAAGGCACAGCTAAGTAGGCCTAACGGTGGTGGGGGCGGTGGGGGTGGGGCGCCAGTTGTCTCTCAGATTTTCCTGAAACTACCCGTCCCCAGCTTCTCTGAGCTGAGCAGTCCTGATATCTGGGCAGTGGTCCCTCCCTCCCTTGGCTTCTGGGAGGTCCTGGCGTGTTAGAATTTCCCTTGCTTGCCACCCAGCCCCTACTCGAAGGGCCCTCCGTTCCTTCCGTACTTTTCCATCCTCTCTTTCCCATTCATGCTCCTCTGCCTGCCCCTCGCCTCTCCTTCCTGCATCCTACTCTGGCTGATCCCCAAGAGAGGCCTGGGGTGCCCGAACACTCCTTGCCTGCGTGAGCTCCAAGGCCCAGTGTCACTGGGTCTGCGCCTGAGAAGCCTGTCATGCTGGAGAAGGTTACAGAGCAGGGGAGACTGGGCACACTCTAAGTCTGCGATAAGCCTCCTCCTCAAGCGTGCCCCCCCACTATCCCTGCCTGTGTGTGAAAAACGCCCTCTCCCACTTCTCCCATTGACTCGTAAGGTCATGGTGTGCCATTTCAGACCTGCTAAAATGGATCACGGAGGATAGAGCAGAATCTCCTCTACCCACCACCCTCCTAGGAAACATTGCCGATGGATCCAGCGGAGGCCTCCTTGTCCCTCTCCCCCACAGACAGAATCCTAGAGCCTTTTCACACCTTCCCCGCTCTCGTCATCCCTGGGGCTCTCCCACCTCCTCTTTGGTTGCATCCTATAGGTCGCCACCGATGTCCATAATCTCTGCTAACTCTCCCCCTTCAGCCTCGCCAGGATCCCATATTGGTTTCGACTCACCTGTTCGGTCTGTGGTGGGGACCAGTGTCAGAGGATCCACTTGGCCTCCCCCACCATGATAGCTTCTTACCCCACAGACCAATGGCCCAATGTAGAGGTTTTTGCCCCAACTGCCACGTGTATCAGTTGTCAACCCCTGGACTGGAGAAGTGACCCCTGCCTTGGTCCATGACTGGATCTCTATCCCCAATTCCTTTTATTTACCAGGGTCTCCTAAGCCCCAGTCTAACCAGGCCCCGCAGTGACACTTTGGGGCTCCAGAATCAATGTCACCTCAGACCTTGTGTCCAATAGTCCTAGACACGTCTGGGTATGCCTCTTTCCCCAGGGCACCGTCACCTGAGAAAGGGCAGTCCTTTTCTGGAGAGAAGGACAGTGGCATCATAAACAGTATATATACTCACTGCCTGGTTTCCAGACCCTTCCTCCTCAGGACTCCCCCACCTCCTCAGCCAGTGGGACCGGTCTCAAAATTGGCTCCGGACCGGGAACTGAGCAATAAATCGTGACTCTTTCTGGGACGACCACCCTCTTTTCTCTTGCCTTTTTCTGGCGGTCATTGCCCCGAGGGAGCCAGGCTGTCGGAAGCATCCTCTCAGCTCCGTGCCTGTCAAGCAGTCTCTCTCTCTCTCTCTCTCTCTTTTAAATTTTTTAAAGATTTTTGGGGGGAATTTATTCATTTGGCAGAGATACAGAGAGAGAGTGCATGAGCTGGGGAGAGGGGGAGAGGGAGAGGGAGAAGCAGGCTCCCCGCTGAGCCAGGAGCCCGATGTGGGGCTCGATCCCAGGACCCCGGGATCATGACCCGAGCCGAAGGCAGATGCTCAACCATCTGAGCCACCCAGGTGCCCCAAGTCAAGCACTCTTGACTGCCCCTCTGACCTTGCCGGGTGTTACTGGAGACCTGGTCTCCTGGAGTCTCCTGATCAAGAGCCACCCCTGCCCTCTGCTAGGTCAGAATTCCATCGTCCCCATGGATGGGACTGGGCCCAGGCCGGGACCACTTTCCTTCCGTCATCTGCATCGGCCTGCAGACGGGAGCAGCCGCTGAGCTTCTTGGCGATGCTGGGGCCCCCTCTCACCAGAACACCCCCGATGGCTTTGGTGAATGGTGTGTCCTCTCGGCCCTTCCATGGAGCATAACCATCTGGCCATGTGCCTGGCCTCACGGGTTCTATCCGTTCCAGCATGCCTGCCTCACTCAACCCCCTTGTTCCTTCCTCTGCCACCTGCTGGTCCAAGGCAGGGACTCTCGCTTCCCTCCCTGTGGGCCATCACTTCCTTAAAGCTTTGAAGGGCCACTCTGGTGGTGAATCTGCTCGTCTCCTGGAGTCCCTGCCAGCACGGGAAATCCCGGGGGGACCAGAACGTGCCCCTCCCCCCCCACTCAGTAAAACCTGCTTATCCAGTCTTCCCTTTGCTGTCCTCTTGATCCAGCACCCTCAAGATCCAATCCCAGGGATATTTCCCCTGCTCCTGCCAGTACAGACCGGCTATTTCTTGCCACTCCCTCGGCGTATAATTTCTTCTCTCCCCTATCAGGCTTGGCATATCCCCAGCGAGGTTATGGGGAGAAGATCAGGGTTTCCACTGGGAGGGGCACCTGTGGCTTTGGCGGCGAGGGTTCTCTGTACCATCTACCGGCACAGGGCACATGCTGGGTCTTGCTAGGGAGCGAAGGGCCACCCTGGAAGCTCTGCGGCCTCAGGGGGTGGGGCCCCGGATCGAAGGAATCAAAGGGCATATGAGAACACATCTATCTGACACAAAACGTGGTAGTCCCGGAGAAACAGAGGCGCAAAAAGACACGAGAAATGTATAAAACTCATGGCAAAACATCATCTGTAAATTTACCCCTAGTTTGAAAGCATTAACCGCGAGGTACAGAGAGGCTCAACCTGGTGTGAGACCCGGGGGATTCAACGGGATGCTTTGGGCAGGGGAGGTACTTCCGATAGCGCCATAAACCCGCTGAGGGAGAAAGGCCTGAGGATGGTCTACTGAGAGTTCAGCAGCCAGCGTGCGCTGTCCTGGCCATGATCACAACAGACGAAGTAGACCTTTAAGGCAGAAAGTGTTCCCAGAGACGGAACTGGACGTTTTACCATGACAAGAGGCTCCACCGATATGGGAGACATCACAATTGTAAACTTAGAAGCACATAAGTGCAGAGCCTCAAAATACACACAACAGAACTTGACAAAATTGATGGCAGAACTAGAGCATTCAGCGGTGATATCTGGAGGCTTTAGTACTCCGTCTCAATAACTGACAGAAGGACTAGACAGAAAATTCGCAAGGGTGGAGAAGACCTCAACAGCCGTGTCCATGAACTCGAACTAACTGACACCTACAGAGCACTCCATTCAACAGCAGGTGGGTACACATCCTTTTCTTCTGTTTAAAAAACAATTTTATTTAAATTCAGTTTAGTTAACATATCCCGTGTTATTCGTTTCAAGGGTAGAATTTAGTGATTCGTCGGTTGCACATAACACTGAGTGCTCATTTCATCACGTGCCCTCCTTAATGCCCGTCACCCAGTTATCCCATCCCCCCACCCGCCTCCCTTCCAGAAACCCTCAGAACTCTGTTCCCTAGAGTTAAGAGTCTCTTACGGTTTGCCTCCCTCTCTGTTTTTACCTTATTTTATTTTTTCTTCCCTTCCCCTAGGCTCATCTGTTTCTTTCTTCCATCCCACCTTCTTTTCAAGTCCACATCATCATTTTCTAGGAGAGAACATCCTGAGGGCCATGAATCTAATCTCAACAACTTTGAAGGGATCTAAATTACGCAAGGATTTAGCGCTGTGGTGGTAGAGGTGTGTGAGAGACTCAATACCGCCCAAGGAACGCTTCAAGGAATATAATGATCTTAGGAAACAGCCAGCTTTTGGGTCAAGCGAGACGATTTGGGGAACATCTAGAGACGTTGAGGATATTGGGGTCCTTTCTGATCACTCACCCTCTTCGCTCTCACCTGGTGACTTTGCTTCCCATTTCCCTGAGAATGGAGGGCAACCACTAGAAAACTTCCCTCCTTCCTCCTACATGTGTCCCTCCAGTGGCCCTCCATCTGGGATCATTGCTACCAACGTACAATCATGTCCTTCCTCCTAACTTAAAAAAAAAACAAAACCCTCTTCTGATCCCACTTTCCATTTGAGCTACCCCACATTTCTCGGCTCAGCCTTACAGAAAAACTCCTTTTAAAGAGTTGTGTCGGCCTGCGGCCCGCGGGGGGGGGGGGGGGGGGCGGGGAGCGCCTGGGTGGCGCAGTCCGTTGAGCATCCGACTCTTGATTTTGGCTCCGTTCTTGGTCTCAGGGTGGTGAGATCGAGCCCTGTGCTGGGCTAGGCTCTCAGCCCGGAGTCTGCTTGAGATTCTCTCTCCCTCTCCCTCTGCCCCTCCCCATCATGCTCCCCTGCCCTCTCTCTCAGATCAATAAAGAAATCCTAAAAGCCTGAAAACGTTTGTACTCACTGTATCAACATCCTCTCCTCCCATTCACTCTTCCTCTCTTGTTCAAATTTAACAAAACGTTACTGAATGCTTGCCACGTGCTGCACACTGTTCTAAGACCTGGAGCTACATCGGTGACCATGACTAATGGAACTTCCATTTCTGTCATAGTCCTATCAGCCGTCTTTTCCAAATCTTCAAATATCTTCATTCCTTTGTTCTTGGAGCATGCCTTCCCAGACCATGCTCCAGTCTTTATTGGTTGCTAAGGGTGCTGCATCAACCTAGAACATTCCTCTGCTAGGCCCCCCGGTGCGGTCTGGGGCCTCTTGGAACCCACTTGTTTTGTTGTTGTTCTTTACTACAATGCTTTTGATGGGACACATCCTCCAGGTACTTCCTGAGAAAAGGCACATGGTAGGTGACTTTTTTTGAGACTTCACATGGGCAAAGTTTGTCTCTATCTCATACTTAATTGATACCTGGGTGTATAAATTTTAGGCTGAAATTTTTCCCCAAGGATTTTGAAGGCACTGATCCACTGTTTTTTTTTTTTTTTTTAACTTCCAATGTCACTTTTGAGAAGCCTGCCATGATTTTGAAGGCTATTATCTGTCCCATTGTTTTTATGTCACCCATTAAATTTTTTTAAATAATAACTTTGAAATTATTATGGTAAAATTAACCCTTTTTTCTTTGTTGGTTTTCAGTACCCTGATTTTTTTTGCTTTAAAATTTTTATTGTTATGTTAATCACCATACATTACATCATTAGTTTTTGATGTAGTGTTCCATGATTCATTGTTTGTGCATAACACCCAGTGCTCCTCGCAGAATGTGCCCTCTTTAATACCCATCACCAGGCTAACCCATCCCCCCAGTACCCTGATTTTTAACATATGGGTAAATCATGTAACTATCACCGTAATCAAGCTACAAACCGTTTCTGCAAAACCAACTTCCTCAGGGACTTGTATGGCGATATATCCAGGCTCCATTTCAGTGTCTGGCCTTTTTCCATACAGGACCCTGATCTTCCTATAACAGACCTGTTTTGGTTGAGGATGTAAGCCTCTCTGACGTTTTGCTTCTATTGCCACCACATCATCTATGAGCTCCTCAGTGTTTCTCTGCTGTATGGAAGGGCCTTTTTGTAAGTTACCAAGGAAGTCCTGTGTGTCTCACCCTCAGCCCTTAACTTTTTGGTAATGTTCCTTATTTACTCATTATGTCTCTTCAGGGCATCAGTACAACTTAATGATGACCAGCCACCTCTGCTCTCCCTTGGACTTTGTGCACTTCATACCATTCAAAGGCCTGAATCATCTCACAAGCTAGGGTGAAAGCCACCACTGGGATGTTTCCCCAGGTATGTATAAGTGAAACCTTAAGTGCTCAGGGGTTAGCCTTGTGCTATTGATTATCCATGCCACACAGAACATTCAGGATGGTACTTACTGTTGTTGCCATTTGGGTAACGAGTAAGCCAGTCCATAAACCCCACCTTCTGGCTTGTTACTCAGACGACTCCTGGCTAACACTGTTGTTAGTTTGGTTCCTACAAAAATATGGACACCAAGACATGATTGGATGTGAAAGATCATTATGGGGGAATGGCATGTGCAGAATAAAGGAGAAGCAGCAGGAGTAGGCAGTAAGACTATTTAGAGTGTGATGCATGTTTGACATCTGTAAGACAGATGTGGGAGAATGGGGGTCGGGGGCAGGGGTTCAAATAGGAAGAATCTCAGATGCTGTTTAGTTCTAAAACTAAAGTGTAGACTTTAGTTTAGTTTATTCAGGCTCGCGTGGAATCCCCAACCCAGGGCCAACAGTAAGAGGAGTCCTGTCCTGCAGCAGTGAGTCCCTGCCATGCTCAGTCACTGGCTGGGAGCTTCCCGGAGGATGTGCCGTCTTGACACAAAATTAGTTCTGGAGTCAAAGAGGTGGCATCTAGCGCTTGCCATTCCACTATGCTCCCTCTAACAGGAGATCTGAAGGGTACATTTTGGGGTCACCACAGGCCAAAGATGATACAGAAGTCAAAGATGACTAAAATTCCTGTTTTTGAGTTATTTCCTGGTTGAGAGGATTCACTAGCAGAGGGAAACAAGAAAAAAAGCAAGTGTGGGAAGAAAATGATGGAATTGGACTTTGGATTTGTCAAGGTTGAGGTACTTATAGGATATGCAGGCATAATTACCGAAAATGCACTTAGAAATTTGGTTCTAGAGCTCCAATGAGGGGTTAGAGCAGAGAGACAGATGTAGGAGTCATTCATTCCCTCAGTAAACTTTTACGGCGGTATTTTTTTTCAAACATCACCATTACCTTAGAAGTTTCTTGCATGTATCCCTCGATCCCTTTCCTTTCACTTCCCTCAGGGGTAACCTCTATCCTTTGTCTTCATTGTTCCCTCCCTTTTCTTTTATTTATTTTCTTAAAGATTTTATCTATTTATTTGTCAGAGAGAGAGAGAGAACACAAGCAAGGGGAGTGGCAGGTAGAGGGGGAAGGAAGCTCCCTGCTGAGCAAGGAGCCCGATGCGGGACTCGATCCCAAGACCCCGGGATCATGAGCCAAAGGCAGACGCCCAACCGACTGAGCCACCTAGGTGTCCCTCTCCCTTTTTTAGTTATTTTCTAGGTAGATTCATAATCCTAACAACATCTTGTTTTTTGCTGCTTCCTTTGTTCTTTATACAGGTGGAATAATTTGTGTAACTGAGATTCATCCCTGTTGTTGCATGTGGCAGGCAATTGTTCATTATCATTGCCATATATTATTTCACCAAATGAATATACAGTAGATTCTCATTATTGTGGTAGCTATGTTCTATAAAGTTGCCATGAACACAGAATTAGGCAATCCTGAAATAGTGCTCCTAAGGGAAATATAATTTCAAGTTCCTATGATCCTCTAGTCACACTTCATCAACTGATCAATTCATATCTATATGTCATTTGTGTTTCTGTTTAAAGGCACTTTGTTTAATATACATTATTGATTGATTAACATTGACTTCACAGCCAACAGCACTATAACTCATACCTGAACAGACTTTATATAACACAAATATTTTCTCCATAAGGCACATCACAGTCATTTTTCATTCAAGAACATTAGACAGCACGTTAGCACTAAGCATGGAGGCCATCTTTAGTTGTGAAGTAACCAACAAAAAGCACAAAAATGCAAAATATATGGCCCTAAGTACATCATGAAAGGACACTTGCTTACAGTACGAGACTGAAAGAAAAAGGCAAATTGTCACCTTGTTTGACCTCATCTGGAAACATACATGTGTTTCCAGTGACTCAAATTTTTCACTGCTCTCTCAAGTGACAAGGAAAGTACCCTGGTACTGATTTGGAGTCACAAATGAATTTTGTCAAGTAGGGAAATTTGCAAATATGGACTCTACAAATAACAAGAATCAACTGTATCTCAATTTATGTATCCATTTTATCATTGATGGACATTTGGGTTGTTTCTATTTGTGGAGGATATTACAAACATTGCTGCTATAAACATTCTGGAGCATGATTCCTGATGCCTATGTGCAAGAGTCCTCCAACTTTAGGACTTGAAACATTAAGACCCCTTTAGGCCTGAAGGCAGCCAGACCACAGACCCTGGATCTCTTGGTTCTGGCCCTGAACAACCTTGTCATCTTACTCCTGTGTGTCATACAAACAGCATTTCCTGTGTGGGCTATAGACTAAAATGGCTGAGAAGCTGTGTTCAGTGTTTATACTTAGGACTTGAATTGTCAACTCATAGAGGAGGCACATTTCCAGCATTACTAGATCATGCCAGATTTTCTTACAAAATTTACTAATTTACACTCTTATCAAGAGTGTTTAACTGCTCCAGTTGGTCCACATTCTTATTAACATTTGATATTAACAAACTACAAAATTGTTGCCAATCTAGTGAAAGTGAAATGGTATCTCATTATACTTTTAATTTGAAATTTCTTGATTAGTAATAATATTGAGCAGTTTTTCAGAAATGTGGCCTTGGGGATTTTCTTGTCTATGAGGTGTCTGTTTAATGTCTTTTGCCCATTTTCCCCATGGGTTGTTTACCTATTTATTTGTGGGAGTTCTCTATGTATTCTATACACTTTGTATAGATGATTTCATGTAATCAGAATATCTCCTTCTGGTTTGTAGCTTGCCTTTACTCTTCCTTATCATGCCTTTTAATAAACAGAAGCATTTCTTTTCAATTTTTCAGAGCACTTTATTATGAAAAGTTCCATATAAGAAGATAAGTGGGGGGCGCCTGGTGGCTCAGTCATTAAGCATCTGCCTTCGGCCCAGGTCATGGTCCCAGGGTCCTGGGATCGAGCCCCACATCGAGCTCCCTGCTCAGCAGGAAGCCTGCTTCTCCCTCTCCCACTCCCCCTGCTTGTGTTCCCTCTCTCACTGTCTCTCTCTCTGTCAAATGAATAAATAAAATCTTAAAAAAAAAAAGATGAGTGGAAGATCCAGGCAAGTTCAGGATATTGGGGATACTTGCTGATCATGAACCATCTTCACTCTCACCTGATAACTTTGCTTCCCACTCCTCTGAGAATATACAAGCAATCAGAAGAAAACTTTCCTCATTCATGAATGTTTTTCTCTATTTTCTCATTCCCATCAGCATATAAATATGTTGTTATTTTTCCTAATTTAAAAATACCTTTTTAAAAAGATTTTATTTATTTATTTGACAGAGAGAGACACAGCGAGAGAGGGAACGCAAGCAGGAGGAGTGAGAGAGGGAGAAGCGGGCTTCCTGCTGAGCAGGGAGTCCAATGAGGGGCTCAATCCCAGGACCCTGGGACCATGACCTGAGCTGAAGGCAGATGCCTAACAACTGAGCCACCCAGGCACCCCTAAAAATACCTTTTTTGATTCTACTTTCCCTTCAAGCTACACCATTTTTCTCTGCTCACCTTTACAGAAACACTCCTTATAACAGTCCTGTATACTTGTTGTCTCAAATTCTTCTCCTCTCATGCACTCTTCCTCTATTTTCTATTTAACAAATCTGTACTGAGGGCTTACCATGTGCCAGGTACTGTACTAAAATGTGGAACTACATCATTAAGAAAAACAGATGAAGTTCCTGCCCTCAAGAGCTCACATTTCTGTCATAAGCCTATTGGCAATGTTTTTCAAATCTTCAACTATATCCATTTCTCTGTTCTTGGAAATCACCTTCCTAAACCCTGCTTCAATCTTTATTGGCTAAGAGTGTTACACTGACTTAAAACATTTCTTTACTAAGACCCTAAGTGGGATATTCTGCTTCTTAGAATTCATGTCTTCCTTTTTCTTGGTTTGATACACTATTTTGATGGGACTCATCCTCCAGTTACTATGGGTGATGATTTATTTTAAGATTTTGCATAAATAAACTACAATGAGATATCACCTCATACCTGTCAGAATGGCTAAAATCAAAAACACAAGAAATAACAGGTGTTGGAGAAAGGGGAACCATCTTGCACTGTTGGTGAGGATGCAAATTGGTGTAGCCTTGTGCAAAACAGTATGGAGGTGGTTTAAAACATTTAAAATACAGAGAGAGAAGTTAGAAGATGGCGACATAGTAGGAGGATCCTGGGCCCACCTCATCCCACAAATACGACTAGATAACTATCAAATCATCCTAAATAACCCAGAATTGACCTGAAGACTGGCAGAACAAACTCCATAAATAAAGGTAGAAAAGAGGCCACATCAAAGAAGGCAAGAAGTGTGGAGATGTGCTTTGGGACAAAAACAGATCATGGCCACTGTGGTGGAGAGGGAGCCATGGTCATGGAGAAGGGTGAGAGAGAGACTAGCACATAAGGGAACACACAGGGAAAACTAACCCCCATAGCAACTGGCCTGGAAAGCAAGAGGGCCTGAATTTCATTAATTCTTGCAGGGGTGCCTGGGTGGCTCAGTCGGTTAAGCGTCTGCCTTTGGCTCAGGTCATGATCCCAGGGTCCTGGGATCGAGCCCCACATCGGGCTCCCTGCTCTGCGGGAAGGCTGCCTCTCCCTCTCCCACTCCCCCTGCTTGTGTTCCCTCTCTCTTTGTTTCTTTCTCTCTGTCAAATAAATGAAATCTTAAAATAAAATAAAACAAAATAAAATAAAATAAAATTATTTCTTGCAACCAGCAAGGCTTAAAGCCTGGAGTTTTAAGGGTCAGTGGGCTTAGCTGAGAGACAGCCCAAGGGGCATTGCACTGCTCTTGCAGAGGACAAAGGCAAACAACCCGTGGACATACACCATGGAAACAGCTATCTAAAGAGCATCTGGGACACAGAGTGGAGAGCTTATTTGCTCATCTTGGAGTGTGTCCTAGAGAGACAGTGTTCATGGAGAGACCCCTCCAGGAACAAAGGAACTGGCCAGCACCATTTCCCACCCCTGGCCCTCTACATAAGCACAGGGCCACCTGTGGGAACTGGTGCATTGTTCACACTCACTGCCTAACTTGCTTACACTAAGCCCTGGCCCTCACCTGTTGGTGGAGCTGCCCCTCCAAGGTACACTTGCCTCAGTCCCAATGCAGTGGGCCCCTCCCCCAGAAGACCAGCACAAACCCTGCTCACACCACATCTCCCAATATGGGAGTTTTGCAAAACCTGGGTTCCAACAGTGGTGGTGACAGGTATCATTTCACAAGCAGACCAGAGCAGACCTAGTTAAAATGCACCATATCCAGGCCAAGGACCAAACACTGTCCACAACAGGCAAAATGAGCCTCTGCAGATGACCAGCTTGAAGGATGAAGCAGCCAGGACAATATACAAGAGCACATGCAGCACACAATGGAGACACTCTCAGAAGCACCAGGCCCTGCAGAATAAGGAACACTACATGGCAGAGCACTACAGAACCTCTTCTTCAAAAGGCTATTACCCTCAAGAACAGGAGGTATAGCTGACTTTCCTAACACAGAGAAACAGGCACAGAGACTTACACAAAATGAGAAAGCAGAGGCATTTATGCCAAATGAAAAAATAGGCCAAGACCATGCCAGAGATCTAAATGAAACAGATATAAGTAACATGCCTGATTGAGTATTTAAAGCAATGATCATAAGGATACTCCTTGCACTTGAGAAAAGAGTGGAGGACATCAGTGAGACCCTTAACACAGAGAAAAGAAAAACATAGCAGAAATAAAGGGCTCAATAAACAAAATGAGGAACACACTTGATGGAATGAACAGCAGGCTGGAAGAAGTAAAGGCACAAATTAATGACCTAGAAG
Source organism: Eumetopias jubatus (assembly GCF_037043125.1). Taxonomy (NCBI): domain Eukaryota; kingdom Metazoa; phylum Chordata; class Mammalia; order Carnivora; family Otariidae; genus Eumetopias; species Eumetopias jubatus. Next base: position 69,166,563 of record NW_028274817.1, read on the forward strand.
ACAGAGTAATGGAAAGTAATGGAAATCTGAACAAAAGAGAGAGAAAAGAATTATGTGAAGCAAGAATAGCCATAGGGAACGCAGTGACTCCATCAAACATAATAACATTTGTATTATAGGAGTCCCAGGAGAACAGAGAGAAAAGGGAGGCAGAAAATTTATTTGAAGAAATAATAGCTGAAAACGTCCCCAATCTGGGGAAGGAAACTGATATCCAGATCCAGGAGGCACAGAGAACCCCCAACAAAATCAACAAAAGCAGACCCACACCAAGACATATTGTAATTAAAATGGCAAAATACAGTGATGAAGAAAAAATTTTAAAGCAGCAAGACCAAAGAAGATAGTAACATACGAGGGAAGCCCCATAAGGCTAGCAGGGGATTTTTCAACAGAAACTTCCAAGCCATAAGAGAGTGCCAAGATATATTTAAAGTCCTGAATGGGAAAAATCTTCAGCCAAGATTACTCTATCCAGCAAGGCTCTCATTCAGAATAGAGGAGAGATAAAGAGTTTCAAAGAAAAACAAAAATTAAAAGAGTTCATGGCCACTAAACCAGCCCTGCAAGAAATATTAAAAGGGACTTGTTGAGTGGAAATGAAAGACCAAACGTGACAGTATGAAGGTAGGAAACACAAAAGCAGTAAAAATGAATATTTCTGTAAAAATCCAGTCAAGTAACTCACAAAATAAAGGGATGCAAACAGTAACACCATATACTTAAAGCATGGAGAGGTGAGGAGTAAAGAATGGGTTTAAAGTTTGATTTATTTATTTATTTGACAGAGAGAGAGCACAAGCAGGGGGAGCAGCAGAGGGATAGGGAGAAGCAGGCTCCCTGCTGAGCAAGGAGCCCGACGTGACGCTCGAATCCCAGGACCCTGGGATCATGACCTGAGCTGAAGGCAGATGCCAGGCGCCCCAAGAATGGGTTTAAACTTAAGCGAACATCAGGGAGCCTTGGTGGCTCAGTCGGTAAAGCAGCTGCCTTCAGCTCAGGTCATGATTTCAGGGTTTTGGGATCAAGCCCCACATTGGGCTCTCTGCTCAGTGGAGAGTGCTTCTCCCTCTCCCTCTGACCCTCCCCCCACCTTGTGCTCTCTCTCTATCTCAAATAAATAAATAAAATCTTAAAAAATAAATAAACTTAAGTGACCATCACTTAATATACACTGCTATATGCAGAAGATGTTATATGCAAACCTAATGGTAACCATATATCAAAACCCACTAATAAATATGCAGAGAATAAAGAAGGAAATCCAAATATATCACTAAAGAAAATCAGAAAACCATGAGAGAAAGATAAGAAAGGATCAGAGAAAATTTTCAGAAACAACCCCAAAACAAATAATAAAATGACAATAAATACATATCTATCAATAATTACTTTGAATGTAAATGGTCTAAATGCTCCAATCAAAAGACATAAGGAGACCGAATGGATTTTTAAAAAGACCCATCTATATGCTTCCTACAAGAGACTAATTTTAGACCTAAAGTCAACTGCAGATTGAAAGTGAGGGGATAGAGAAACTTCTATCATACAAATGGATGTCAAAAGAAAGCTGAAGTAGTAATACTTACATTGGACAAAAATAGGCTTGGAAACAAAGACTGTGACAAGAGACAAAGGACACTATATAAGCATAAAGGGGACAATCCAGTAAGAAGACATAACAATTGTAAATATTTACACACCAAACATAAGAGCACCCAAATATATAAGAAGTTAATAACAAACATAAAGGAACAAATTGATAATAATACAGTAATAGTAGGGGACTTCAACAGCCCACTTACATCAAGGGACATCAAGAGACAGATCATCTAAACAGAAAATCAAGGAAACAATGGCTTTGAATAACACACTGGAACAGATGTATTTAACAAATATATTCAGAACATTCCATCCTAACAGAGCAGACTACACATTATTTTCAAGTGCACATGAGATATTCTCCAGAATAGGTCACATATTAGGCCACAAAACAAGCCTCAACAAATTCAAGAAGATTGAAGTCATACCATGCATCTTTTCTGACCACAATGCTATGAAACTAGAAGTGAACCATAAGGAAAAATCTGGAAAGACCACAAATACATAGAGGTTAAATAACATTCTACTAAACAATGAATGGGTCAACCAGGAAATCAAAAAAAGAAATTAAAAAGTACATGGAAATAAAGGAAAATGAAAATACAAGAGTCCAAAACCATTGGGATGCAGAAAAAGCAGTTCTAAGAGGGAAGTTTATAGCAATACAAGCTTACCTCAAGAAGCAAGGAAAATCTCAAACAATCTAATCTTACACCTAAAGGAGCTAGTAAAAGAACAACAAACAAAACCTAAAGCCCACAGAAGGAAGGAAATAATAAACATTAGAACAGAAATAAATGATACAGAAAATAAAACCACACTAGAACACATCAATGAAACCAGGAGGTAGTTCTTTGAAAACAAAATCAATTGATAAACCTTAGTCAGACTTATAAAGAAAAAGAGAGAAAGGACTCAAATAAATAAAATCACAAATGAGAGAGGAAAACTAACAACCAACACCACAGAAACACAATTATAAGAGAATATTATGAAAAACTATATGCCAACAAAATGGACAACTTAGAAGAAATGGGTAAATTCCTAGAAACATATAACCTACCAAAACTGAAACGGGAAAAAATAGAAAATTTGAATAGACTGATAACCAGGAAAGAAATTGAGTCAGTAATCAAAAAACTCACAACAAAAAAAGTCCAGAACCAGATGGCTTCACAGTCGAAATCTACCAAACATTTAAGGAAGAGTTAATACCTATTCTCAAACTATTCCAAAAAATAGAAAAGGAAGGAATACTTCCAAATTCATTCTATGAGGCCAGCATTACCCTGATACCAAAACCAGATGAAGACACCACTAAAAAAGAGAACTACAGGCCTGTATCTCTGATGAACATAGATGAAAGAAATTCTCAACAAAATGCTAGCAACCAAATCTAACAATACATTAAATCATCACTCACTGCAATCAAGTGCGATTTATTCCTGGGTTGCAAGGGTGGTTCAGTATTCACTAATCAATCAGTGTGATACACCATATCAATAAGAGAAAGGATAAGAAGCATATGATCATTTCAATACATCAGAAAAAGCATTTGACAAAGTACAACATCAATTCATGATAAAAAAAAAAAACCTCAACCAAATGGGGTTTAGAGGGAACATACCTCAACATAATAAAGGCCTTATATGAAAAACCTACAGTTAACAGCGTCCTCACTGGAGAAAACTGAGACGTTTTTCCCTAAGGTCTGGAACAAGACAAGGATGCCCACTCTCACTACTTTTATTCCACATAGTACTGGAAGTCCTAGCGACATCAATCAGACAGCAAAAATAAGTTAATTAATTAATTAATTAATTAATAAAATAAAAGGCATCCATATCAGTAAGGAAGAAGTAAAAGTTTCACTATTTGCAGATGACATGATACTCTATATAGAAAACCTAAAAGACTCCACCAAAAAACTGCTAGAAATTATACATGAATTCAGTAAAGTCATGGGATAAAAAAAATCAATGTACAGAAATCTGTTGCATTTCTATACACCAATAATGAAGCATCAGGAAGAGAAATTAAGAAAGCAATCCCATTTATATTTGCACCAAAAATAAGATACCTAGGAATAAACCTAACCAAAGAGGTGAAAGACCTGGACTCTGAAAACTATAAAACACTGATGAAAGAAATTGAAGACAACAGACATTCCATGCTTCTGGATTGGAAGGACAAATATTGTTAAAATATCTGTACTACCCAAAGCAATCTATACATTCAATGCAATCCCTATAAAAATACCAATAGCACTTTTCATAACTAGAACAACAATCCAAAAATTTGTATGAAACCACAAAAGACTCTGTATAGTTAAAACAACCTTGAAAAAGAAGATCAAAGTCGGAGACATCACAGTTCTGGACTTCAAGTTATATGACAAAGCTGTAGTGATCAAAACAGTATGGTACTGGCACAAAAATGGACACAAAGATCAATAGAACAGGATAAAAAACCCAGAAATAAATTAATCTTTGACAAAGCAGGAAAGAATATCCAATGGGAAAAAGACAGTTTCTTCAACAAATGGTGTAGGGAAAACTGGACAGTAACATGCAAAAGAATGAAACTGGACCACTTTCTTACACCACACACAAAAATAAACGCAAAGTGGACTGAATACCTAAATGTGAGACCTGAAACCCAAAACCCTAGAAAAGAACCCAGGCAGTAACTTCTTTGACATTGATTGTAGCAACTTTTTTATAGATAGGTCTCCTGTGGCAAGGGAAACAAAAGCAAAAATAAGCTATTGGGATGATACCAAAATAAAAGGTTTGTGTATAGTGAAGGAAACAATGAACAAAACTAAAAGACAACCTAGGGAATGGGAGAAGATACTTGCAAATGACATATCCAATAAAGGGTTAGTAACGAAATTATATAAAGAACTTATAAAACTCAACATCCAACAAACAAATAATCTAATTTAAAAATGGGCAGAAGACATGAGTAGACATTTCTCCAAAGAAGACATACAGATGTTCAACACACACATGAAAAGATGCTCATCGTTACTTACCATCAGGGAAATACAAATCATAAGCACAATGAGATACCACCTCACACCTGTCAGAATGGCTAAAATCAACAACACAAGAAACAACGGGTGTTGGTGAGGATGTGGAGAAAAGGGAACCCTCTTGCACTGTTGGTGGGAATGCAAACTGGTGCAGCCACTCTGGAAAACAGTATGGAGGTTCCTCAAAAATTTAAAGATAGAACTACCTTAGGATGCAGCAATCGCACTACTGGGTATTTATCCAAAGAACACAAAAATGCTAATTCAAAGGGATACATGTACCCCTATGTTTATAGGAGCATTTTTAGAATAGCTAAGATGTTGAAGCACCCAACTGTCCATTGATTGTTGAAAGAATAAAGAAGATTTGGTATATATATATATAATGGAATATTATTCAGTCATAAAAAAGAATGAAATCTTGCCATTTGCAAAGACATGGATGGAGCTAGAGAGTATAATGCTAGGTGAAATAAGTCAATCAGAAAAAGACAAACACCATATGATTTCACTCATATGTGGCATTTAAGAAACAAAACAAATGATCAAAGCAAAAAGATAAATACAAAATAACAGACTCTTAACTATAGAGAACAAATTGATGGTTACCAGAGGGGAAGGGGGTGGGGCAAAGGGTGAAATAGGGGATGGGGATTAAGGAGGGCGGTTGTTGTGATGAGCACCAGGTGATGTACGGAATTGTTGAATTGCTATATTGTACACCTGAAACTAATACAACACTGTATGTTAACTATACTGGAATTTAAAATTAAAAAAAAGATTTTGCATGAATAAATATTGTCTTTAATCTCATACTTAATTGACAGCTGATATATACTTTCAGGCTGAAAATAAATGTTGCCAAGGCTTGCAAAGTACTGATCCATGGTTTTCTAACTTCAAACGTCACTTTTGAGAAGGTTGTTACTATTTTGCATGCCATTATAATTCCTAATCCTTTATATGTGAGATGTTTAAAAATTTTTTAATTATCTATTTTGAAATATTATATAGGAAAATTAACTTTTTTTGGTTTTCAGTACCACAAAATTTTTTAAAGGTTTTTTTTAAGATTTTATTTATTTATTTATTTTAGATTTTATTTATTTATTTGAGAGGGAGAGAATGAGAGATAGAGAGCACGAGAGGGAAGAGGGTCAGAGGGAGAAGCAGACTCCCCGCTGAGCAGGGAGCCCGATGCGGGACTCGATCCTGGGACTCCAGGATCATGACCTGAGCTGAAGGCAGTCGCTTAACCAACTGAGCCACCCAGGCGCCCTCAGTACCACAAATTTTAACACATGGATAGAATCATGTAACCATCATCATAATCAGGATACAAAATTCTTTTTTTCTTTGTCTTTAAGATTTTGTTTATTTATTTGACAGAGAGAGAGAGAGAGAACACAAGCAGGGGGAAGAGCAGAGGAGAAGGGAGAGGGAAGGGGAAAGAATCCTAAGCAGACTCTGTGCTGAGCATCAGCCTGACTTCAGGCTCAATCTCATGACCCTGAGATCATGACCTGAGCCGAAATCAAGAGTCTGAGGCTTAACTGACTGCACCACCCAGGTGCCCCAGGACAAAAAACAATTATATTACCCCCCCAAAATTCCCCTCATTCTGTTCCTTTGTAGTTAAACAATTACCCCCATCCCAAACCTCTGATAACCAGTAATTTCTTTCCCATCCCTATAGTTTTACCTTTTTCAGAATGTTATACAAATATAATCATAAAGTATGTAACCTTTTGAGACTGATTTCTTTCACTTAGCATAATGCATTTGCAATTCATCCAAGGTGCTGCACTTATCAAGAATTCCTTTATATTGTTAAATAATGTTTCAATGGATGGGTCATTCATTTATCTGTTGAAGGACATCTTGATTGCTTTAAGTGTTGGGTGATTAGGAATAAGATTCATATGAATATTCATGCTGAAGTTTTTTTGTAAATATAAATTTTCATTTCTCTAGCGTAAGCACCCAGGAGTGGGATTGATGGGTTATGTGGCATTTGTATGTTTACCTTTTTAAGAACTTGGCAAACGGTTGTCCAGAGTGGCTATACCATTCTGCACTCCTTCCATCAATATATAGGGGTTCCAGTTTCTCTGAAACTGATATTGTCAGTATTTTTTATTTCCGCCATTCAAATAGTGTTAAAGTGGCATCTCATCGTGGTATTAATTTGTGTTTTTGTAATGGCTTTTAATGAGCTTATTTGCCATCTTTTATCTTCTTTGGTGAAGTGTCTTTTCATGTCCTTTGCCCATTTTTAAAAATGAGTAGTTTATTAACTTATAGTGGAGTTTTGAGAGTTCTTTGTATATTCTGCATATAGTTGTAGTTTACAAATATTTTCTCTCATTCTACATCTATGTTTTCATTTTATTAAAAGGGTATTTCTCAGAGCAAAAGTTTGTAATTTTAATGAAATCCCACTTAACAATTTTTTCTTAAAGTTTCTTATGGATTAGACTTTTGGTATTATTTCTAAGAATTCTTTACCTAACCTCAGGTCATGATGATTTTTCCCTTAGAATTTCTTCTAAAAATTTTATATTTGTATGTTTTGCATCCAGATTTATTATGAATTAAGTTTTGTATAAGGAGCAATATTTAGGTTCAAGTTCTTTCTTTTTAGATACTGATACTTAAATGTTGCCATACCATTTGTGAAAATATTATGCCTTCTACATTGAATTTATTTTGCACCTTTATAAAACATCGGCTTCTATGAGTGACAGCAAAAATGATAAAGTAGGTACCTCAAAAAGCCAGTCCCTCTACAGATACATCAAAAAGATCAAGCAAAAACAATGATATCAACTTTGTCAGAATGCTTGAAAACATCAAAGTTTTTAGCAGCCAAGCAAGTGTTGAAACAAGAAAAAGGCAACTTAAAATTGGTAGGAAAGCTTTGTGGCATTTCTACTTGTCCTTTCCCTCAGTGGCAATTTTGAAGACTGCAGTCCATATTCCCCGTGTGAGACTCTAGTCTTTGGTTCCAAAGGAAGCAAAGCAGACTTAGTCTCAAAGAATTGTGTTTGGTCTAGTCTGTCTGAGGGCTATCTGAAGGACTAATGAACCTTATTTGGAACTACCTCAGGGCGGAAAAGCAGTGTAAATATTCCTTGAAAACATTGTAAGGTGAACAATCCACAGCCACCTGGGGCAACATATTATAGTCGAGGCTTTTGATAGAGTGCTGAAAGTCTGGGAGGAAAAGCCAAGGACAAAGGGAAATTAGGGCATTCAAAGCACCCAGATTTACTTGGGAATTTAGAAAGCCATGTGCATGTCCAGGGCAGAACGCATACTTCAATATGTCCTGATCTATGGGGTCAGCACAAATAAGAACTAAAGTTTAAGGTGGAGTTTTAAACATTCCGGCTAAATATTGAAGGAGTGCTTCAGAGCAGACCTAATGTGTAAAGATAAGGAGAGTTTTTTCTTGTGTTCTTTCTTTGTCTTCTTTCTTTCCTTCTTCCTACCTTTCCTCCTCCTCCTCCTCCTCCTCCTCCTCTTCTTCTTCTTCTTCGTCTTCTTCTTCTTCTTCCTCTTCCTCTTCCTTTTCCTCCTCCTCTTTTTCTACTTCTCTCTCCCTCCCTCCTTATTTTCTTTCCTCCCTCCCCTCTACCATTCAGGGATATCTCTGTCAAAACCCTAGCTTAGCACAAGCTAAATGCACAGAGACCATACATAACAAAGAACAAGGACTTTACAAAAATATTTTAGAAGTCACTAAATAAACAAGCAGCTACATCCCACACCAAGAGGAAAAGAAACCCTAAGGAGGGAAAGAATATGATTTCTGAAGTTACCACATTATAATATTCAAAATGTTCAGTTTTCAACCAAAAAATAACAGATACAAAGAAACAAGAAAGAAAATATGGCCAATTCACAGAAGAAATCAACATGTACTGTCCTTGAGGAAGCACAGACATTGGATCTATTAAACAAGGACTTTAAAGATTTTATTTATTTATTTGATAGAGAGAGAGCACAAGCAGGGGTAGTGGCAGGCAGAGGGAGAGGGAGAAGCAGGCTCCCTGAGGAGCAGGGAGACCAATGTGGGACTCGATCCCAGGACCCTGGGATCATGACCTGAGCGGAAGGCAGTTGCTCAACCAACTGAGTCACCCAAGCACCCCTAGACAAGGACTTTAAATCAAGTGTCTTAAATATGCTCAAAGAGCTAAAGAAAATCAGGAAAATAATGTCTGAACAAATAGATAATATCAATAAAGAATCAAAAATGATAAAAAGGAACAAGAGCATAATTCTGGAGCTGCAAGTAAAATAACTGAAATGAAAGACTCACTAGAGGAATTCAATAGTAGTTTTGAGCAGGCAGAAGAAGGAATCACTGAACTTGAAGATAAGGCAAATGAAATTTTCCAATCTAAGGAGCAGAGAGAAAAAAGAAGGAAGAAAAATGAACATAGCCTAACAGACCTGTGGAACACCATAAAACACACCAACATACGCATATTGGCAATCCCAGAAGGAGAGGAAAAAGAAGAAAGGACCAAAATAATATTTGAAGAAAGAATGAAAACTTCCTAAATTTGATAAAAGATACGAATCTACACATCCAGAAAAGCTTGACAAGCTCCAGGAAGAATAAACAAAAAGAGATCCACACCAAAACAAATTATAATCAAATTGCCAAAAGTCATAGGCAAAGAGAAATTGAGAGTAGAGAAAATTAACTTGTCAAGAACAAGGTATCTTCAATAAGACAATAGGCAGATTTCTCATCAGAAATGATGGAGGCAAAGGTGTTGGATGGCATTTTTAAAGTGCTGAAGGAAAAAAATAAAGTGCTGAAAGTAAAAAATTGTTGACCAGAAATCCTATATTAAGCAATACTGTCATACAAAAATAAAAGAAAAAGTAAGGCATTCCTAAATAAACAAAATCTGAGGGACTTTATGCCTAACAGGCCTGTCCTACAGAAAATGCTAAAGGTAGCTCTTCAGGTTGAAATGAAAGGACACTTGAGAGAAACTCAAGGTCATACAAAGATATAACAAACTTTAAGAAAGGTAAAAGCAAGAATTATTGTATTTTTTATTTATAACCCCTCTTTTTATTTTCTATATGATTTCAAAGACAAGTGTATAAAACAATAATTATAAAACTATGATAATGCATACACAATTTACAATAACATCATAGATGGGAAAATGGAGCTCACAGGGATAGTTTTTTGTATGATATTAAAATTAAGTTGGTATAAATATAAACTGGGTAGTTATATTTTTAAGATGTTCATAGTGAGCCTCATAGTAATCACTAAGAAAATATCTAAACACATACACAAAAGAAATGAGTGGGAAACAAAATGGTACACTAGAAAAAAACACAAAGGAAGGCAGTAATAGGGGAAATGAGGAATAAAAGAGCTATAAGACAATGAGCAAACAGTAAAATAGAAGTAAGTTCCTCCTTATCAGCAATTAATTTAAATGTAAATGGATTAAAATTTACAATCAAAACCTCCAAAGGAGTGAAATAATAAATTTTTAAAAACCTTGGTCCATATATGGTCCATGTACCTATAAAGGACTCACTTTAGATCTAAAGACCCGAAGAAGTTGGAACTTAAGAAATGGGAGAAGATATTCCATGAAAATAGTAACCAAAAGACCCGGAGTGGCTATACTAATGTCAGACAAAATAGACATTATGTCAAAAACAGTTACAAGAAATAAAGTAGGATATTAAATATTAATTAAAAAGTTGTTTCATCAAGGTTATATAACAACAGAGCCTTAAACTATAGAAGCAAACATTGGCAGAACTGAAGGGAGAAATAGACACTCCTACAGTAATAGTTGGAAACTTTAACTCACTTTCAGTAATGGATAAAAGAAATTGATAGGATATCAACAAGGAAACAGAAGACTTGAACAACATTACATATTTAAAAAAATTATAACTAAGAGGAGCGCCTGGGTGGCTCAGTCATTAAGCATCTGCTTTCAACTCAGGTCATGATCCCAGGGTTCTGGGATTGAGCCCCACATTGGGCTCCCTCCTCCGCGGGAAGCCTGCTTCTCCCTCTCCCACTCCCCCTGCTTGTGTTCCCTCTCTTGCTGTGTCTCTCTCTGTCAAATAAATAAACAAAATCTTTAAAAAAAATTAGACCTAAGAGACATACATGTAACACCACTCAAGAGCAGAATACTATTCTTTTCATGTGTACATGTACCATTTGCTAGGATAGACCATATATTAAATCACAAAACAAGATAAAATAAATGTTTTAAAGATTGAATTGATACAATGCATATTCTCCAGAAACAATACATTTAAGCTAGATATCAATAACAGAAGGAAAACTGGAAAAATCATAAAAATGTAGAAATTGAATAAAACACTGTTATTAGAAAATGCAGTGAGATGCATTGAATGGAGTACGGGGTGTTATACACAAACAATGAATCATGGAACACTACATCAAAAACTAATGATGTAATGTATGGTGATTAACATAACATAATAAAATTTAAAAAAAGAAAATGCAGTGAGATAAATGGGAAAAAGTACAATATACCCAAACTTATGAGATCCAGTGAAAGCAGTGCTCAGAGGAAATTTATAACTGTAAAAAGCTCAAATCAATAACCCAACTTTACATGTTAAGGGATAAGAAAATTAAAAGAATGTTTTCTTCCCTCTGGGCATATAATTCCATTTTAGCTTGGGAGAGAAGTTTCTTTAAAAGTCCCTATTAGGGAACACTACATCAAAAACTAATGATGTACTGTATGGTGACTAACATAACATAATAAAAAAAAAGAATTAAAAAAAGTTCCTATCAGGCTCTGAATATAGATTTTCAATTAAACCAGCTTCTGACCATAGAGCCCTTTAAAAAAAAAGAAACTTTTAAAACATTTTATTTATTTATTTGACAGAGAGAGAGAGAGAGATATCACAAGTAGGCAGGCAGGCAGGCAGAGGCAGAGGGAGAAGCAGGCTCCCTGCTGAGCGGGGCTCGATCCCAGGACCCTGGGATCATGACCTGAGCCAAAGGCAGATGTTTAACCCACTGAGCCACCCAGGTGCCCCTAAAAAAAAAACTTTTAAACATCTTATCAGATTTCAGCCAGAACAAACAGTAAATATTCCTGACAGTATTAAACAACTTTTTTTAAAAAGTTATTTTCCTTTTCCTTTTAAACCAAAAGTATATCTATCATGTGACTTGAAACCAAAACCAATAAGCTTTTTATAACTTAACAATGGACACAAGAGGCTTCCCCAAATAGGATATAAAATATGCAGCCTTCTCAATATCTGGAACCATTTCCAAAGACAGCCAATAGAAAGATTTAGACAACTCCCCTGAGAGCTGGTAATGGTTAAGATACTAGCCACATGGGATACACGTCACATTTCTGTCTAGTCATATTCCCAAACTGATGGTTGAGCTACCTGCATATGCAAGAACTAGCAAGCTGCATGCCCCCAGGCAGGCAGAAAAACAAGCGAAGTTCTCAAGAAACGAAATGAGACAAACAGAAAATTGATAGACAGCTGTCTTTAGGAGGGAAAGGATGAATAACCAATGCGTATCTGAAAGCAAAATGACGAGTAAACAATTCAAAGAACCAATTCTTACAATTTTTTTCCTGCTAATCTTAATTTGGAAAGGAAAAGATCAAAGTGAAATTTTACCTCTCTTTCTTGACCTGGAAATACAAACAGGGATCCAGGAGAACTGATCCATAAAAATTCTTGCTCTTTACTGGCATCTGCCAGTTTTCCAGGATCCCATCTTCGGGTGGTAGAGCAAGGGAAGTGTCCCTATGGGTTCTACCTGAGTCACCAAAACTATAGAGGAGGAAAACAAGTTTCCTCTATCCTTCCAAATTCTTGGCCGAGACTCCCTGCAATAAAGATGGATTAACAATAGAAAAGCAAACAGAATTTTATTAACATGTATATACTTCATGTATGCTTGGGAGATACCCAGAAAAATCTAGGAACTCCCCAAGATGGCCTAAACTACCACCTTAAACTTCTACTCTGTTTTCAGAGTTTCTCCTGTGTCTGCAGTTTCTCAAAATAATCAGGTCAAAATAATGCTATGCCAAAGAGGCATGTTTTAGGGTGGCATATTCTGCTACTCTTCAGAAACCAGAAATACACTCTCATGTATGATGAGGAAAACAAAGGCAGGAAGAATGAAGCCAAAAATGAATCATCTTACAACATGTGGCCCACTGATGCACATCTGAGACACTGAGAACATGACATTCCTCAAGGGTCTCATGACTAATATTTTACTAGATAATAAAGGGTAACCTTATCTTGACAATAGCCAGACCTCCAAGGTCCTGTAAACTTTTCTTTCAACATACGCAAATTCCTTAGAGACTTAGTTATCCCTAACCCTCCACTAGTAAAAAAGTATATAATCAGTCACTCCTCACAATCACAAGTGCAGCTCTTTCTGCCCATGAGTCCTGTCCCCATGATTAAAAAAAGCCACCTTTTTGCACCATGAAAAGTCTCAAGAATTCTTTCTTGACCATCACACTTGATGATCCCACATCAGTGTATATGGTCAAATAATCTTTCACAAGTGTACCAAGACCACTGAATGGAGAAAAAACAAATGGTACTGGGAAAACTGGATATCCACTGCAAATAATCAAGTTGGACCCTTTTATTACACCATATACAAAAATTAACTCTAAGTGGATTAAAGATCTAAATGTAAGACATGAAACTATAATAATTCTAGAAGAAAAAATGGGGGAAAACATTATATTAGACTTGACAATGATTTCTTGGATACAACACCAAAAAACACAGGCAACAAAAGCAAAAATAAGCAAATGAGGCTACATGAAACAAAAAATTTTGTGCACTAAAGGATAGAATCAACACAGTGAAAAATCAACCTACATAATGGGAAGAAATATTTGCAAATCATATATCTGATAGGGAGTTAATATCCAGAATATAGAAATAACTCCTACAACTCAACAACAAAAAATGAATAATCCAAATTAAAAACGGGCAAAGGAGGACTTCCAGTTTTTTTCCCAGCATGTAACGAGTTTATAAGTCACTGCTCCATCCTAACAATAAGCAAAAAGCTTAACAAACTGAAAAATCAATCCTTTTAGATTCATCAGAGAAGTGAGGACACAGGGCAAACCACTCACCCAAAAATTGGAGAGACAGATAGGCAAATTCAGAGAATCACAACTTAACAGAGCCAAAACTTGTGAGCAGAAACTACAAGCACCAGAGCCAGGATAAAAAAACTTAAACTGTACTTGATGAATTCCTAGAGGTTCAGTGTAGATTAAGTCTGGGAGTTAAAAACTCCAGGAGGATCCAATGATAGGGGAACTCCAACACTTTTGTGAGCTTTTCCTACAGGAGTTTGACCAGATACTTGCAGTGAATATAGGAGTAAAATTCCCTGTGCTTCTGGCATGGGGAAGGGAAAAGTACCCATTTTTCTAAAATACACCAGAGTATTCTGTTCTTCTTAACAAAACATACCCTCAAGAGAATCCACTTAACCAGACCCCAACCAGCTGGGGTTTTATCAGAGCTTGAACTATCTAGGGGAAGAGAAATATCCAACTCCAGTTCCCTCTAGCCAATCCTGTCCCACCTAAAGGACGGGGAAAACTAAGAAGCACTGATGGAGTTCACAGTCCAGAGACATAGACTCATCAAAAGACTAACACCTAATCATAAGACTATGGAACACTTCCCCTCCCACCATATCTTACCTTGCATTAATAAAGGCCTATTTGTGGCAATTCCTTTTACCCGGTACATCATGTCCACCTTCCAACAAGAAATTACAAGGCATACTAAAAGGCAAAAAACACAGCTTAAAAAGATTGAAATAGTCGTCGGGCACCCTGGGTGGCTCAGTGTCTGCCTTTAGCTCAGGTCATGATCTCAGGGTCCTGGGATCGAGCCCCACATCAGGCTCCCTGCTCAGCAGGGAGTCTGCTTCTCCCTCTACCTCTGATTCTCCCCCTGATATTGCTCTCTCTCTCTCTCAAATAAATAAATAAAATCTTTTAAAAAAAGATTGAAACAACCATCAGAACCAGTTAGATATAGCAGGAAAGTTGAAATTATCAGACAAGGAATTTTTTGCAACCACGATTAATATGCTAATAACTGTAATGGAAAAAGCAGACAACATGGAAGAACTAATGGATAATATAAACAAAGAGAGGGAAATTCTATAAAAATAAAAAGGAAAGCTAGAGATCGAAAACATTGTAATGGAATTGAAGAATGTCCTTAATGGGCTCATTAGTAGACTGGTCAGGGCTGAAGAAAGAACCTCTGAACTTGAGGATATGACAACAGAAACTTCCAAAATTGAAAAGCAAAGAGAAAAAAAAAATGAATAAAAAAGCAGAACAGAATATCCAAAAACTTTGGAACAACTACAAAAAATTTAAGATATGCCCAGTGGGAGGCCAGAAGAAGAGAGAAAGGAACAGAAGAAATATTTGAAGCAATAATAACTGAGAATTTCTCCCAAATGAATGTTGAACACCAAACGACTGATCTAGGAAGCTCAGAGAACACCAAGCAAGATAAATGACAAAAAAAATAAAAATAAAAAATAAACACTACACTTAGACATATATTTTTTAAAACACTTTTACCTTTTTTAAAAGATTTATTTATTGGGTGCCTGGGTGGCTCAGTTGGTTAAGCGACTGCCTTCGGCTCAGGTCATGATCCTGGAGTCCCAGGATCGAGTCCCGCATCAGGCTCCCTGCTCAGCAGGGAGTCTGCTTCTCCCTCTGACCCTCTTCCCTCTTGTGCTCTCTCTCTCTATCTATCTCATTCTCTCTCTCAAATAAATAAATAAAATCTTTAAAAAAAAAAGATTTATTTATTTATTTGAGAGAGAGAGTGCATGAGCAGGGGAGGGGAGAGGGAGAGGGAGAGAGGAAGCAGACTCCTTGCTGAGCATGGAACCCAACGTGGGGCTCAATCTCACAACCTTAAGATCATGACGAGCCAAAACCAAGAGTCAGACGCTTAACTGACTGAGCCACCCAGGTGCCCCTACACTGAGGCATATCATATTGAAATTTTGAAAAATCAAAACTGGATTAAAAAAAAACACTTGGGGCGCCTGGGTGGCTCAGTCAGTTGGGCATCTGCCTTCAGCTCAGGTCATGATCCCAGGGCCCTGGGATTGAGCCCCACATTGGGCTCCCTGCTCAGTGGAGAACCTGCTTCTCCCTCTCCCTCTGCTCCTCCCCCCACCGTTTGTGCGCTCTCTCTCTCTCTCTCTCTCTCTATCTCTATCTCTCTCTCTATCTCAAATAAATAAATAAAATCTTTTTAAAAAATAAAAATAAATGGGACACCTGGGTGGCTCAGTCAGTTAAGCGGCTGCCTTCAGCTCAGGTCATGATCCCAGTGCCTGGGATCGAGCCCCACATCAGGCTCCCTGCTCAGTGGGGAGCCTGCTTCTCCCTCTCCCTCTGCCTGCCTGCTCTTCCCCCTGCTTATGTTCTCTCTCTCTCACTATCTCTCTCTCTGTCAAATAAAAAAATAAAAAGTCTTTAAAAAAATAATAAAAATTTAAATTAAAAAATAAATTGAAAAAAAACTTGTGAGGGGCGCCTGGGTGGCTCAGTCATTAAGCATCTGCCTTCAGCTCAGGTCATGGTCTCAGGGTCCTGGGATTGAGCCCTGCATTGGGCTCCCTGCTCCGCAGGAAGCCTGCTTCTCCCTCTCCCATTCCCCCTGCTTGTGTTCCCTCTCTTGCTGTGTCTCTCTCTGTCAAATAAATAAATAAAATCTTTAAAAAAAAAAAAGCAGAGATTTCAGTTACGTAAGATGAATAAGTTCTAGAGATCTGATTTCCACATTATGCCTATAATTAACAATAGAGTATTGTACACCTAAAAATCTGTTAAGAGAGTAAATGTCATGTCAAGTGTTCTTACCACAATAAATTTTTTTAATAGGCAAGAAGAGCATGTTTGTAGAAAAGTAAAATGAGTTCATACTTGACCATGAAAAAAACAAACTCCAGATGGTGACTCAAGTCCACAAATAATAAATAAGAAGGCTAATATAAGAAACTTTTAAAATAAATCTTTCTTTTCTTCTCCAATTTCCTTAAAATACATACAATTATATGTAAAGTGATCATTGTAACAATATATTATTGGATTTATAATACATCACATTACATAAATGCAATCTGTATAACAATACCACAAAAGGGGGTAGTAAATGGACCTATATAGGAATAAAGTTTCAATATTTCACTAGAAAAAATAAATAAATCAAAATGGTACAGGGGAGGAGTTAAGATGGCAGAGGAATAAGGGATCCTAATTTTGTCTGGTCCCTGGAATTCAGCTAGATAGTTATCAGATTTTTCTGAACACCTGTAAAATCAATTGGAGGTCTAAGAAAAGAATTGCTGCAAACAGAAAATTCTACAAACAGAAAAGCAACCACTTTTTGGAAGGTAGGAGGTGCAGAGACATGAATCTGGGGTGATACATGAGAAGATACGGTGGAGGGGAGGGAGCTTGCTTAAGGAGGCTACCGCAACAGAACACAGAATCAGAACTTTAGAAGTCTGCTACAGTGGGAGACGTTCCTGGCTTAAAGATGCTCAGGTGGTGAAGTGGGGCAGAATCTCAGGTGGGACAGCATGGTCTTAGGATCCCCAGAGTCACAAGAAGAACAGGGATGCCCAAGTGTGGCAGAGACCCTGGGCATCAGAGTGGGGAAGCGGGCTAAAAACAGCAACTATAGGCACCGACTTTCTGTTCGGTGCTGCCATAAACTGTAAACCGCTGCATGGTCACATGACTGCTCTCTGGGCCTGGGGCCCAGCAAAAGGCAGAAGAAGGGCAAGGCCCCCCTCACTCCCCTGGGATGAATGGCACAGGTCTGCACCACAGGAATCTGTAAAGTTTGGAGACTCAAATCGGGGTTGTGTGCCTGAGATAAAAATGCTTGGTCACAGGCTGGGTGAACACAGAGTGCAGACAGAAACCAAGGAGACAAGAGTGATTGACTGCTTTTCTCTGAGGGTTCACTGAAGAGTGGGGGGTGCTCACTTTCAGCTCCGGGGCTGGAGATGGGGTGCTGCCATTTTCATCCCACCCATCAGTGCTGAAAGCCTTCAGGGAGCAAAACAGTGCCACATAATGCAATCTGAAGCCACTTACACTGAGCCTGGCCCCCTGGCAAGGGAGGCACATTTCCACAAGGGCAAGGACACCTGATATTCATTGTAACAGGCCCCTCCCCCAGAAGACCAGAAGGAGCCACCGACTAGCACTAAGTTCACCAATCATGGAGAACGGCAAAACTTCAGCTCTTGGGGCAAACAGTATATAGCATTCATGGTTTTTTTTTATTATTGTTATTATTCTTTAGTCTCTCAGGTTCTTTTTTTCAACTATTTTCTTATTTTTTAAATTCTTTTTAAATTTTTATTTTTATATATACATTATATATATATTTTATCTTTGGTCTTTCACTGTATTTTATTTTATTTTTGTGTATATATAAGTTTTTCTTTCTTTCCTATTTTGGGATCTAGTTTCTTTTAACAAACAGACCAAAATACACCCAGGATCTGGTTTTGTTCTGTTTTACTTATTGTTCAATTTATTTCTTATTTTGTTTTGTTACTGTTTTCTTCTGGTTTGTTTTGTTTGTTCTTTTCTGGTGTTGTTGTTATTTTTGTATTTACTTTCTCTTTTTCCTATTCTTTCCTGGACATAATGACAAGAAGGAGAAACCCACCACAAAAGAAAGAACAGGAGGCTGTACTCACTGCCAGGGATTTAATCAATATGGATATAAGTAAGATGTCAGAACTAGAATTCAAAACAATGATTATAAAGATATTAGTTGGGCTTGAAAAAGTATAGAAGAATCCCTTATTGGAGAAATAAAAGAACTAAAATCTAATCGGGCCAAAATTAAAAATGCTATTGCTGAAATGCAGTCAAAAATGGAAGCTCTAACAGCTAGGATAAATGAGGCAGGAGAGTCAGTGATACAGAAGACAAAATCATGGAAAGTAATGAAGCTGAAAAAAAGAAAAACAACTACTGGATCACAAAGGGAGACTTCCAGAAATCAGCAATACCATAAAGCGAAATAATATCCAAATAATAGAGGTCCTGGAAGATGAAGGGTAGGGGGCAGAAAGTTTATTTGAACAAATTATAGCTGAGAACTCCCCAAATCTGGGGGAGAAAACAGGCATTCAAGTCCAGGAGGCACAGAGAACCCCCCTCAAAATCAATAAAAATAGGTCAACACTTCAACACATAATAGTGAAGCTTTCAAATTTCAGAGATTAAGAGAAAATCCTGAAAGAGCTGGAACAAGAGGTCCTTAACCTATAAGGGTAGAAACATAAGTCTGGCAGCAGACCTGTCCACAGAGACCTGGCAGGCCAGAAAGGATTGGCATGATATATTCAGTGTGCTAAATGGGAAAAACATGCAGCCAAGAATACTTTATCCAGCAAGGTTGTCATTCAGAATAGAAGGAGAGATAAACAGTTTCCAGGACAAACAAAAACTAAAGGAATTCGTAAACACTAAATCAGCCCTGCAAGAAATATTAGAGGAGATTCTTTGAGCAAAGAGAGAGCCCAAAAGTAACAAAGACCAGAAAGGAAGAGAGACAATCTAGAGAAACAGCGACTTTACAGGTAATACAATGGCACTAAATTCATATCCTTCAATAATTACTCTGAACGTAAATGGCCTAAATGATCTAATCAAAAGACAAGGGGTATCAGTTTGGATTAAAGAAAAACAAGACCCATTGATATTCTGTCTACAAAAGACTCAATTTAGACCCAAAGACACCTCCAGATTGAAAGTGAAGGGATGGAGAACCATTTTTTATCATGCTACCAGACATCAAAAGAAAGCTGGAGTAGCAATCCTTATATCAGACAAACTAGATTTTAAACCAAAGACTGTAATAAGAGATGAAGAAGGACACTATATCATTTAAAAAAAAGAAGTACACAAAGATCTAACAATAGTAAATATTTGTGCCCCTAACTTGGGAGCAGCCAATTATATAAACCAATAGTAAAATTATATTAAATTAAACACATTGATAATATTACAGTAATAGTAGGGGACTTTAACACCCCACTCACAGTAATGGACAGATCATCTAAGCAGAAGATCAACAAGGAACCAAGGGCTTTGAATGATGCACTGGACCACATGGACTGAACAGATATAGAGGATTTCATCCTAAAACAACAGAATACACATTCTTCTCAAGTGCACATGGAACAGTCTCCTGAATAGATCACATACTGGTTCACAAATCAGGTCTCAACCAGTACCAAAAGATTGAGATTATACCATGCATATTTTCAGACCACAATGCTTTAAAACTTGAACTCAATCACAAGAGAAAATATAGAAGGAACACAAATACATGGAGGAAAAAGAGCATCCTACTAAGGGATGAATGGGTCAAACAGGAAATTAAAGAAGAAATTTAAAATTTAAAAATACATGGAAGCAAATGAAAATGAAAACATGACAGTTCAAAACCTTGGGAATGCAGCAAAGGCAGTCCTAAGAGAAATGTATATAGCAATAGAGGCCTTCCTCAAGAAGCAAGAAAAGTCTCAAATACACAACCTAACCTTACACCTAGAGGAGCTGGAAAAAGAACATCAAATAAAGCCTAAAACCAGCAGAAGAAGGGAAATAATATCAGAGCAGAAATCAATGATATAGAAATTAAAAAAAAAAAAACAGTAGAACAGATCAATGAAACTAGGAGCTGGTTCTTTGGAAGAATTAATAAGATCTATAAACCCCTAGCCAGACTTATCAAAAATAAAAGAGAAAGGACCCAAATAAATAAAATCATAAATGAAAAAGGAGAGATCACAACCAACACTGAAGAAATATAATTATAAGAGAATATTATGAGCAATTATATGCCAAAAAATTAGGCAATCTGGAGGAAATGAATGCATTCCTAGAAACATGAACTCCCAGAACTGAAACAGGACGAAATAGAAAACCTGAACAGACCCATAATCGGCAAAGAAATTGAAGCAGTAATCAAAAATCTCCCAACAAACAAGAGTCCAGGGCCAGATGGCCTCCCAGCAGAATTCTACCAAAGATTTTAAAGAATTAATACCTGTTCTTCTGAAGCTGTTTCAAAAAATAAAAATGGAAGGAAAACTTCCAAACTCATTCTATGAGGCCAGCATTACCTTCATCCCAAACCCAGAAAAAGACCCCACCAAAAAGGAGAATTACAGACCAATATCCCTGATAAACATGGATGCAAAAATTCTCACCAGGATATTAGCCAATAGGATCCAACAGTACACTTAAAGGATTATTCACCATGACTATGGGATTTCTTCCTGTGCTGCAAGGGTGGTTCAACATCTGCAAATCAATCGTTGTGATATACTACACTAATAAAAGAAGGGACATAAACCATATGATCCTCTCAATAGATGCAGAAAAAGCATTTGACAAAATACAGCATTCTTTTTTGATTAAAATTTTTCACAGTGTAGGGATAGAGGGAACATAACTCAGTATCATTAAAGCCACATATGAAAAACATACAGCAAATATCATCCTCAATGGGGGAAAACTGAGAGCTTTTCCCCTAAGGTCAGGAACATGACAGGGATGCCCACCCTCACCACTGTTGTTCAACATAGTACTGGAAATCCTAGCCTCAGCAATCAGACAACAAAAAGAAATAAAAGGCATCCAAACTGTCAAAGAAGTCAAACTTTCACTTTTCACATATGACATGATACTCTATGCAGAAAACCCTTAAGACTCCACCCCAAAATTGCTGGAATACAGGAATTTAAGCAAAGTCACAGGATATATAATCAATGCACAGAAGTACATTGCATTTCTATACACTAACAATGAGGCAGAAGAAAGAGAAATCAAGGAATCGATCCCATTTACAATTGCACCCAAAACCATAAGATACCTAGGAATAAGCCTAACCAAAGAAGTAAAGGATCTGTACTCTGAAAACTATAGAACCCTTATGAAAGAAATTGAGGATGACACAAAGAATGGAAAAACATTCCGTGCTCATGGATTTGAAGAAGCAATATTTTAAAATGTCTATGCTATGCAAAGCAATCTACACATTCAGTGCAATCCCTATCGAAATACCACCAACATTTTTCACAGTGCTGGAACAAACAATCCTAAAATTTGTAGGGAACCAGAAAAGACCCTGAATAGCCAAAGGAATGTTGAAAAAGAAAACCAAACCTGGAGGCATCACAATTCTGGACTTCAAGCTCTATTACAAAGCTGTAATCATTAAGACAGTGTGGCACTGGCACAAAAACAGACACATAGATCAATGGAACAAAATAGAGAACACAGAAATAGACCCTCAACTCTATGGTCAACTAACCTTCAACAAAGCAGGAAAGAATGTCCAATGGAAAAAAGACAGTCTCTTCAACAAATTGTGTTGGGAAAATTGGACAGTCACACACAGGAGAATGAAACTGGACTACTTTCTTACACCAAACACAAAAATAAATTCAAAATGGATGAGAGACCTAAATTGAGACAGGAATCCTTCAAAATCCTAGAGGAGAACACAGGCAGCAACTTCTTTGACCTCAGCCGCAGCAACTTCTTGCTAGACACACCTTCAAAGGCAAGAGAAACAAAAGCAAAAATGAACTATTGGGACTTCATCAAGATAAAAAGCTTTTGCACAGCAAAGGAAACAGTCAACAAAACTAAAAGGCAACCTATGGAATGGGAGAAGATATTTGCAAATGATTCATCAGATAAAGGGCATTATCCAAAATCCATAAAGAACTTATCAAACAACACCCACCAAAAAATCCAGTCAAGAAATGAGCAGAAGACATGAATAGACATTTCTGCAAAGAAGACATCCAAGTGGCCAACAGACATATGAAAAACTGCTCAACATCACTTGGCATCAGGGAAATACAAATCAAAACGTCAATGAGATACCATCTCACACCTGTTAGAATAGCTAAAATTAACAAGTCAGGAAATGACAGACGTTGGCGGGGATGTGGAGAAAGGGGAACCCTCCTACACTGTTGGTGGGAATGCAAGCTGGTACGGCCACTCTGGAAAACAGTATGGAGGTTCCTCAGAAATTTAAAAATAGAGCTACCCTATGACCCAGCAATTGCATTACTAGGTATTTATCCAAAGGATACAAATATAGTGATTCAAAGGGGCACCTGCACCCCAATGTTTATAGCAATGTCCACAATAGCCAAACTGTGGAAAGAGCCCAGATGTCCATTGACAGATGAATGGATAAAGAATAGGTGGTATATATGTACAATGGAATACTACTCAGCCATCAAGAGGAATGAAATCTTACCATTTGTAACAATGTGGATAGAACTAGAGGGTATTATGCTAAGCAAAATAAGTCAATCAGAGAAAGACAAATACCATATGAATTCACTCATATGTGGAATTTAAGAAACAAAATAGATGAACATAGGGGAAAGGAAGGAAAAATAAAATAAGACAAAAACAGAGAGGGAGACAAACCATAAGAGACTCTTAACTATAGGAAACAGAGTGTTGCTGGAAGGGAGGTGGCGGGGGGGTGGGGTAACTAGGTGATGGGCATTAAGGAGGACACTTGATGTAATCAACACTGGGTGTTATATGCAAGTGATGAATCACTAAATTCTACCTCTGAAACTAATAATACAGTATATGTTAATTAAATTAAATTTAAATTTAAAAAATTCTTAAAAGATGGTACATTAAGATAAAATAAATAAAATCTCCACTTGGTTCTCATTTTTACTACCTAAAAAAAGTAAAAGAAAAATACTTTCTCAGACACACAAAACTTGAGGGAATTTGTTACAGTAAACCTACCTTTCAAGAAATGTTAAAAGTTCTTCAGTGAGAAGGAAAATGATATAGGTCAGAAACTCAGAGCTATATAAGGAAAGGTAGAAAATGACTAAGTGAAAGTATAATAAAACTTTTCTTTTTCTTTCTCTTAATTGATCAACAGATAACAGTTTGTTCACAATGAATAAGAGCAACAATGTATTTGATTATACACACATACACACATATATATACTTACATATAAGGAAATGAATGACAGTAATGATACAAGGGACAGGAGGGAGGAATTAAGAATATTAATTAGTATTATGTACTTGCACTACCCATGAAACAGTATAGTGATATTTGAAAATGGACTTGGATTAGTCATGAATGTATATTACAAACTCTAGGGCAACCACTAAAAAATGTTTTAAAAGAAGTATAATTGATATGCTAAATAAAGGAGAGAAAGTGGAATCATATGAAATGCTCAAATAAAACCACAAAAGGTAGAAAAAGTGTGGAAGACCAAAATAGGAACAGAACAAGGGCAAGAAAGAGATAACAGTAACAGATAAGGTAACTATTATTTTTTTAATTAAATATTTTATTTTATTATTTATTTGAGAGAAAGAGAATGAGAGATAGAGAGCACGAGAGGGAAGAGGGTCAGAGGGAGAAGCAGACTCCCCGCTGAGCAGGGAGCCCGATGCGGGACTCCAGGACCATAACCTGAGCCGAAGGCAGTTGCTTAACCAACTGAGCCACCCAGGCACCCAGATAAGGTAGCTATTAATTCAACTACATCAATAATCACTTTAAATGTCAAAAGCCTAAATACACAAATTAAAAGACAGAGTTTGTCAGAGTGGATCAAAAAGCAAATATAAAGCTGCCAATAGACTAAAATTAAAGGTATGGGGAAAGATATACTATGCAAACACTAGTCAAGAGAAAGCAGGAATAGCTCTCTTAGTTTCAGACAGAGCCAACTTCAGAACAAGGAAAAATCCCATGGACAAAGAAAGATATTACATAATGATACTCCAAGAAGACATAACAATTCTTAATGTGTATACACCTAAAAACAAAGCATCAAAATATGTAAGGTGACCAAAATGATGGCATAGGAGATCCCAGCCTCTCTCCTCCCACAGAGATCAACGATTCGACAGTTGTCCATGAACAAAAACAGTTCTGGAAATGCTCTGGAGTCCACTTAAGAAACTTCAGCAACACAGAGGGGGGAAAAAGTCTAACAATAACTGCACAAAAAGAGGAGTACACAGATTAGTTTTGCTGGCATCATCCTGTTTCTCAAGCCAGCATTGCTCTGTGCCAAGAGGGAAATCTTCAGCTAGAAAGAATTCCCCTTGCCAGGTAAGGAAGAGCTGAGTGAGTGACTGACCAACTTCCCTCTGCTTTTCAGTTCACCTCACAAAGTCTTGCTTTAGCTTTGCCACACCCAGACCAGCAAAGCTGAGACGTATAGAGACATAGGGATAGCTAGGAACAAGGTAGAAAAGCATAGACTACCATAATAGCCACACAGCAGGGGTGATCATGGTTCACAGTGACCTGCTTTGCAGACAAACCCAGCAGATTTGGCCACTGACAAAACCAAAAGCAAGCATAGCTAACTCAACCCTCCCCCCCCCACACAGATTTCACCAAATTTCCCCCCTACAGGTGTTCCCATTCACCAGTACAAGCAGCCTGAATTTCTTCCTGCTCTCTCCCACCTCCAATCCCTACTGGATTATGGAAACCAGGCCTCTGTGGCTGCACTAGTGCAAGATGCCAACCTAGTTTCCCACAGCCGACCCCCATCACTATGAGTGCATTGGAGACTAGCCCCTTAAGTTGTGCACTTGCACACCATTGGCCTGATGCCCCTCAGTGGCCTCCACGGCCACACCTGGAGTAAGACCAGGCAGCCAAGGGAGAGCACACCAACAGCCAGGGCCTCCGAAGCTGCCAATGAGCCCGTGGTTGGCCCCAGCCCTTGCTGGCTGACCTGGCCCCCACCACTGCCTGTGCGTCTGCAACCAGCCCCTGCCACAATACCAGTACCTGCAGTTGGCTCTGGTAGGCAAGTGTGTGCAGACTGCTGGCTCTGGCCTCCACCACTACCCACCCCGGTCCCTAGCCACCTGACTTGGGAGCACCACTGAGGACACCAACAGCTCTTGCAGCCACTATAGAGTCCCCCCAGTCCTTGCCAAGGACCACACAATTGATGCTATGAACTCCAGTGGAGGGAGCTGAAGAGACATCATATTCACATCATGTCACCAAATGTGTCACCACATGCTCCCACATTTAACCCCCTGGGCCACTAGACCTGGGATCACAGCGTGCTCCAGTATGCCCCCACCCACAGGTGAAAGACTTTCCTTACTGAAATCAGCCCATAAAGTCTGGAAGAGGTGACTCCTTCTTCAAATGTGCAGATGCATCTGTAACACTATGGGGATCATGAAGAATCAGTGAAACATGACATCACCAAAGGAATACAGTAAACCCCAGTAACTGCCCCCCCACAAAAAATGGAGATCCAAGAATTTTCTGACAATGAATTCAAAGGAATTCTTATAAAAATGTTCAGAGAGCTACAAGAGAACACAGATAAATAATTTAACAACATCAGAAAACAATACAAGAACAAAATGAAAAGTTCATCAAAGAGAAAATATTTTTTTAAAAAAGAACTAAACAAATTTTGGAGTGTTCTGTTACTGATTTCTAGTTTAATTCCCCTGTGGTCTGAGAGCAGACATTACGTGATTTCTACTCTTTTAAATTTGTTAAGTTGTTGTTTTATGACCCAGAATATGATCTATCTTGGCAAATGTTCCTTGTGAGTTTGACAAGAATGTGTAATCTGCTCTTGTTGGATGAAGTAGTTTGTAGATGACAATTATATCCAGTTGATTGGTGGTGCTGTTGAGTTCAACTATATCCTTACGAATGTTCTGCCTGCTGCATCTGTCCATTTCTGATAGAGAGATGTTGAAGTCTAAACTATAACTGTGGATTCCTCTATTTCTCATTGCAGTTCTATCAGATTTTGCCTCACAAATTTTGGGTTTTTACACTCTTTCCCAGTTTTATTGAGAAAAAATTGACATATAATATTGTATAAGGTTAAGGTGTATAATGTGTTGATTTGATATAGTTTTATTATTGCAAAGTGTTTACCACCATAGCATTAGCTAACATCTCCATCATGTCACATAATTACCACTTCTTCTTTTGTGGCAAAAACATTTAAGGTCTATTCTCTTAGCACGTTTCAATTACATAATACAATATTAGCTATAATCACCATGCTTGATATTAGATACCCAGAATTTATTGTTCTCATAACTGGAAGTTTTTATCCCTTGACCAACAGATATACACTTTAAGTATCTTACAATTTTGTTAATTATACCTCAATAAAGCTGAAAAAATTCAACAATAAAAACAACCTAATTTAAAAATGGACAAAAGACCTGAGCAGACACCTTACTAAAGATATAAATGGTCAGTAAGCATATGAAAACATGCTCAACATCATATGTCATCAGGGAATTGCAAATTAAAACAACTATGAGAAATCACAACAAACCTCTTAGAATGGCCAAAGCCAACACACTGACAATACTAGATGCTGACAAAAATTTGGAGCAATGGGAACTCTCATTCACTGCTGGTGGGGATGCAAAATGGTACAGCCAAACTGGAAGACCAACTAGACATACTCTCACCATAAGATCCAGCAATTATACTCTTCAGTATGTATCCAAATGAACTGAAAACTTATGTCCACACAAAAATCTGCTCACAGACATTTATAGCAGCTTTATTCATATCTGCCAAAACCTGGAATCAGTCAAGATGTTCTTTAGTAGGTGAATGGATAAACTGGTACATCCTGAAAATGGAATATTTTCAACACTAAAAAGAAATGAGCTATCAAGTCATAAAAAGACATGGAGGAAACTAATATGCATATTACTAAGTGAAAGAAGCCAATCTGAAAAAAGCTACATACTGTACTATTCCAACTGTATGACATTTTGGAAAAGGGAAAACTATGGAGACAGTAAAAAAAAAAAATCTGCTTGCCAAGAATTAGGGAGTAGAGAGGGATAAGCAGGCAGAGCACAAGAAGTTTTTAGGACAATGGAACTGTTATGTATGGTACTATAATGGTGGATACATGTTATTCCACATATGTCAAAACCTATAGAACATACAACACCACGAGTGAATCCTAAAGTAAACTATGGAATTTGGGTGATAATCATGTGTCAATGTCGGTTCATCAGTTTCAACAAATAACCACCATGGTGCAGGATGTCATTGTGAGAGACATGGTGAGAGACATTGTGCATGTGTATAGACAGGGGGTATAGGGGAACTCTCTTTATGTTTGATTTTAGCATGTGAACCTAAAACCACTCTAAAAAAATCATTTACTAATTTTTTAAATGGGAAGGGACTTGAATAGACATTTCTCCAAAGAAGATATACAAGCAGCCAACAATATGAAAAAGATCCTCAACATCACTGATCATCAGGGAAATGCAAGTCAAAACCTCACACCTGCTAGAATGGTTACTATCAAAAAGAAAACAAAACATACAATAATGAGTGTTGGCAAGGGTATGGAGAAACTGGAACCCTTGTGCACTGTTGGCAGGAATATAAAATGTTGCAGCTGCTACAGAAAACAGTATGGAGCATCCTCAAAATATTAAAAACACAATTATACCATGATCCAGCAACCCAAAGTCTGGGGATATATATCCAAAATAATTAAAAATGGGATCTTGAAGAGATATTTGCACACTCGTGTTCATTGCAAAATTATTCACAATAATCAAGAGGTGGACTTCCACCTCTAAATGTCCATCAATGGGTGAATAGATAAAGAAAATGTTTTACACATACAAGTGAATATTAATCAGCACTTTAAAAGGAAGGAAATCCTGTCATATGCTATAATATGGGTAAACTTTGAGGTTGTTATGGTAAATGAAATAAAACGGTCTCAAAAAGATAAATACTGCATTGTTCCACTTATATAAGGTATCACACTCTTAGAAATAAAAAACTGAATGGTGGTTGCTAAGGTCCAGGCAGAGGAAGGGAGTTGTTTAAAGGATATAGAGTTTCACTTTTGCAAGATGAAAAAGTTCTAGAGATCTGTTGCCCAATGGGGTGCAAATAGTTAACACTACTGTACCATAAACTTAAAAATGGCTAACATGGCAAATTTTGTGTTTTTCTTTTACTGCAACAAACAAACAAACAAACAAAACATTCTAGCTAGAATCACTACACAAGAAAAAGAACTAAAAGCCATCCAAATTGGAAAGAAAGAAGTAAAATTATCTCTATTTACAGAATCTGAAGGAATCTTGTCCGACAACTGTTTATCCATGTGGCCTACTGTGGGATGGTGGTGGCTATGGAAGATATGGGACTCAGGCTGGTGACCAGGGACCAGAAAAGTGGGATGAGTGGGCGCAGTGGTGCTGGGAGCCCCTTCCTGTGTGACCCTCTCCACCTTCCCTTTCCCCATCCAAAAAGAGTTAAATAAAGAGAGGAGGCCAGAGTCTGTGGAAATGGCCTAACTACATACTCTATTAGAAAACGAAGAAAGGATGTTTCTAGAAAGAAGTAAAAACTTAAGAGAAAAATAAGTGGAGAAAAGTGCAAAATAATGCTTGTACTTTAGTGTTTTTAAAAAATAAAAGACAGTACAACACCCAGGCTGGTAAAATCTCATTCCTTTGTCCCACCACTTCTCCAAAACATAGCCTCCTTTCTCTTAGAAGCCAAAAAATTCCTCTCCAAGACCAGAGGGTTGCTTCTCCTTGGTCCACTCCTCTCTGAAGTTCCCATTCTGAACCGGAGACCTCTAGGGGGCTAAGTGGATGGAGGGGGGAAATACTGCCCCACCTTCGCAGGTGCCCTGGCTGTCCCATCGCTGCTAATGAGCTAGGTGGTAAGAGGATGTTGCTTGAGGCCCACTTCTGCGGAGGAGATTAATTTTGCAGGGTTACCATGGAGACCACAGCAGTGGTGATGAGAAAATGGGCAAGGGGAGAGGAGGTGTGACCTCTCAGGGCCTCCCTTCCTCCCCTGCGCAGGGGTTGAATGTCTCCAGGCCTGCCTGTCCAAGAAACTTTTAAGTCTCTTCCTTCCCAGATGCCCCATTTACTTGGGTGGGTAGGATGGCTCTGGGGAAAATCCTGGCGAGGCCTCCCTCAATCACCTGGCAGTAGTAGGGGACAATAGGTATCTTCTCCACTCCACCAGAGTAAGGCATGAGTCAAAAGGGGGATAGAGGGATGCCTGGGTGGCTCAGTCAGTTAAGCATCTGCCTTCAGCTCAGGTCACGATCCCCTGGGATCGAGTCCCGCATCGGGCTCCCTGCTCCGCGGGGAGCCTGCTTCTCCCTCTGCCTCTGCCTCTCTCTCTCTGTCTCTCATGAATAAATACATACAATCTTTAATAAAAAAGGGGGGGATGGAAAGAGATCTTCTATTTTGGTGGGAGGCAACATTTCGAATTGAGGTCATAGAAAATCCGGAGTCTAAGGCCTCTAGGTGAACAGACAGAACAGATACATCCCTACTCAGGACTTCACAGGGTGGCGGTACTCCACACCTGCCTTTCCTTCCTGCCAAGGGGATGGGCTCCATATTCCTCAGTGATTCCCTCCCCCTGGTCTCCCCACTCTAGGGTCAGGCTAGACCTCCCATTGGGAGGTTTAGTTACATCTGTCATAAAGGTTCAGTGTCCTCTAGGGAGTGGCCAGCCGACCAGAATCACCCCTGCAAGCACTGGAGAATCACAGGTTTAGGTTAGTCAGCATGAACTTTGGAAACCCGAAGAGTCTGGTGGAGTTAAACCAAGCCATTATCCCCCACCTTATGGCTGACAGCGAAGAGTCAATGTAAGGGACAGAGGCCCATTCAAAGTCCAGTAAACAGCAGGGGAAAAAAGAGAGCCCTCTCTCATGAACCAAGTCCAGGCTTTGGGAGGGGTGGGGATAGCATATGCAATTCTTGATGGAGTCTTTTCTTAGGGGGAATGGTACCCCAGTATCCACGTGGCAGGTCCCAGTTGGATGACTCCTCAAGATCC
This sequence comes from Eumetopias jubatus, assembly GCF_037043125.1. Taxonomy (NCBI): domain Eukaryota; kingdom Metazoa; phylum Chordata; class Mammalia; order Carnivora; family Otariidae; genus Eumetopias; species Eumetopias jubatus. The sequence goes on from NW_028274817.1 coordinate 69,197,265, forward strand.
AAAGAATGGGCAGAAAGAAGAGTGAAGTGGGAAAGGTTTACAATACTGGCTTAGCTATGGAAATGTGAGTTCGAGGTTTGGGGACAGTGGTGACACAGCAGGTCCTCATGACTACCATCCCCATCAGGCCTTTTGTCTTATGAAGAGCCACCACTTCTTCCATCCCCAGCCAACTGTCCTGTCCCGGGGAGTAGGAGACATCCCCCAAGGTCCAAAGCCACAAGTTTTTCACTAGGTGAAATATGTTCGTTTCTTTGCTGTCTCTCTTCATTGTCCCAACTTTGGCATTGGAAGTGGTCTCCATGGTGTCATGCCATCAGGAAAGAGTGATAGGGCTGTGTTCACAGAGAGAAAAAGGCTCCTTTGTCAGTGTCCAAGCCCCCTTTCCTGGCAGGAAAATCTCCAGCCTCAGAGGACAGCCAGAAGCTGCCAATTTGTAGAGGAAGTCAGTGGAGAATGGGATTTTTCTTGGTTCAGAATCTGGCTGCCAAATGACAGCATCCCTGAAACCTCCATTCCCTGGTTGTCCTGGGCCTTTCTTCCATCCTTCACCCCCAGGGAGAAAACGTGGACTGGCCAGAGTGGATGAAGAGCTTGAAAGACTCTTTGGCCTCAGTCCTTCATTGCAAGATGAAGGTGGCCATCTAAGCATGTGGTCCTGTCCTTGCCAAAGCATAGCCAGTCTCTACTGATCCTCGTTCTTATCCAGCTTCTAAAGTCTAGAACCCACTCAAAGGTACTCACCTTCCCTGGCCCTATGGCCTGGATTAAACTCATTTCTCTCTTATAACCTGTTCCCTCATTTTCCTCTCTCCTTCCTCTTAAATCCCAGAAGGCTTACAGGGTGGGAATCCAAGGATCTTTCTCTTGGCTTTGTCCCCCTTTCTGTTGCTTTGCTCCAAAGCTAGAATGGGGCAGTCAACCCTCTGTTTTTCCAGCCCTCTGTCCCTTCACTCCATTTACTCTGACCTGAACAATCAATTTTACTGTTTCCCTGTATTTAAACCTTTTAACCTCCATCTACCTCTTTGCCATCTCTCATTTTCATCTCTCTCCTGCTCTGCCAGTGTGAAGACTGAAAGAGGCTTTCAAAATGCAAGCTCTGTCCAGATGAAATGGAAAAGCAGGACCAGTGGGTCAAACTCGGACCTGTTTGGCTCCTTTGGTGTGGTGCCCAGAGGTGGTTGCTTCTGGAAGGTCTGAAGGCTAAAATGGGTCGTATTGGGGAGCACAGTGAGGGTACCATTGAGTTTTCTTATCTACCAGTCTTGATGGTAATATGAATACACGTGCACATGGGAAATCATTTAAAAATCCAATGTTGGCCCACAAAGAATTGAGTTTGTTGCTCATGGGAGGCAGGCAAAACTGGTATGATGTGTTATATTAGAAGAATATGGGTTTTCTTTCCCCAAAATGAGGAAGCTCCTTAAGGTCCCCATAGGAACGACTTTTTTATAAAAGATCGTATTTATTTATTTATTTATTTATTTATTTATTTATTTATTTATTTGACAGAGAGAGAGAGCACAAGCAGGGGGAGCTGCAGAGGGAGAGGGAGAAGCAGACTCCCCGCCGAGCAGGGAGCCCGATGTGGGGCTCTATCCCAGGAGCCTGAGATCATGACCTGAGCCGAAGGCAGACGCCTAACCAATGGAGCCACCCAGGCACACCACCCCCCTTTTTAAAAAAAGATTTTATTTATTTGACAGAGAGAGAAGAACTACTGTGAAAGGTTAATGCAAACCTTTGAAAGAAAGAAAGGAATGAGGAAAATAGATTTATATGCCTATATATGACTACTGGAAACTTGTAGATAAGTACAATTTTTTTCAGCCTATCTTCCTTGACAGAGGCTGCACTAGTTGTGAATTGAATGCAATGAGGGGCTGAAGACACATGTTTCAGCACGTATTTTTAGGTACCACGGAAAAACAAGTCTCTCCACTATTGGAGTATGTATTAATCTCTAAAAGTCTGTACAGGGAGTGAAATATGCATACATATTTAATATTTATGTATCTGCTCAGGAAAACCTATCTAATATCACTGGGTTATCAATTTTTTGAGAGGAATGAAATACATGTTAGTTTTTATAAATTTGCGGGGAGAGAGACTCTGCAGGGTGAGAGAAGAGGAAGGACAGGGTTCAAGCCATTCAAATTGCTGGCAGGAGAAGGAGACAGAGCCAGGAGAGGCACTGACACCTTTTGTCTTCTCCTTTTTCCCCCTGTTGACCATTCCAAACTGGGAAAATTCCAGATGTGTCACTGAATGCCACATCTTGGGCCACACCTTCTAGTGCCCAAATGTCTCCCCAGCTCCGGCAAGGGCTGGCCAGAAAGATGAATCCAGCCATGTTCCAGGTGATCTTTCCTTCCCACCCATACATTCTTCTTTTCTCCCTTCCTCCTCCTACACATGTGGTTTCCTCCCTTCTCTTTCTCTTCTTCCTCCTCTCTTCCCTTCCCTGTTTGTTCACTTGCCTCAAAAAGAAAACCATTTAAAAGGGGGCAGGGGGTTTTCCTTAGCTATTTGCATCACCATTTTTGCCATTTTTCAAAGTTGAGACCATGCTAGAGATTCCAAGGTCCTCAGTTTCCTCAAATATATATATTTACCCTTAAATAAGATTAAACGAGTGGCTTCCCCAGGTGGAGGGAGACATTTGCTAGAGTTAAGACTGGGGGTGGAATGGGGCAAGAGAAGGATGAGGAAGGGATTCATTACTCAAAGTTGCTGCTATCAAAGATGTGACACTGAGGGGCACCTGGTTGGCTCAGTCGGTTAAGCATCTGACTCTTGGTTTCAGCTCAGGTCATGATCTGAAGGTCCTGGGATCAAGCCCCATGTCCCGCTCTGTGCTCAGTGGGGAGTCTGCATGTGGATTTTCTCTCTCCCTCTGCTTCTACCCCTCTCTCCCCTCTGCTCGTGTGCACTCTCTCTCTCTCTCTCTCTCTTTAATTAATTAATTAATTAATCTAAAAAAAGAAAAGATGTGACACTGAAAGTCCCTATCGGCAAATTCCATGCCTGGCATCTTCATCCTGTTCTCATCCACGCACCAGCAGATGCCACATTTGTGGCCAAGGGAAGGCTTGCACTGCTTTCCTTTATAGAATCCTTTGTGGTCACAGCTGTGTGGGTACACAGCCCTGGGCACCATCTGCAGGAAAGCATCCATATGTCTGCAGCAGGGGCCCTGCTCAGGTTCCTGTCTCATCTCAGGTGCGGAGATGAGCAAGGGAGGGGGGTGGGCAGTGTTCCAAGCTCCCCGCACAAACTTAAACTGGGTCAGCTTCTTTCACCAGTCTTTCTTCACTACCTAGGCCTTCAGCTCAGAGATGCAGGTGTGTTTGGGCCAGTAGATCTTGGGGAAGTAGGTCTCCTCCACCGTCTCAGAGGGGTTTGGTTCCTAATGCTCATGGGCATCTCTCTCAATCTTGGCTTGCTCTCTGCGACTCTTTTCACTGAAGCAAATTTATAACCCTATGGCCTTGCAGCAGGGCACGCAGCGGCTTCTCCTGTCCTGCCAGTGAGGCAGCACAGCCCCTGAGGGCAGCACCCGGTATACATGAAAGCAGGGGGCTGGGGAAAGGGGTGGGAGGGCACGTGGAGGGGGCTTATTGATTGCGGGGGGAAACGGGAGATGTTGGTTAAGGCCACAAAGTTTCAGTTATCCAAGATGAATGAGTTCTGGAAATCTAATGTACAGAATAGTAACGATACTTAATAATCCTGGATTGCAGACAGCATGGTTGGACCTAGAGGGCATTACACTAAGTGAAATAAGTCAGACAGAGCAAGACAAATACCATGTGATTTCATTATATGTGACATCTAAAAAACAAAACAAATGAACAAAAAGAACCCAGAAACAAACTCATAAATACAGAGAACTGGTGGTTGCCAGAGGGGAGGGTGGGGGGGTGGAAATAGGTGAAATGGGTGAAGGAGATTAAGAGGTACAAAGTTTCTATAAAATAAGTAAGTCATCGGGATGAAAAGTACAGCATAGGACATATAGTCAATAATAATGTAATAACTTTGTATGATGATAGATGGTAACTACACATTGTGGCAAGCATTTCACAATGTATATTATGAAATATATATTATATAACTGAAACAAATAAAATAGTGTATGACAACTATACTTCAATTTTTAAAATAATAATACCGCATCATATGCTTGATATTTGCTAATAGAGTTGGTCTTAAGTGTTCTCACCACAAAAAATCATAACTATGTGAGGTGATGGAGATGTTAAGTTGCGCAATTGTGGTAATCATTTCACAATATATACATATATCAAAGCATCACGTTGTACATCTTAAATATATACAATTTTTATTTATCAATTATACCTCAATAAAGCTGAAAAAAAAAGGTGCTGGAACAACTGGATAGCCACATGCAAAAGAATGAAGTTGGACCCCTACCTCACATCATACGGAAAAATTAACTCAAAATAAATCAACAACTTAAATGTAAGAGTTAAAACTATAAAAATCTTAGAAGAAAATGTAGGGGTAAATATTCATGATCTTGGATTTGGCATTGGATTTTTACCTATGACACTAAAAGTACAGGCAAGAAAAAAAATCAATAAATAGAACTTCATCAAAAGTAAAAACATTTGTGCATCAAAGATATCAAGAAAATGAAAAGATAACCCACAGAATGGGGAAAACATTTGCAAATCATATATTTGATAAAGGTCTAATATCCAAAATACACAAACAACTCTCACAACTCAACAACAAACAACCCAGTCTTTAAAATGTACAAAGGATTTCAATAGTCATTTCTCCAAAGAAGATACACAATAGCAAACAAGCTCATGAAAAGGTACACAACACTCTTAGTCATTAGGAAAGCACAAAACAACAATGTGATACTACTTTACACCCAGCAGGATGGCTATTTTAAAAAAAGAAACTAAGAATTGTCGAGTAGGATGTGCAGAAACTGGAACCTTCATACATGGCTGGTGAGAATGTAAAAAGATTCAGCCACTGAACCACCAAAAACATTTTGGTGGTTCCTCAAAACACTAAACATAAGGAGTTACCATGTGACCCAGCAATTCCACTCCAAGTTATATACTGAAAGGAACTGAAACCAAATATTCAAAGAAATACTGCCTAGCAACACTATTTCAATAGCCCAAAGGTGGAAACAACTCAAATGTCCATCAACTATTGAATGGATAAACAAATTGTGGTATATACATACAATGAAATATTATTTAGCCTTAAAGATGTATGAGGTATTGATACATTCTACAATGTTAATGGATCTCAAAAACATTATGCTAAGTGAAAGAAGCCAGACACAGAGGTCACATATTGTGTGATCTGATTTATATGGAATATCTAGAATAGGTAAATCCATAGAGATAGAAAGTAAATTAGTGGGCACCAGGACCTGGTGGGAGGGTGATGGGAAGTAGTTTTCTGATGGGTACAGATATTTGGGGGGGGGGGTGATGAAAATTTTTCAAACTAGATAGAAGTGATACTTACACAATATTGTGACAGTACTGTGATTAAGTTGTTCGCTTTTAAATGGTTAATATTATGTTAAATTTCATCTAAAAAGTAAATTTAAAAAATTAGTTGGCAATATTTCTGGAGTCTTATCTGTTCCCCTGTTTTAGATCTATCCCTTCACTAATGACACTGCCTTAATTATTGTAGTGGTATATATAGTAAGTTTCCAACTTTATTCTTTTTAAAACTGTTTTAATGACTTTAGTTCGTTTGACTTTTAGTATAAATTTTAGAATCATGTTCTCTTTATCCACAAAAAATTCCTGCTGCTACTTTAATTGTACTGCGTTAAATCTATAGAATTCAGGAAGAAGTTTGCTTGGGTGGCTCAGTCAGTTAGATGTCCGACTCTTGATTTTGGCTCAGGTCATGATCTCAGGGTTGTGAGATCAAGCTCCATGTCCAGCTCCATGCTGGACATGGAAACTGCTTAAAGATTCTCTCTCTCCCTCTCCCTCTGCCCCTCTGCGCACACACACACTCTCTCACAAAAAAAAAAAAAAAAATCAGGAAGAATTGATATATTTATTGAGTGTTCAAATTCATGAACATGGTATATTTGTGAATTTAACAACGTGTTCTTGGATTTCTTTAACCACTGTGTTGTAGTTTTCAGGATATAGATCCAGTACAAGTTCTGTTATATTCATGTGTAAGTATTTCATTTTTGGGAGCTATTATAAATTACATTGGTTTTCAAATTTTTGATTTTCATTTATACATTTATTGTGTATATAAATACAACTAATACTTGTGTACTGAGCATGTATCCTTTGACCTTACTAGACTCATTTATTAGTTATAGGAATTTTTTTGTAGATTCCCTGGGATTTTCTACATAGATAATCATGTCATCTGTAAACATAGGCAGTTTTATTTCTTCTTTTCCTATCTGGGTGCCTTTTGTTTCTTTTTCTTGAGTTGTTACACTGGGTAGGACTTCTACTACAATTTCAAATAGGAGTGGCAAGTAAACATCCTTGTCTTGTTCCTAAACTTCAGGGGGAAAGCATTTTATTGTTTACCATTAGGTATGATGTGAGCCATAGGATTTTTTGTAGAGGCCTTTTATCAGCTTGAGGAAGTTCTGTTCTGTTCTTAGTTTGCTAAGATTTTTTATCTTGAGTGTATGTTAAATTTTGTCAAAGACTTTTTCCACAACAATTGATATAATTATGTATTTTTTCTTTTCTTTTTTTTGTATTTTTTCTTTTATTGACAATTAACATAATGGATTAAATTAACCAATTTTAACTGCATTTCTGGGATAAACCTCACATAAACTATATTTTTTTCTTTTTGGACATTGCTAGATTCAATTTGCTAATTTTTAAATGATTTTTTCATTTTTGTTCATGAAGTTTATTGGTCTGTAGTTTCTTACTTGATTCTTTTTGTACTGTTAAGAAACAGTATCTTTGGTTTTGTTATCAAGGTAATGGTGGTCTCATAAAATCAGTTGGGAAGTGTTCCTTCCTATTCCATTTTTAGAAAGAGATATTGTAGAATTTGTGTTAACTCTTCTTTAAATGCATAGTGGAATTTGCCGGTGAAATCATCTGGGCCTGGAGATACCTCTTTTATAGAAGGTAATTAATGATAAATTCAGTATCTTTCAAGAACTATTTATCTATTTCATATTGTTTGAATTTTGGTGATTTGGGGCTTTAAAAGAATTGGTTCATTTTGTCTAAGTTGTTAAATTTACATTGAATTGTTTGTTATAACATCTTTTTCCCTATTTGTCTGTACATTTTCTATATTCCAGAGATTTAGAAATATTCCAGTAAGGTGAATTTTTTATGATGTGCATATTCTGTTATTTAGCATTTAATAAAGAATTTGACTGACCTTTGTCCCCAGCTCTCAGGAGATAACTTGTAAAGCCTTGTGATTTTCCAAGTGATAGGAGTGTCTTTGTTATTCATGGTGGACCGCACAGATCACATCTCATAATTTATGTTAACAAGGTGACTCATGGTGGGCCCCTAAATTGTTTATGCTAATAAGATGGCTCAGAATGGGGGCTGGTCATGCTAGAAAAACAACCATATGACTAGAGGGTTGGGGCTTTGAGCCTTGTGATATCAACCCAATCACCAGAGAAAGAAGGGGCTGGAGACTGAGTTCAACCACGTGACCAATGATTTAGTCTATCATGCCTACATAATTAAACCCCAATAAAAACTTGGGACACCAAAACTTAGGTGAGATTCCCTGATTGACAACATTCTGTGTATTGTCACACATTGATGTGTTGGGAGGGTAAAACATCACTGGGGAGACAGAAGCTTAGTGTTTAGGACCTTCCCATATCTCGCCCTATGTATCTCTCCTTTTGGCTGGTTCTGATTTTTATCCTTTTGTTGTAATAAAACTAAAATCACAAATATAGTGTTTTCCTGTATTGTGTTAGTTATTCTAGCAAATTACTGAACGTGAAGGGATAGTAGGGACCCCTGAATTTGTAGCCAGGTGGTCAGAAGTGAGGATGACCTGAGAACCCCCAAACCTGTGGCTTGTGTCTGAAATGAGAGCAGTTTTATGGAGAACTGTGCGCTTCACCTGTGAAGTCTGGCCTTGCTCCAGGTAGCAGGTGTCAGAAAAAAAAGACTTATTGAAACAACTCTGAATTACTGAAACATGTGGTTTGGGAAGAAAAAAGATGAAAGGGTGGGAAAATGAGGAGCCTTTGATTCCTGGATGGCTTTCTTTTCTTTCCTTTTTTTAAAAAAAAACCTGGATGGCTTTTAAGGAAGTGTACATGTTGTGATGAGCACTGGGTGTTATACACAACTAATGAATCGTTGAACACTATGTCAAAAACTAATGATGTCCTATATGCTGGCTAACTGAACATAAAAACAAAACAAAACAAAAACTTGGATGACTTTCTATTCACCCATAGTAGGAAACTGTAGCTGCACTATTACTGGTTACTAAAGGTAAAAATTGCCAATGGAATCTAAATATTATAGACCCAACTCTCCAGGTGTTGGCTGACTAGATACATAAAGAAATGCACTGTGGAAGGAGCTGAGATGCCCTTCAACAGACGAACGGATAAAGAAGATGTGGTACAATGTATACAATGGAATATTACTCAGTCATCAGAAAGGATGAATACCCACCATTTGCATGGACATGGATGGAACTGGAGGGGATTATGCTAAGTGAAATAAGTCAAGCAGAGAAAGACAATTATCATATGGTTTCACTCTTATGTGGAACATAAGGAAGAGCATGGAGGACCGCAGGGGAAGGGAGGGAAAACTGAAGGGGAAGAAATCAGTGAGGGAGACAAACCATGAGAGACTCTCGATGCCAGGAAACAAACTGAGGATTACAGAAGGGAGGGGGTGGGGGGATGGGGTACCCAGGTGATGGGTATTAAGGAGGGTACGTGTTGTGATGAGCACTGGGTGTTATACGCAACTAATGAATCATTGAACACTACATCAAAAACTAATGATGTACTATACGCTGGCTAACTGAACATGATAAAAAAAAGAAATGCAGAATAATAAGAAACACACTAAATACATAATTGGTTATTGTTTTCTGTAATAATTAAAAAGAAAGTAAAAGAGAGAGTTAAGGTAGATCCTGACACTGGGCCAAGCTCAGATCTGGGTCAGTTTGAGCTATGATGCTAGCCTCAGAGCTACCCCTAAAAGGAAAAATTGTATTGAGACAACAGACAGTACATTTTTGACCTCTGTTCACCAAGAAGGTAGTCCAGGGAGGGGAGACAAAACCAGGAAACTACTGCAAACAGGGGATATAGTGTCAAGAAGTTGTCTAATTTTGTGGATCAGTATTATTAGCTTCCTTGAAGAACATTTACTAAAACAGATGGTGTATTGTGACTAATTTAAGCCTAGTACCTTTGGTTTCAGATCAGAGTGAAAGAGCATGCTTTGGTTGATACAGGACTCACAGATCATACTAAACAATCACATACAGTTAGCTATACATGATCTAGACACAGCAGATTATTTCCAAGGTAACGGCCAAGTGGACTGGATAAAAGCTGCTGTAAAGTTTATTTACCTTGGGGGAAAAAAACTATATATCTTCTCTTCCTATAAGTGTCAAGTGGAACACCCCAGATGTGGTGGCTAAGGTACTTCATATGCATTGGTGAATAATGTCATTCATATGCATGGTGAATTGGCTTTATGATGATCAGGAAATTCATCCGCTGAATATTTCCCTTCCAGTATATTAATCCAAGTTCTCCAAAGAAACAGAACAAATAGAATATATGTATATGCAGAGAAAGAGAGAAGATAGGGACAGAGGTGTGTGTGGGAAAAAGAGAGAGAGAGATTTTTAAGGAATTGCCCTATGTAATTGCAGGCTGGAAGACTGGAGACTGAGGGAAAAGTTGACATTGCAGCTGCTTAAGTCTGAAAGCAGTCTGGAGGCAGAATTCCCTCTTCCTTGGGGACCTCAGTCTTTTTCTCTTAAGGCCTTCAGCTGGCTGGATGAGAACCATACACATTATAAAGGATAACCTGCTTTACTCAAAGTCTACTGATTTAAGTGTTAATCTCTTCTAAAATACCCTTACAATACATCTAGACTAGTGTTTGACCAAATATTTGGGCACTGCAGCCTAGCCAAGTTGACATATAAAATTAGCCATCATATTGTCCAGCCCTTGTCAACTTGGCACCAATACAGATCTCCTTAAACCACATTTAATCTCCAAATAAAGACAAAAAACAAGGTCATACTTCTGCCTAAAATGATAGAACTGTCCTATGTACAACCAAGAATACACTAACCCTTTGCCCAAAAGAGAAAGCATAGTTCTTGAGTGATGGTCACACTTGTCCTTGATTTCCTGTAACTTAAATACTATGATATAAAGTTAGCAATACTTAGGGGTGGGGAATTGGGTGAAGGTGGTCAAAAGGTATAAACTTCCAGTTCTAAGAGAAATAAGTTCTGAGGATGTAATGCACAGCAGGATGACTATAACTAGCAATACAACAATGTGTTGTATATTTGAAAGTTGCTAAAAGAGTAGATCCTAAAGGTTCTCAACACAAGAAAAAAAATGTGTAACTATGGGGGGTGGAGCAAGATGGCCGAGGAGTAGGAGACCTGGATTTCGTCTGGACTCAGGAATTCAGCTGAATAGGGATCAAACCATTCTGAACACCTACGAACTCAACAGGAGACCGAAGAAGAGAGTAGCAACAACTCTCTGAACAGAGAAGCGACCACTTACTGGAAGGTAGGACGTGCGGAGAAGTGAATCCGAGGCGATATTCGGGAGGATAGACGGCGGGGGAGGGGGGCCTCCGTCGGCCGCTTCTGGCAAGTGGTAGAGCCGCGGAGCACAAAATCGGAACTTTTAGAAGTCGGTTCCGCTGAGGGACATCACTCCAGTGGCTAAACGGGAGGTGGAAACCTCGCGGGAGAGTGTAGACTCAGGACCTTCGGGGTCACAGAAAGACCGGGGGTGCCTGAGTGCGGCAGAGCTCCCAGGTATCAGAGCGGGGAAGCTGGCTGCAGAGATGCAGCCGAGGCGCGGGCTCGCAGCTCGGGGTGGCCATAAACTGTGATCCGCAGCCCAGTTGGGCCACTGCGCCTCCAGCAGGGACCCAACAAACAGCAGAGCCGGGGAGACTCCCCTTCCTCCCCTGGGAGGAGCGGCGCGGAAGTGCACCACAGGGATCTGCTGGGTTTGGAGACTCCACACGGGGTTGGGTGCCAGAGATAGAAACGCTCGGTCACAGGCTGGGTGAGCACGGAGTGCGGCCGGAGACCAGGGAGACGGGAGTGACTGCTTTTCTCTGGGGGCGCACTGAGGAGCGGGGCCCCGAGTTCTCAGCTCCTCCAGGCAGAGAGTGGGAGGCCACCATTTTCACCCTGGTCCTCCAAAGCTGTGCCGAGAGCTTGCAGGGAACAAAAGCTCCCAAGAGCAAACCCGAGCAGCTTGCTTAGCCCGGACCGACAAGGGCGGGGCAATTCTGCCTCCAGCAAAGACATTTGGGAACCACGGCAACAGGCCCCTCCCCCAGAAGATCAGCACGAACAGCCAGCAAGCCAAGACCAAGTTTACCGATCAAGGAGAATGGGAGAACTCCAGCGCTAGGGGAATACTGCACATAGAATTCATGGCTTTTTTACCATGATTCATTAGTTTTTCAAAGTTAATTTTTTTAGCTGTTTTTTGTTTGTTTGTTTGTTGAATTTTTCTTTTTCCCTTTTTCAACCAACATCTTATCAATCCCTTTTTTAAAAAAACATTTTTTATTTTTCATTTTTAGAGTCATATTTTATCTATTCATAGTAGTTACCCTTATTTTTGGCATATATATATATGTTCTTCTCTCTTTAAAATTTTGATATACAGTTTCTTCTAACAGATCAAAATATACCCTAAATCACTAGTGTATGGCTTTGTTCTAGTCTCCTGCCCGATCACAGTCTCTCCCATTTTTTTTCTTTTCTTTTTTCTTTTTTTTAAATCTTCTTCTTTCTTCTTTCAAACAACTTCTTATCAATTCCGTTTATAAAAGCTTTTATAAGTTTCATCTTTACAGTCATCTTCCATCCCTTCATTGTATCAACCCTTATTTTGTACATATATAAGTCTTTCTTCCTTTAAAATTTTAGGAGGTACTTTCTTCTAACAGACCAAAATACACCCAAAATCTAGTGTGTGGCACTGATCTATGCACTAGCCTGATCATATTTGATCATATTCTGGTTTTTTTTGTTTTGTTCTGTTTTTGTTTGTTTTTGTCTTTTTCTTTTTTTTTCTCTTTCTTTTTTCTTTCTTTCCCTTTCTTTTCCCCTGGTTTTAGGTCTTTTCTGATTTGTATACAGTATATTTGCTGGGGACGTTGTTAACCTGTTAGCATTTTGTTCTCTCATTTATCTGTTCTCCTCTGGACAAAATGACAAGATGAAAAAAATCACCTCAGCAAAAAGAACAAGAAGTAGTACCATCTGACAGGGACCTACTCAATACGGACATTAGTACGATGTTGGACCTAGAGTTCAGAATCATGACTTTAAAGATACTAGCTAGGCTTGAAAAAAGCGTGGAAGTTATTAGAGAAACCCTTTCTGGAGAAATAAAAGAACTAAAATCTAACCAAGTCACAATCAAAAAGGCTATTAATGAGATGCAATCAAAAATGGGGGCACTAACTGCTAGGCAGAAGAGAGAATCAGCGATAGAGAAGACCAAATGATGGAAAATAAAGAGGCTGAGAAAAAGAGAGATAAACAACTACAGGATCACGAGGGCAGAATTCGAGAGATAAGCGATATGATAAGATGAAACAACATTAGAATAATTGGGATCCCAGAAGAAGAAGAAAGAGAGAGAGGGGCAAAAGGTATATTGGAGCAAATTATAGCAGAGAACTTCCTTAATGTGGGGAAGAAAACAGGCATCAAAATCCAGGAGGCACAGAGAACCCCTCTCAAAATCAATAATAATAGGTCAACACCCCGACATCTAATAGTAAAACTTAACGAGTCTCAGAGACAAAGAGAAAATCCTGAAAGCAGCTCGGGAGAAGAGAGATGTAACCTACAATGGTAGAAACATTAGATTGGCAACAGACCTATCCACAGAGACCTGGCAGGCCAGAAAGGACTGGCATGATATCTTTAGAGCACTAAACGAGAAAAATATGCAGCCAAGAATACTATATCCAGCAAGGCTGTCATTGAAAATAGGAGAGGTAAAAAGCTTCCAGGACAAACAAAAACTAAAGGAATTTGCAAACACAAAACCAGCCCTGAAAGAAATATTGAAAGGGGTCCTCTAAGCAAAGAGAGAGCCTAAAAGCAGCACAGATCAGAAAGGAACACAGACAATATACAGTAACAGTCACCTTACAGGCAATACAATGGCACTAAATTCCTATCTTTCAATAGTTAACCTGAATGTAAATGGGCTCAATGCCCCAATCAAAAGACACAGGCTATCAGATTGGATTAAAAAACAAGACCCATCCATATGCTGTCTGCAAGAGACTCATTTTAGACCCAAAGACACCCCCAGATTGAAAGTGAGGGGGTGGAAAACCATTTACCATGCTAATGGACACCAAAAGAAAGCTGCGGTGGCAATTCTTATATCAGACAAATTAGATTTTAAAACAAAGACTGTAATAAGAGATGAAGAAGGACACTATATCTTACTTAAAGGGTCTATCCAACAAGAAGATCTAACAATTGTAAATATCTATGCCCCTAACATGGGAGCAGCCACTTTTATAAGGCAATTAATAACAAAAGCAAAGAAACACATTGACAAGAATACAATAATAGTGGGGGACTTTAACACCCCCCTGACTGAAATGGACAGATCATCTAAGCAAAAGATCAACAAGGAAATAAAGACTTTAAATGAAACACTGGACCAAATGGACTTCACAGACATATTCAGAACATTCCATCCCAAAGCAACGGAATACACATTCTTCTCTAGTGCCCATGGAACATTCTTCAGAATTGATCACATCCTAGGTCACAAATCAGGTCTCAACTGATACCAAAAGATTGGGATTATTCCCTGCATATTTTCAGACCACAGTGCTTTGAAACTAGAACTCAATCATAAGAGAAAAGTCAGAAAGAACTCAAATACATGGAGGCTAAAGAGCATCCTACTAAAGAATGAATGGGTCAACCTGGAAATTAAAGAAGAATTAAAAAAATTCATAGAAACCAATGAAAATGAAAACACAACTGTTCAAAATCTTTGGGATACAGCAAAGGCAGTCCTGAGAGGAAAGTATATAGCAATACAAGCCTTTCTCAAGAAACAAGAAAGGTCTCAAATACACAACCTAACCCTACACCTAAAGGAGCTGGAGAAAGAACAGCAAATAAAGCCTAAACCCAGCAGGAGAAGAGAAATCATAAAGATCAGAGCAGAAATCAATGAAATAGAAACCAAAAGAACAGTAGAACAGATCAACGAAACTAGGAGCTGGTTCTTTGAAAGAATTAACAAGATTGATAAACCGCTGGCCAGACTTATCAAAAAGAAAAGAGAAATGACCTAAATCAACAAAATCATGAATGAAAGAGGAGAGATCACAACCAACACCAAAGAAATACAAACAATTATAAGAACATATTATGAGCAACTCTATGCCAGCAAATTAGATAACTTGGAAGAAATGGGTGCATTCCTAGAGATGTATCAACTACCAAACCTGAACCAGGGAGAAATAGAAAACCTGAACAGACCTATAACCACTAAGGAAATTGAAGCAGTCATCAAAAATCTCCCAACAAACAAAAGTCCAGGGCCAGATGGCTTCCCAGGGGAATTCTATCAAACATTTCAAGAAGAATTAATACCTATTCTTCTGAAACTGTTCCAAAAAATAGAAATGGAAGGAAAACTTCCAAACTCATTTTATGAGGCCACCATTACCTTGATCCCAAAACCAGACAAAGACCCCATCAAAAAGGAGAATTACAGACCAATATCCTTAATGAACATGGATGCAAAAGTTCTCACCAAAATACTAGCCAATAGGATCCAACAGTACATTAAAAGGATTATTCACCATGATCAAGTGGGATTTATCCCTGGGCTGCAAGGTTGGTTCAACACCCGCAAATCAATCAACGTAATACAATACATTAACAAAAGAAAGAACAAGAGTCATATGATCCTCTCAATAGATGCAGAAAAAGCATTTGACAAAGTACAGCATCCTTTCTTGATCAAAACTCTTCAGAGTATAGGGATAGAGGGTACATACCTCAATATCGTAAAAGCCATCTATGAAAAACCCACAGCGAATATCATTCTCAATGGGGAAAAGCTGAGAGCTTTTCCCCTAAGGTCAGGAACACGGCAGGGATGTCCACTATCACCACTGCTATTCAACATAGTATTAGAAGTCCTAGCCACAGCAATCAGACAACAAAAAGAAATCAAAGGCATCCAAATCGGCGAAGAAGAAGTCAAACTCTCACTCTGCAGATGATATGATACTGTATATGGAAAACCCAAAAGACTCCACCCCAAAACTGCTAGAACTCATACAGAAATTCAGTAAAGTGGCAGGATATAAAATCAATGCACAGAAATCAGTGGCATTCCTATACACCAACAACAAGACAGAAGAGAGACAAATCAAGGAGTCGATCCCATTTACAATTGCACCCAAAACCATAAGATACCTAGGAATAAATTTAACCAAAGAGGCAAAGGATCTGTACTCAGAAAACTATAAAATACTCATGAAAGAAATTGAAGAAGACACAAAGAAATGGGAAAACATTCCATGCTCATGGATTGGAAGAACCAACATTGTGAAGATGTCAATGCTACCTAGAGCAATCTACACATTCAGTGCAATCCCCATCAAAATACCATCCACTTTTTTCAAAGAAATGGAAAAAATAATCCTAAAATTTGTATGGAACCAGAAGAGACCCTGAATAGCCAGAGGAATATTGAAAAAGAAAAGCAAAGCTGGCGGCATCACAATTTCAGACTTCCAGCTCTATTACAAAGCTGTCATCATCAAGACAGTATGATACTGGCACAAAAACAGACACCTAGATCAATGGAACAGAATTGAGAGCCCAGAAATGGACCCTCAACTCTATGGTCAACTAATCTTTGACAAAGCAGGAAAGAATGTCCAATGGAAAAAAGACAGTCTCTTCAACAAATGGTGTTGGGAAAATTGGACAGCCACATGCAGAAGAATGAAACTGGACCATTTCCTTACACCACACACAAAAATAGACTCCAAATGGTTGAAAGACCTAAACGTGAGACAGGAGTCCATCCAAATCCTAAAGGAGAACACAGGCAGCAACCTCTTCGACCTCAGCCGCAGCAACTTCTTCCTAGAAACATCACCAAAGGCAAGGGAAGCAAGGGCAAAAATGAACTATTGGGATTTCATCAAGATAAAAAGCTTTTGCACAGCAAAAGAAACAGTCCACAAAACCAAAAGACAACTGACAGAATGGGAGAAAATATTTGCAAATGACATATCCGATAAAGGGCTAGTATCCAAAATCTATAAAGAACTTATCAAACTCAACACCCAAAGAACAAATAATCCAATCCAGAAATGGGCAGAAGACATGAACAGACATTTTTCCAAAGAAGACATCCAAATGGCCAACAGACACATGAAAAAGTGCTCAACATCGCTTGGCATCAGGGAAATCCAAATCAAAACCTCAATGAGATACCACCTCACACCCGTCAGAATGGCTAGAATTAACAAGTCAGGAAACGACAGATGTTGGCGGGGATGTGGAGAAAGGGGAACCCTCCTACACTGTTGATGGGAATGCATGCTGGTGCAACTACTCTGGAAAACAGTATGGAGGTTCCTCAAACAGTTGAAAATAGAGCTACCCTACGATCCAGCAATTGCACTACTGGGTATTTACCCCAAAGATACAAATGTAGGGATCCGAAGGGGTACGTGCACCCCAATGTTTATAGCAGGATTGTCCACAATAGCCAAACTGTGGAAAGAGCCAAGATGTCCATCGACAGATGAATGGATAAAGAAGATGTGATATATATATATATATATATATATATATATATATATATATACACAGTGGAATATTATGCAGCCATAAAAAGGAATGAGATCTTGCCATTTGCAACGACATGGATGGAACTGGAGGGTGTTATGCTGAGTGAAATAAGTTAATCAGAGAAAGACATGTATCATATGACCTCGCTGATATGAGGAATTCTTAACCTCAGGAAACAAACTGAGGGTTGCTGGAGTGGTGGGTGGGAGGGATGGGGTGGCTGGGTGACAGAGATTGCGGAGGGTATGTGCTATGGTGAGTACTGTGAATTGTGCAAGACTGTTGAATCACAGATCGGTACTTCTGAAACAAATAATGCAATATATGTTAAGAAAAAAAAAAGAAAAAGAAGATAGCAGGAGGGGTAGAATGAAGGGGAGTAAGTCGGAGGGGGAGACGAACCATGAGAGACGATGGACTCCGAAAAACAAACTGAGGTTTCTAGAGGGGAGGGGGTTGGGGGATGGGTTAGCCTGGTGATGGGTATTAAAGAGGGCACATTCTGCGTGGAGCACTGGGTGTTATGCACAAACAATGAATCATGGAACACTACATCAAAAACTAATGATGTATGGTGATTAACATAACAATAAAAAATAAAAATATAAAAAAATTAAAAAATGTGTAACTATGTGAGGTGATGGATGTTAACTTATTGTGGTAATCATTTCACAATATATACATATATCAAGTCATTATGTTGTATGCCTTAAACTTATACAATGTTATATGCCAGTTATATCTTAATAAAAGAGGAAAAATAATCAAGTTAACAATACTTACATACTATGTTGTAAAGTCAATATATCTTATATGATAAGGGGGAAAGAGAGGGAAGAAAAAAATATGTATAAAAAGAGATTTTTTTTCTCCAGATTTTTATCTAAATTCTAGTTAGTTAACATATAGTGTTATATTGGTTTTAGGGGTAGAATTTAGTGATTCATCACTTACATATAATACCCAGTGTTCATCATAATAAGTGCCCTCCTTAAAACCCATCACCATTTCCCCACCCACCTCCCTCCATCAACCCTCAGGTTGTTCTCTATCCTTAAGCGTCTCTTTTATGGTTTGCCTCCCTCTCTTTTTTTACCCCTTCCCATATGTTCATCTGTTCTGCTTCTTAAATTTCACATGAGTGAAATCATATGGTATTTTTCTTTCTCTAACTGATTTATTTCACTTAGCATAATATACTCTAGCTCCATCCACATGATTGCAAATGGCAAAATTTCATTCTTTTTTGTTACCTGAGTAATAGTCCATTATATATAATGGAATGGTGTAAGAAAGTGGTCCAGTTTCATTCTTCTGCATGTTGCTGTCCAGTT
Organism: Eumetopias jubatus; assembly: GCF_037043125.1. Taxonomy (NCBI): domain Eukaryota; kingdom Metazoa; phylum Chordata; class Mammalia; order Carnivora; family Otariidae; genus Eumetopias; species Eumetopias jubatus. Next base: position 69,215,732 of record NW_028274817.1, read on the forward strand.
TTCCCAACACTATTTATTGGAGAGATTGCCTCTTTTTCCATTGGATATTCTTTCCTGCTTTGTTGAAAATTAGTTGACCATATAGTTGTGGGTCCATTTCTGGGTTTTCTATTCTGTTCCATTGATCTACATGTCTACTTTTGGATCTATGTGTCTGCTTTTGTGCCAGTACCATACTGTCTTGATGACTACAGCTTTGTAATATAGCTTGGGGTCCAGAATCGTGATGCTTCCAGCTTTATGGGGTTTTTTTCAGGATTGCTTTGGCTCTTTGGGGTCTTTTGTAGTTCCATACAAATTTTAGGATTGTTCTAACTCTGTGAAAAATGCTGTTGGCATTTTGATAGGGATTGCATTAAATGTGTAGATTGCTTTGGGTTGTATAGACATTTTAACACTCTTTGTTCTTTGAATCCATGAAAATGGAATTTTTGCCATTTCTTTGTGTCTTATAAGGAGATTTATTATAAGGAATTGGATCACACTCTTATGGAGGCAGGCAAATCCCATAATAATCTGAGTGAGTCAGCAAGTTGGAGACACAGGAAAGCTAATGGTTTAGTTCCAATCCAAGTCAGAAGGCTCAAGAATCATAAGAGCCATAGTTGTAGTTCCTATCTGAAGGCTGACAGGCTCCAGACCCAAGAAGAGCCAATATTTCACTTCAAGGCCAAAGTTAGGAAAATGCCGAGGTCTCAGTTCAAAAGCAATCAGGCAGGAAGAATTCTCTTACGCAAGGGAGGTTCAGCCTTTTTTTTTTTTTCTATTCAGGCCTTCAACTGATTGGATGAGGCCTACCCACATTGGGGAGGGAGATCTGTTATACTCAGTCTACTGATTTAAATGTTAACCTCGTCCAGAAACATCTTCATAGAAACACCCAGAATAATGTTTGGCCAAATATCTGGGCACCTCATGGTCCAATCAAGTTGACACATAAAATTAACCATCACAGGGGCGCCTGAGTAGCTCAGTTGGTTAAGCGTCTGACTCTTGATTTTGGCTCAGGTCATGATCTCAAGGTCATGAGATCAAGCCCCACGTCAGGCTCTGTGCTGGGCATGGAGCCTGCTTAAGATTTTCTCTCTCCCTCTGGCACTCCCCTCCCCCTCTCTAAAAAAAATTAAACATCACTATATAATTATAATCATAAAATATATGTATTACCATACATTAATATATAGGTAAGTTAACACATTAACATGTGTGTGTATTAATACATATTTGTGTATATACACACAAACATATTCATAACAAAATACTCATGACAATTACAGTCCTCATTGCTGCTCATTTCTATAACTGGTCACATGGTCATAGCTGGTATTTATTTTTTAATTTGTAAAATATTTTATTTATTTGAGAGAGAAAGCATGAGGGAGAGGGAGAGAAACCCAAGCAGACTCTGCACTGAGTGAGGAGTCAGATGAAGGGCTCGATCTCAGGACCCTGAGATTATCACCTGAGCTGAAACCCTGAATCAGATGCTTAACCAACTAAGCCACTCAGGCACCCCCATAGCTAGTATTTATAACTACCTTCTTCCACTACCCATTTCATATTCCCTTTGCCCTCAGCAAGTTCCTCAGCTGGTTGTAGTTCTTTATTTGGGTGACTGACAACTTCATTTCTAAAGGATCTGGGTCATTAGTAGTCCTGCCAGAACTGGGTTGTTGTAGTTTTCCATTGACTTAATCACAAGGCATGGTAATAGTAAGAGACACCCCAAGGGATATCCTGTATTCCAGACATACTCTTCCTTACCTCCATTGTAGAGTAGTAGTCCAATTTTCCCCCTTCGTGATCAGGATCAACCACCCTAGACAGCACAGAAAGTCCCCTCTTTCTTTGTCTGTTGGTTCGGAGATATGAGGAGCCCAAAATAACCACATGACAGCCTTAACTTCCAGTTCAATGGACCGATTGTTGGTCCTCTGGTGGAAACATTCTTCCCTTTGCAACTAAGGCCACTAGGCCAGCAGAGAGAATAAGGTTGCAAGGAAAGGAAGCAAACACTCAGGGTAATAGTGAGCGGTGCTACTCCCACTTCCACCTTTTGATTGCTGGACTCATGGATCCTAGCTATGGGAGAGACAGTACCATATATTGGTTGTTGATTCAGAGCATACATAACATGCTGGAGAATCTTGCCCAGCCCTGCAAAGTATTGCCACCTAACTGGCACTGTAACTTCAAAAGGCAAGCCAGCTGTTTCAGGATGGTGGGGAATATGGTAATACCAGTGAATTCCATGAACATGGGCCCATTGTTCCCTTTCATCTGCTGTGAAATGAGTTCCTTGATCAGAAGCAATGAGGAATATTATGATGGTGAATAAAGCAGTCTGTAAGACTACGGATGGAAGTTTTGACAGAGCACTGCATGCAAGGAAGACAAATCACACCAAGAGTAATACCTATTTCACTAAGAACAAAGTGTTGTCCTTTTTATGTTGGAAGTTATCCAATGTAACCAATCTGCCACAGGGTAACTGGCTGATCACCCTGTTAAACAGTGCCATACCAGGTCTCAGTGTTGGTCTCTGCTACCAAAAAATTGGGCATTCAGCAGAGGCTATAGCCAGGTTGGCCCTGGTGAGTGGAAGTCCATGTTGCTTAGCCTATGAATAATCTCCATCCCTGCCACCATGAACACTTTGATCATGAACCTATTGGGAAATGAAAAAAGTGGATGCAGAAAGAGACTGATAATGCACAGAACAGGCCATCCTGACCACTTGATTATTAAAATCTTCCTCTGCTGGGGTCATCCCTTAGTCAGAATTCACACAGGACACAAATCTCCACTTTTTTTTTTTTTTTTTTTTTTTTTTTGCCAGAGAGGTCTATCATGTACCTCTTCCCCAAATTTCCTTGTCGCTAATTTTTCCAATAATATTCTTTCCAAATCCCTGACCATCCAGCCAAGCCATTGACCATAGCCCATGAACTGGTATGTAGTTGCCTGTCTGGCCCCTTCTCCTTCCAAGCAAAGTGAACAACCAGGTTGCTCAACATTCTTCCCACTGGAAGCATTTTCCTTCACCACTAATCTTTCAGAGATGTCCCAAAAGGGGCTATTGTGCTACAACGGCCCACTTTCTGGTAATATCTTCATATTGTACAGAACCAATTGTTAACCAGGCTCAAGTCCTCTCTGCTCTTTCAACTGACTATAGGGGACTGCCCATGAAGCCATATGTGCATGCTGGGAGAGAGGTGATAGTGTAGCAGGAGTAGGGACCATGGGCATTTGGGCCACTTCTTCATGTAACTTACATGAAGGCTTGCTTGATCCCATTCTAGTATACACCACCTCCACTTGATAATGGCATACTGCCATGCATGCCCAACTTTATGGCTTGGTAGGTAAGACATTTAATTCACAATAGGCAGCTCAGGTTGCAGAGTAACTTGGTGGCCCGTGGTTAAGCTTTCATTCCCTACTAAGGCCTAATAACAAGCCAAAAGCTGTCTCTCAAAAGAACAGTAGTTATCCATAGAAGATAGCAGGGCTTTGCTCCAAAATCCCAAAGGCCTACACTCTGATTCACCTAGAGTGGACTGCCAAAGGCTCCAAACAGTATCGCTGTCTGCCACAGAAACTTCAAGCACTATTGGATCCCTCAGATCGTATGGTCCGTTGCAGAGCATTGTCTTGTTCGGGCCCCATTCAAAACTAGCAGCTTTTCAGGTGGCTCGGTAAACGGATCAGAGTACCACACTCTAATGCAGAATATGTTGCTTCTAAAATCCAAACAGGCCCACTAGGCAATATGCCTCTTTTTTCATTGTTGGAGGGACCAGATCCAACAACTTATCCTTCACCTTAGATGGAATATCTTGACACGCCCCATATGACTGGACCCCTAGAAATTTCACTAAGGTGGAAACCCTCTGATTTTTGTCAGATTTATTTTCCACCCTCTGACAATAAGTCAATGAGTCTAGAGTAGTTGCTACTTCCTGTTTACTAGCCCAATCAGCATAATGTCATCAGTGTAAACAGATCAGCGTGATGTCGGGAAGGAAAGGCAATCAAGATTCCTTCAAATTAAATTATGACGTAGGGATAGAGAGTCGATTTATCCCTGAGGTAGGACAGTGAAGGTGAACTGCTTGCTTTGCCAGTTGAAAATGAACTGCTTCTAGTGGTCTTTACTAACAAGTATGGATTAAAAAAAAAAAAAAAGGTGTTTGCCAGATCAATAGCTGTATACCAGATACCAGGCGATGTGTTAATGTGCCCAAGCAATGACTTCATATCTGGTATAGTAGCTGCAATGGGGGTCATCACCTGATTAAAGTTATGATAATCCACTATGATTTTCCAAGACCCATCTGTTTTTCTGCACAGGCTAAATAGGCAGGTTGAATGGGGGATGTGGTAGGAATCACTGCCCCTGCATCCTTCAAGTCTTTGATGGTGGCACTAACCTCTGCAAGCTGTCTAGTTGTGCAGTATTGCTTTTGGCTTACTATTTTCCTAGGTAGAAGCAGTTCTAGTGGCTTCCACTTGGCATTTCCTCTCATAATAGCTCTCATTCCACAGGTCAGGGAAACAATACAGAGATTCTACCAGCTACTGAGTATGTCTATTCCAATTATGCATTCCAGAACTGGGGAAATAACCACAGGATGGATTCAGGGACCCACAGGACCCACTGTGAGTTGGACCTGAGCTAAAACTCCATTGATCATCTGACCTTCATAAGTCCCTATTTTGAATAGGGAATAGGAATAGGGAATAGAATACAGTGACATTTTGGGTCTTTTGGAATTAGTGTCAGCTCAAAGGCCATATCCAATCATCCCCGAAAGGTCTGATTATTTCCTTTTCCCCAATGTGTGGTCACCCTGGTAAAAAGCCATAGGTCACTTTGGGGGAGGCTGGGAAGAAGACTAGTGGTAAAAATTTTTGACACTGTACCTGGACCCTTTCTCAAGGGGACCCAGCCTTCTCTTCACTTAAGGGGTTATGGGTCTATAAGCTGGCTCAAATCTAGAAATTGATTAAGAGGCTATGACTCTGTTTTTTTTTTTTAAGATTTTATTTATTTATTTGACAGAGAGACAGCGAGAGCAGGAACACAAGCAGGGGGAGTGGGAGAGGGAGAAGCAGGCTTCCCGCCGAGCAGGGAGCCCGATGCGGGGCTCGATCCCAGGACCCTGGGATCATGACCTGAGCCGAAGGCAGACGCTTAACGACTGAGCCACCCAGGCGCCCTATGACTCTGTTTTTATGATTCAAATTATACTTGTTCACTTGACCTAGAACTTTTCCACTTATACAAATCAAGTAAGAACTTAGTAGACTTCCCATCTATTTCCTTCCTAGGAGCACCATGGTCATCTAGCCAGTACCATAGACCTTGCTAGTTGTACTGTTCTGACTGCTGCTACGACTCAGCAGCCCATTACAGTAGCCATGCCCACTTTGTCTTCGGTAATAAGTGCAATCACTTGGCCCATGCCACTCTTGGATCCAGTAACACACACTGCATTTAGGTTTCCCAATTCAGTGGTAGCAGTTTCCATTGTAATTTCTGACCTATACAGCTCTTTAAGGATTCTGGGGCCCTTCTCACAAATTTATGTCTTTCAGTTGTGGGGAAATATATGTCCTCTGTACCCTCTCAGGGTGGATGAGCAGGTCTTTTTTTTTTTAATTCCAGTATAGTTAACATTCAGTGTCATATTAGTTTCAGGTGTACAATATCCTGATTCAACAATTCTATACATTACTCAGTGCTCCTCATGGTAAGTGTGCTCTTAGTCCCACTCAACCTATTTCACCCACCCACCCCCCACCTCTCCTCTGGTAATCATCATTTTGTCCTCTAAAGTTAAGACTCTGTTATTTTGTATTTGTCTTTTTGCTTTGATCATTTGTTTTGTTTCTTAAATTCCACATACCAGTGAAATCATATGGTATTTGTCTTTCCCTGACTGACTTTACTCTCTAGATCCATCCATGTTGTTGCAACTGGCAAGATTTCATTCTTTTTGTGGCTGACTAATATTCCATTATATATATGTACCACATCTTCTTTATCCATTCATCTATTGATGTACACTTGGGCTACTTCCATAATTTGGCTATTATAAATAATGCTGCTATAAACATAGGGGTGCATATATCTTTTTGAATTAGTGTTTTTGTATTCTTGGGTATACACCCAGTCATGGAATTACTAGATTTATGGTAGCTATATTTTTAAAAGATTGATTGATTGATTGATTGATTTTAGAGACAAGAGAGTGGGGTGGTGGGGGAGAGGGAGAGGGAGAGAGGAACTCAAGTAGACTCTGCACTGAGCATAAAGCCCATTGGGGGGCTCCACCTCATGGCCCTGAGATCATGACCTGAGCCAAAACCAAGAGTCAGACACTCAACCGACTGCACCTCCCAGGTGCCCCTGGTAGTTCTATTTTTAATTTTTTGAGGAATCTCCACACTGTTTTCCACAGTGGCTGCACCAGTTTGCATTACTACTAACAGTGCACGAGTGTTCCTTTTTTTCTGCATCCTTGCCAACACTTGCTGTTTCTTGTGTTTTTGATTTTAGCCATTCTGACAGGTATGAGGTGATATCTCATTATGGTTTTCATTGGCATTTCCCTGATGTTGAATGATATTGAGCATCTTCTCATGTGTCTGTTGGCCACCTGTAGGTCTTCTTTGGATAAATGTCTGTTCATGTCTTCTGCCCATTTTTTAAGTGGATTGTTTGGGGGTTTTTTGATGTTGAGATGTGTAAGTTCTTAATCTTCTTTGTTTTTTTAAGATTTTATTTGAATTCCAGCTAGTTAACATATAGTGTAATACTAGTTTAGGGTGAGCAATATAATGATTCAACACTTCAATACATCACCCAGTGCTCATCACAAATGCAATCCTTAATCCCCATCATCTATTTAACACATCACCCCACCCACCTCCCTTCTGGTAACCATCAGTTTGTTCTCTATAGTTAAGAATCTGTTTCTTGGGGCGCCTGGGTGGCTCAGTCGTTAAGCGTCTGCCTTCGGCTCAGGTCATGATCCCAGGGTCCTGGGATCGAGCCCCACATCGGGCACCCTGCTCTGCGGGAAGCCTGCTTCTCCCTCTCCCACTCCCCCTGCTTGTGTTCCCGCTCTCACTGTGTCTGTCTCTGTCAAATAAATAAATAAAATCTTAAAAAAAAAAAGAATCTGTTTCTTAGTTTTTCTCTCTTTTTTATTTCTCCTTTGTCCATAGGTTTTATTTCTTAAATTCCACATATGAGTGAAATCATATGTTATCTGTCCCTCTCTGACTGACTTATTTCACTTAGTATAATACTCTCTTGCTCCATCCATGTCATTGCAAGTGGCAAGATTTCATTCTTTTGGCTGAATAATATTTCATTGTATAAATATACCATATCTTATTTATCCATTCATCAGTTGCTGGACACTTGCTATTGTTGACAATGCTGCTATAAACATAGGGGTACACATATCCCTTTGAGTTAGTATTTTTTATTCTTTGGGTAAGTATGTAGTAGTGCAATTTCTGGATCGTAGGGTAGTTCTACTTTTAACTTTTTAAGGAACCTCCATATTGTTTTCCAGAGTGGCTGTACCAGTTTGCATTCCCACCAACAGGATAAGAAGTTTCCCCTTTCTCCATATCCTCACACCTGCTATTTCCTGTGTGGTTGATTTTAGACATTCTAACAGGTGTGGGTAATATCTCATCGTGGTTTTGATTTGTATTTCCCTGATTATCTGTGATGTTGAGCATCTTTTCATTGTTGGCCATCTGTATGTCTTCTTTGAAAAAATGTCTATTCATGTCTTCTGCCCATTTCTTAACTGGATTATTTGTTTTTTGGGTGTTAGTCTTATAAGTTCCTTATATATTTTGGATATTAATCCTTTATCAGATATGTCATTTGCAAGTATCTTCTCCCATTCCATAGGTTGCCTTTTAGTTCTGTTGACTGTTTCCTTTGCTGAGCACAAGCATTTTATTTAGATGTATTCCTAATAGTTTATTTTTGGTTTTTTTCGCCTTGCCTCAAGGGACCTCTCTAGAAAAAAAGTTGCTACAGCCAATTTCAGAAGTTACTACCTGTGTTCTCATCTAGGATTTTTATGGTGTCAGGTCTCACACTTAGGTGTTTAATCCATTTTGAATTTATTTTTGTGTATGATGTAAGAAAGTGGTCCACTTTCATTCTTTCGCATATTACCGTCCAGTTTTCCCAACACCATATGTTGAAGAAACTGTCTTTTTTCCATTGGATATTCTTTCCTGCTTTGTCGAAGACTGATTGATCCTGTAATTGTGGGTTTATTCCTGGGTTTTCTATTCTGCTCCATTGATCTCACTATTTTTGTGCAAGTAGCATACCACCTTGGTTGCTACAGCTTTGTAATATAACTTGAAGTTCAAAATTGTGATGCCTCCAGCGTTCCTTTTCTTTTCCAAGATTGCTTTGGCATTAAGGGTCTTTGTGTTTGCATACAAATTTTAGGATTGTTCTAGTTCTGTGAAAAGTGCTATTGGTATTTTGATGGGGGTTGCATTGAATGTATAGATTGCTTTGGATAATATAGACATTTTAACAATATTTGTTCTTCCAATCCATGAGCATGGAATGTCTTTCCGTTTTCTTCTGTTGTCTTCAATTTTTTTTTTAGATGTAATTGTATTATCTGGAAAGATTTATTTTTTTAAATTTTATTTTATTATGTTATGTTAGTCACCATACATTACATCATTAGTTTTTGATGTAGTGTTCCATGATTCATTGTTTTTGTTGTCTTCAATTTCTTTCATCAGTGTTTTATAGTTTTCAGAGTACAGGACTTTTACCTCTTTGGTTAGGTTTATTTCTAGGTATCTTATTATTTTGGTTGCAAATATAAATGGGATGCTTCCTTAATTTCTCCTTTTGCTGCTTCATTATTGGTGTATAAAAATGCAACAGATTTCTGTACATTGATTTTGTATCCTGAGACTTTACTAAATTCATGTATGGGTTTAGCGGCTTTTTGATGGAGTCTTTTGGGTTTTCTTTTTTTTAAATTTTTATTTATTTGTTTGAGAGAGAGAGAGAGAGAGAGCGTGCACAAGTGGGCGGAGGGGAGAGGGACAAGCAGACTCCTCACTGAGTGCAGAGTCCCACACAGGGATTGATCCCAGGACCCTGAGATCATGACCTGAGCTGAAGTCAGATGCTTAACCAGCTGAGCCACCCAGGCGCCCCTCGGGTTTTCTATATATAGTATCACATCATCTGCAAATAGTTAAAGCTTTACTTCTTCCTTACCAATTTGGATGCCTTCCATTTCTTTTTGTTGTCTGATTGCTGTGGTTAGGACTTCAAGTACTATATTGAACAAAAGTGGTGAGAATGGACATCCTGTCTTATTCCTGGCCTTAGGGGAAAAAAGTTCTCAGATATTCCCCATTAAGGATGATGTTAGCTGTGGGCTTTTCATATATGGCCTTTATTACGTTGAGGTATGTTCCCTCTAAACTTACTCTGTTGAGGGTCTTTATCACGAATGGATGTTGTACTAGGTCGAATGTTTTTTTGGCATCTATAGAAATGATCACATGGTTCTTATCTTTTCTCCTATTGATGTGATGTATCACACTGATTTGTGAATATTGTGCCATCCTTGCAACCCAGGAATAAATCCCACTTGATTGTGGTGAATGATTTATTTAATGTATTGTTCCATAAAGTTTGCTAGTATTTTATTAAGAATTTCTGCATCCATGTTCATCAGGGATATTACCTGTAGTACTCTTTTATGGTGGCATCTTTATCTGGTTTTAGTATCAGGGTAATTCTGGCCTCATAGAAGGAACTTGGAAGTTTTCCTTCCTTTTTGAAATAGTCTGAGAAGAATAGGTATTAACTCTTCTTTAAATGTTTGGTAGAATTTCCCTGTGATCCTTCTGCTCCTGAACTTTTGTTTGTTAGGAGTTTTTTGACTACTAACTCAATTTCTTTCCTGGTTATCAGTCTGTTCAAATTTTCTATTTTCTCCTGTTTCAGTTTTGGTAGTTTATATGTCTCTGGGAATTTATCCATTTCTTCTAGGTTGTCCATTTTGTTGGCATAGTTTTTCATAATATTCTCATATATTTGTATTTCTGTGGTGTTATTCATGTCTCCTCTCATTTGTGATTATATTTATTTGAGTCCTTTCTCTTTTTTTCATAAGACTGGATAGAAGTTATCAATTTTATCAAGTTTTTCGAAGAACAAATTCCTGGTTTCATTGATCAGTTCTATTGTTTTTTTGTTTGTTTCTATATCATTTATTTCTGCTCTGATCTTTATTACTTTGTTCCTTCTCCTGGTTTTATTTTTTACTTTGTTTAAAGATTTTATTCATTTATTTGAGATAGAGAGAGCAAGAGCATGAATGGGGGGGAGAGGGAGAGGGAGAAGCAGACTCCCCACTGAGCAGGGAGCCTGATGCGGGGCTCGATCCCAGGACTCTGGGATCATGACCTGAGCCAAATGCAGATGCCCAACTGACTGAGCCACCCAGGTGCCCCTCCTTTGCCTGGTTTTAGATTGTTTGTTGTTCTTTTACTAACTCCTTTAGGTGCAAGGTTATGTTGTTTGAGATTTTTCTTCCTTCTTGAGGTAGGCCTGTATTCCTATAAACTTTCCCCTTAGAACCACTTTTGCTGCATCCCGGAGGTTTTGGACCATTGTGATTTCATTTTCATTTGTTTCATATATTTTTTATGTCTTCATTGATTTCCTGGTTGACCCATTCCATGTTTAGTAGTATGTTATTTAACCTCAAAGTATATGTTGTCTATACAGACATTTTATTGTGGTTGACTGCTAGTTTCATAGCACTGAGGTCATGAGATATGCATGGTATGATTTCAATCTTTGTGAATTTGTTGAGGTTTGTTTTATGGGCTAATATGGGATCTATTCTAAAGAATGCTCCATGTGCACTTGAAAAGAATGCATATTCTCATTTTAGGATGGAATGTTTTGGTTATATCTGTTAAATCCATCTATTCCAGTGTGTCATTCAAAGTCATTATTTCCTTCTTGTTCTGTTTGGATGATCTGTCCATTGTGTAAGTGGGGTGTCCTTACTATTATTATATTGTTATCAATTAGTTCCTTTGTGTTTCTTACTGTTTTACTTAGATGGAGCTCAATATATATTGAGGAAATACCGACAACAATACAAAAATAGTACAACATTTCAATACCCCACTCTGAGCAATGGATAGATCATACAGACAGTAAAAAACAAAATTATGATCCTCGAATTCAGAAAAAATAATTAGTTAAGTATCAATATCCATTCATGGTGTACTTTTCAAAAAAATTTTTTTAATTTGATACTTGAGTTAGAATTTACATCAAGGTCTATGAATCCTTACAAACTCATACTGTTAGGGAACCACCACTATAACCAAACTAGAAAAAATTTTCATCACCCGCCAAAACCCAACATGCTCTGATAGTTAAACCCCTTCTCTCAACACCCAGGCACTGGCAACCACCGATCTGTTCTCTGTCCCTATGGTTTGGACTTTATGAGAATGTCACCAAAATGGAATCCTGTGGGGGCGCCTGGGTAGCTCAGTAGGTTAAGCATTTGACTCTTGATTTCCCCTTGGTTATCTCCATTCGGATAACAATCTCATGGGTTGGTGGGATGCAAAAGTGCAATGGGCCCTGAGCTCAGTGGGGAGTCTCCCTCGAGATTCTCTCCGGCTAACCCTCCCCCGATTCATGCATGACTGCTCTCTCTCTCTCCCCCTAAAATAAACAAATCTTTTTAAAAAATGGAATCCTGTGGTATGTAACTTTTGCACGTGGTGTCCTGCACAGAAAGGGCCACACACATATGGCACATCTGGAGGTACAATGTACTGTTTCTCAGCCAGGTAGTAGTTACATGGCTTGATCACTTCCTAGCCATTTGTTAAATTATAGGCTTTCTAAAATTGTGTATACATACGGTGTTTCATAAATGTAGTTAACAATAACTTTCCTGTAATTTATCCTATCGTTTTAAAGGTTACTTATTAAACAGCGATTATTATCCTTTAAAAGAAAGTGGAAAAGTAAAGACAGCAGTCATCTCAAGAAAACTGAGGAGATAAGTGACTGGCATGGGGCAAAAGGAAGGTTTCAACTTACTGTCAAGTTTCTCTAAATCTGGTAGGTAGTTACCTACCTGGTAGGTAGTTAGCAGGACTACAACCTGGCAGGAGCACGGGGCCGCCGAGCACCCTCCAGTCACGTGAAGGGTGCGCCCGGGATCACGCACGTAACAGCTCACGTGGCCACCTGACACCCCCAACATGCGGGCCAGCCAAACCCAGCAAACATGGGCGACAGTCTCCCCACCTTAAGGTCAGCTGAGTAGCAACCGGAATTACATCTGCAACCTTCACCCCATCGCCGCCATGCAAGGTAACATACCAGCGGCTTCCAGAAACTAGGACGTGGACACCTCTGGGGACCATTCCTCTGCCCACCACACGCAGCTCCGTGTCCCGGGCTCACCTCCTCCTGCCCTCCTTGGGTGTGCCCATCCCCCGCCCCCAAGCATCTGCAGAGAAAGGCTGGCCCCTGGTGGGCAGGCGCTGGTGCCGGAGCTGGAGGCGGTAGAGAGGGAGGCATCTGCCCCGGAGCTGGGCAGGCAGCAGAACCAGGCAGGACGGGGCCTAGGGCTCCCCAGGCCAGCCGCCACTGCCTCCCTGGCTAGAGAGGAGGCGTGAGGCGGAAGGCAAAAGGGGCACACTACAGGAGGGCAGGGGACCCACCTCCTCCTTCCCCCTGGGACCCACATGTCCTCCCTTAATCTGCGCCTCACTGTCTCCACTCACTTCCTCCTGGGACGGGAAGGTGCCCAGCCACAGCCTGCCATGTATGTGTTTACAGCAACACGACCTTGGGCTCCTTGGTCTGAATATGCGACGGGGATCTTGTGCTCAGAGGAGGGAAGGGAGGCCAGCAAAACTGGTCAGCCAGGATTCTGATCATGCCCTCCCCGGTCCCTTTCTCCCCTTCCTCACGCTGGCCACCATGGCGCTGTGGTCCCCGGGGGGTGTGGGTGCTGGACTTCCCCCAGTCACAACTTGCCCGCCTGTCTGCCCGCGGACACCCCAGCTGAAGGTCTCTCCCAAACACATTCAGTCAGACCACAGCGTGCCATGTTACCCCACCAAGAGAGAACCACAGGGTCCGGGTGAAGGCCGGAGCCTCAGCAACCAAGCCCACCTTCTCAAGTGAGGGGTTTGGAGGGGAAGGATTGAGTCCCACGAATGTCCTTTTCCAGGCTGAGCTCTGTGCTTGTCCCACCCCGTGCGGGATGGTCTGGCCACCTGAGTTCATGGCACAGGGCCCCGAAGGAAGGCAGGCTGAGAAGGGGGAGGAAGTGGGGGGAACCAAGTCGGCCCAATATTCCGTGGGGAAGCCACCCTCTACTTCCCATCCTCACTGCGCCCATCCTGCCCCGTCCCCGTTAGCTTCCGGCAGAGCAGTCTCCCGAACGAGCTCCCTGCTGCTAAGGCGAGGCCTGTCCCAGCCCCTCTGAGGCAGCCTTCCCTCCCACTGTCCTTCCTTCAACACACATGGGAGGGCTCAGACCTCAGAGGATCACAGAGTCGGATCCACAGCCTCCTCTGGGGGCTCCCAATTGAGCATCCCCACACCCTGTCCGGGGGTCTGGGGACTTCCACGGCATTCCCCTCCTGATGTAGGAATTTAACAGCACCCCCTGAAAGGTCGATCCGCCCCTTGCTTCTGCTCATTCAGTATCTTACCGGTTCTTGGCCACAGTCTCCCCCCCTTCACTCCCTGACTCACACCGCTCTCCCTCCAGGGAGATTATCCCTGATTAATTTTATTCACACACACACACACACACACACACACACACACACACCCAACAGACGAACAGACGCACACACCAACCTTGACTGTTCTGGGGACCATCGACCCACCACCCCCCCCCGCCCCGGCTTCAGTGCATAAAACACCCGGTCTCTCGGGAAGGGTGTCTGGTCTGGCAGAAGCGACGCTCACCTCACTCAGACCCAGATCTGTCCCTCTGACTCTCAGGCCAGCACAGCCCTGGGTCCCGGCTGAAGGAAGGAAGCCATCCCCGCCCGTCAGCGAGGGGGAAATGGAACACGGAGTCCAGATGAAATCTCCCGTGGACTGAAGGGGCAGTCAGGGAGCCGAAGCGGGGACACGGAAATAGCGCTTCCGGAAATACCTGGGTCATGGTGGTGGTCGAACAGCATTGGAAGGGGACCAGGCAGGCGCATCGAGACCCATCACGCACCCCTGCCATAGAGGCGGGCGGCCACTTTCCAACCAAGGGTCCGGAGACGACCAGGCTGGAGGAGGGGGGCAGGCGGCTTGCACAGGAGGGACAGGAGAGCTCTGACGGCTAGACCATCCGTTTCCGGCTGCTGGCGGGCAGTTTGCCCCAGGGCGGCCCAGAGCCCCCACAAGCCTCGACGCCCCCACCTCCAGCCCAGAGACGGACCTGTGCTTTTGCCCTGTTCCCCGTACCTCCCCTCTGGCTCTGCACCCCACTGGGCTGTGACTTCTGCGACTTCTGCCTCCACCCCGCCGCCACCACCACCGAACCCAAGGAGGGAGAAGTGAGGCATTGGAATCCCAGTGTCAAGGCCCAGGGCTAAAGAGGAGAGGGGGAGGATGCGCCAGTTTCCGGGCCAGGGGTCCTTGTGCACGGTGGCACCAGAGGGAGGGAAGGACTCCGCCAAGGGGATGGGGCCCAGGAGGAAGGGGCAAGAGGAGCTCAAGTGTGCTCTTTACCACGGGTTGAAGCACAGGGGCAGGGAAGGCCAGCGAGGGCAAGCCACGGGAGCGATCAAGGACGCTCAGAGAGCGGGGGGGGGGGGGCCTGGAGGGGTGGCGGGGGGCCGCGGGAGGAGCAAGACAGAGATCCCAAGGAGGGAAGGGAAGGGGGACTGCAGCTCTGGAAGGGGCCCTGAGTTCCTGCTGCAGGGGGAAGGGGCAGGGGGGAGAACGGAGATGGACGGGGAGTCCGGGACCCAGAAAGAGGGGGAGATGAGGGGAGAAACCGAAGGGGGCCCGTGGGGGGGGAGGGAGCACACGCTCAGGTGGCCGGCCAGGCAGAGCCCACACGGATCCCAGAGCGGGGTGGGGGGCACGCTGGGGGCGGGACGGCAGGGCTCCTAGCACAGGCCGGGCCACACTCCGCACAAGGGCAAGGCCTACCACATGACCCCGGAGGTCCTCTTCTGGAAAAGGCTGTGACAGGGAGCAGCTCCCTGCCCCGCCCCTCCCCTCTCCCACCCCTACCCACCCCCGGACCAGCCCCCCCGCCCCCACACACGCCCCACAGAGAGGGCAGACCACAGACCTGAGAGGTACTTTAATTTGAAACTGCTGTGAACCGGGGCGGGGAGGGGGGGCAAAAGAACAGGGAGAGGAAGCCTTGGCTGAGGGCGGGCAGGAAGGAACCGGCTTGGCCACAGCTCCCTGGCTGCGAAGGCACCAGCTGCCCCTCTGCTACAGAGATGCTGGGCTCCGCCTGCCCGACAGCACAGGGTCCGGGAAGAGCCCGAGCCAGGGCCAGCCCCCGGCCCTGCCGACAGCCACGGCCATGCGAAGCGGAGCGGTGTGTGTAACAACTCACTTCAGAGGCTCTGGCCCTTGTCAGCCAGGGACCGCATGGCCGTTGAAACAGAGACAGGCGTCAGCAGGCCCTCCAGCCCCGGGGAGAGAGAAACCCGTGCCCCTTCCCCGACGGGAACCACCTAGCCCTGCGACCCGAGAACCCCTCCAGCCCCGGGCCTGAATCCCTCACCCACCACCTCAATTCCATATGGACACGTCCTCTAAGGGAACAAGATGCGGCCAGTAGTTCTCCAGCTTTGGGGCACATCGGACTCGTTCACCTACGGAGCCGACACACGCACGCACGCACGCATGCACGAACACGCACACGAACACACGCCTTGCAAGCCATACCAAGGAGCAGTTAAAGGGAAAATGAAGGAGGCATCTGCAAACGTCCTAGAAGAGGGAGACCTCTGGGACCTGTTCGCGCCGGCAGAGCGTGCACGCAGTCGAGGCAGGGCTTCCCCGTTTGTGCACACACCCAGCTGCACACGCACAGCAGGCTCCGGGGCCAGGCCTGCCAGGTCCTCCTCCCCACAGGAATGGTGGTCCCTGGGAGGCCGCCTGCACCTGCAGCCCATCCTGGGTTCGGCACCAAGGACCCCCCCCAGCCCCCCCAGCCTGCCTCTGCCCCAACCCGGCCCCGGCCCCGAGCTTCCTCATACCAAGCTGCTCTTTAAGGTCGTCTATTTCTCTCTGTAGCACGAGACACTAGGCCCGCAGACAGCAGAGAGAGAGAGAGAGAGAGAGAGAGAGAAACCATTAGTATCCTCTGGCTTCCTCTCTCCTCGACCTCCCCCTCTCCCACGGGCACTACGGCCCCAAGCCCAGTGGCTAGACCCGCACAGGCTCCTCAGTGGAAAGGGAGCGCCTTCCCTCTGTGGGGAGCGGACGGGAGTCGGGGAACACCTATGTCAGTCTAGCCTGGACCCGGATCCCACCCTCCGGTTTGGGCCCGCATTCCTAGGAGCCCCGGGGAGCGTTACCCGCAGACAGCCCTGCGCGCCAGCCGGTGGTTCCTGCTGCCTTCCTGGCCTTGCGGGCTGGCCCGGCGGCTCCTGGTCACCTGCGAGGGAAAGGACATCCGACCCAGCTTCCCAGGCCCCCAGGGAGCTGCAAAGGGCCTCGGCGGGGTGGAACGTGAGGCAGCACCACCCTCTGCTGGCGACAAGTGGCCCCTGCTCTGGCCGCAGCGGCAACCTTCTCTCGGGGCCCGTCCCCCCTGCCCCCCAGGGGCAGCCCACCCTTGAAGGTGGCCCCCCGGGGACTGGGGCTCTGGCTTGGACTCTCCCAGAGCGGCAGCACAGCCAGCGCCTGGGGCGAGCCACGTGGCCAAACAGGACGGAACAGAATGTAAGGCTCTGCTCTGCGGAAAGTCTGTGTCCGGGGCTGCAGTTTGGGGCACTGCCACGCAGCACCCCTGCTGCACAAACCCCACGCGGGGGAGGATGTGGCTTAAGGCCGGGTCCGTCGAGACCCCATTTCCTGCGGGAGAAGCTGCCCTGGGAGGGAGGCGGGGAACAAAGCTGAGCCCCCAGCAGAGCCGGAGCCAGAGGTGTCCCTCCTCATCTCCTCCCCCCGCCCCCGCACTCCTGTGACAGCCACAAGACTCACCGGAGAGGGCAGGCCCTTTGACAGGAGCTCCCAAGTGGCGCTGTGCAACAGAAGTCAGGGAATCCTCTGTGCACTACATGCCTCACCTCTCTCCCAATCTTTGGTCCGCACAGCCACGGAGACAGGTGCCCACCACTCTGCTCTGTGAATGAGGAGACAGAGGCTCAGAGCCATGACTCCAACAGTGAAGCAGGGTCCAGTGCAGGAGAGGCGGGACCAGAACTGCTGGTCCACTGCCCCAACTTCCAGACAGGCCGACCTAGACCTGCTCTCAAAGGAGGCAAGGCCCCTCGCCCCATTGGTTGGGGCCTCAGGGGCGGGTCAACAGGGGGCTCACTGGTTGGCGGGAGGCGGACCAATGAGGAGGCCACGGCGCAGGCGTCGGAAGCGCGCACAAAGCCACGCGTTGTTTGAAGCGATCTCGTGCGGCTCCGGCGGTGACGGCCTGCGTCTCCAGGAGGCCTCGCGGCTCCCGTCGCACGTCGCGCGTCAATCGCCTAGCGCC
Organism: Eumetopias jubatus; assembly: GCF_037043125.1. NCBI lineage: Eukaryota > Metazoa > Chordata > Mammalia > Carnivora > Otariidae > Eumetopias > Eumetopias jubatus. The sequence continues at coordinate 69,233,509 of NW_028274817.1, forward strand.
TCTCCCCTCTCGCCTGTCGCGCCGGGACAAGGGCGATCGGCTCCCTCGAACCCGGGCTGCGCGGCGTGGCCGGCATGAGCGCTCCGGATGAGGTGTCTGCCTGGGGAGTGGGTCTGGGTCTGAGCCCGGAGGGCGGGGGGCAGGCCAGCGTCCGCCCCGCCGGCCGCCGGGCCCCGCGGGCCCCGGGACGAGGTCTGGATCTGGGGCCGCCGCGCAGCGGCGAGGGCGAGGGCGAGGGCGAGGGTGGGTTCCCAGACGCCGAGGGCTTCGAGTCCGAGCGGGAAGTGATGGAAGCGGGAGGGCCCGTGCCGTGGGGCCGCGAAGGCCGCCCCGGCGCCCCGGCCGACGACAAGGCGGACGCCCTGGACTACGCGTCCCACCTCGCTGACGAGTCCGCGGCGGACACAGAGCAGCAGCTGACAGACCGCGATGCCCGGGGCCTGCGGAGAAACCCGTCCCCGGAGAGCGGCGCCGTGGAGGCGTCGGGCGGTTGGGCCGGCCTCGAGGCAGGGCCCAGTGGGCGAGGCGCGCTCGCCCTGGGCCGCGTGGGGTCGCGGCCGCCTTCCGCCGCCCCACTGCACGTCGGTGGGCCCGAGGGGGGCCGGGCCTGGGGGAACCCGAAAAGAGGAGCCAAGGGCAGGTCGACCGTCCGGGTGTATCGCCAGCGGCCCCCGGCCACCGAAGGCCCCGGCGGGCTGCCCTCCGACCCCGAGTCCTCAGATGAGTTCAGCGAGATACAGCTGACGAGGGTGAGCATTTACTCCAAAGAAGGCGGCCCAGCCAAGCCCAGCAGCCCCGAGGATCCCGGGGACACAGCCAGACACGCGAATTTCCACGTCAGGGAGAAGTTCCTTCACGTGCGGGGCCCTTTCCTGACCTCCGCTCCCCGAGGATTCACTTCGGTTGTGGAGAGGCAGGCCGTTGGAGAGCTGGACGTCTCCTCCTCTAAGAAAATGCCAAGTGTGGTCTGGGGGAAGGGGGAGAGCAGGCCCAGCTACCAGGGAGCTGCTGCTGTTGCTGCCGCTGCAGGTGGCCTGCCCCAGGCCACCTCGAGGAGTAAGGCGGCCCGGGAGAAGAAATGCCTAGGGGGGCCCTCAAAAGTGGCCCCGGGCAAAAGCTTCCCTTCCTGGGGGCAGAGAGTCTCGGCTGCTCCCCTGGAACCAGCCACCTTCCCCCCAATCTCCGGTGTCCCGCTGCTTGGGAGGTCCGAGAGGTATTCCTTGGTCCCTTCGGGACCCAAACAGTCCAAGCACGCGGGCGCCGCCGGCAAGAAATCTGTGGCCAGGAGGACACGGGAGGCAGAGGTGGCGGCCACTGCAGGAGAAGGCAGTGACTCCAACAGAGACGCGGTCCTCCCAAAGGGCCAAGTGAGTAGGCCATGCTCCTCCTCTCTGGGTGCCCTTCCCCTCCCCCTCTGCCCACTTCTTTACCCATGCTCCCTCTGTCCCTACTTCAGGGGTTGCCGTGGCTGCCCCTGGGTCACTGGGAGCACGGGCATGCCAGATCGCGTCGTGGGTCGTTTTCGCAGGGGCAGACGTTAACCTAGGGTAGCAGTGCGTGTGTGCCCGCCACCGTTCCGGACCCTTGGCCCGTTTCCTGCCTCCTTCCCCCAGGGAGGGGCCGGGATGAAGGGAGGGCTGGTAGCTGATTTCCAAGCTTGGTCCACGAACTCTCAGTCTTTAGACGCCTGGGCTTTGTCAGTGCCCCGCTCTTCTCCCTGGCTCAGTTCTGCCTCCTGGCCCGGGGCTGACTGAGGGAGGAAGCACCAGCCAGACCAGCCTCTGAGTTCCCCTCCCTATTCCCTGCCTCACCCCAGCTGCTAAACGCACGTGCACACGTGTGTACGCCTACCCACACTCAGACGCGCGCGCCCGCACACGCACACACACCACGTCCCACATCCCAAGTCCGGGTCGGTGAGAAATTTTTCTTTTAGCTTCCAACACAGAGGCCAGGCCCATCTTCGTGCATGCATCGCAGGGAATGCAGCAGCGGTGATCTCCACGCCAGAGCACCCCAAGTTCCAGGAAGCTCGGAGCCCTGGGCCCTGAGCCAGGGAGACGTCCTGCACAGAGGGCCTGCCCTCTCCGGTGAGTCTTGTGGCTGTCACAGGAGTGCGGGGGCGGGGGGAGGAGATGAGGAGGGACACCTCTGGCTCCGGCTCTGCTGGGGGCTCAGCTTTGTTCCCCGCCTCCCTCCCAGGGCAGCTTCTCCCGCAGGAAATGGGGTCTCGACGGACCCGGCCTTAAGCCACATCCTCCCCCGCGTGGGGTTTGTGCAGCAGGGGTGCTGCGTGGCAGTGCCCCAAACTGCAGCCCCGGACACAGACTTTCCGCAGAGCAGAGCCTTACATTCTGTTCCGTCCTGTTTGGCCACGTGGCTCGCCCCAGGCGCTGGCTGTGCTGCCGCTCTGGGAGAGTCCAAGCCAGAGCCCCAGTCCCCGGGGGGCCACCTTCAAGGGTGGGCTGCCCCTGGGGGGCAGGGGGGACGGGCCCCGAGAGAAGGTTGCCGCTGCGGCCAGAGCAGGGGCCACTTGTCGCCAGCAGAGGGTGGTGCTGCCTCACGTTCCACCCCGCCGAGGCCCTTTGCAGCTCCCTGGGGGCCTGGGAAGCTGGGTCGGATGTCCTTTCCCTCGCAGGTGACCAGGAGCCGCCGGGCCAGCCCGCAAGGCCAGGAAGGCAGCAGGAACCACCGGCTGGCGCGCAGGGCTGTCTGCGGGTAACGCTCCCCGGGGCTCCTAGGAATGCGGGCCCAAACCGGAGGGTGGGATCCGGGTCCAGGCTAGACTGACATAGGTGTTCCCCCACTCCCATCCGCTCCCCACAGAGGGAAGGCGCTCCCTTTCCACTGAGGAGCCTGTGCGGGTCTAGCCACTGGGCTTGGGGCCGTAGTGCCCGTGGGAGAGGGGGAGGTCGAGGAGAGAGGAAGCCAGAGGATACTAATGGTTTCTCTCTCTCTCTCTCTCTCTCTCTCTCTCTCTCTCTCTCTCTCTCTCTCTCTCTCTCTCTGCTGTCTGCGGGCCTAGTGTCTCGTGCTACAGAGAGAGATAGACGACCTTAAAGAGCAGCTTGGTATGAGGAAGCTCGGGCCGGGGCCGGGTTGGGGCAGAGGCAGGCTGGGGGGCTGGGGGGGGTCCTTGGTGCCGAACCCAGGATGGGCTGCAGGTGCAGGCGGCCTCCCAGGGACCACCATTCCTGTGAGGAGGAGGACCTGGCAGGCCTGGCCCCGGAGCCTGCTGTGCGTGTGCAGCTGGGTGTGTGCACAAACGGGGAAGCCCTGCCTCGACTGCGTGCACGCTCTGCCGGCGCGAACAGGTCCCAGAGGTCTCCCTCTTCTAGGACGTTTGCAGATGCCTCCTTCATTTTCCCTTTAACTGCTCCTTGGTATGGCTCGCAAGGCGTGTGTTCGTGTGCGTGTTCGTGCGCGTGCGTGCGTGCGTGCGTCGGCTCCGTAGGTGAACGAGTCCGATGTGCCCCAAAGCTAGAGAACCACTGGCCGCATCTTGTTCCCTTAGAGGACGTGTCCATATGGAATTGAGGTGGTGGGTGAGGGATTCAGGCCCGGGGCTGGAGGGGTTCTCGGGTCGCAGGGCTAGGTGGTTCCCGTCGGGGAAGGGGCACGGGTTTCCCTCTCCCCGGGGCTGGAGGGCCTGCTGACGCCTGTCTCTGTTTCAGCGGCCATGCGGTCCCTGGCTGACAAGGGCCAGAGCCTCTGAAGTGAGTTGTTACACACACCGCTCCGCTTCGCACGGCCGTGGATGTCGGCAGGGCCGGAGGCTGGCTCCCGCTCGGGCTCTTCCTGGACCCTGCGCTGTCGGGCAGGTGGAGCCCAGCATCTCTGTAGCAGAGGGGCAGCTGGTGCCTTCGCAGCCAGGGAGCTGTGGCCAAGCCGGTTCCCTCCTGCCCGCCCTCAGCCAAGGCTTCCTCTCCCTGTTCTTTTGCCCCCCCTCCCCGCCCCGGTTCACAGCAGTTTCAAATTAAAGTACCTCTCAGGTCTGTGGTCTGCCCTCTCTGTGGGGCGTGTGTGGGGGCGGGGGGGCTGGTCCGGGGGTGGGGAGGGGTGGGAGAGGGGAGGGTCGGGGCAGGGAGCTGCTCCCTGTCACAGCCTTTTCCAGAAGAGGACCTCCGGGGTCATGTGGTAGGCCTTGCCCTTGTGCGGAGTGTGGCCCGGCCTGTGCTAGGAGCCCTGCCGTCCCGCCCCCAGCGTGCCCCCCACCCCGCTCTGGGATCCGTGTGGGCTCTGCCTGGCCGGCCACCTGAGCATGTGCTCCCTTCCACCACCCCCCCCCCGCAGGCCCCCTTCGGTTTCTCCCCTCATCTCCCCCTCTTTTTGGGTCCCGGACTCCCCGTCCATCTCCGTTCTCCCCCCTGCCCCCTCCCCCTGCAGCAGGAACTCAGGGCCCCTTCCAGAGCTGCAGTCTTCCTTCCCTCCTTGGGATCGCTGTCCTGCTCCTCCCGCGGCCCCCCCCCACCCCCCCCCCCGCTCTCTGAGTGTCCTTGATTGCGCCTGTGGCTTGCCCTCGCTGGCCTTCCCTGCCCCTGTGCTTCAACCCGTGGTAAAGAGCACACTTGAGCTCCTCTTGCCCCTTCCTCCTGGGCCCCGTCCCCTCGGCGGAGTCCTTCCCTCCCTCTGGTGCCACCGTGCACAAGGACCCCTGGCCCGGAAACTGGCGCATCCTCCCCCTCTCCTCTTTAGCCCTGGGCCTTGACACTGGGATTCCAATGCCTCACTTCTCCCTCCTTGGGTTCGGTGGTGGTGGTGGCGGCGGGGGTGGAGGCAGAAGTCGCAGAAGTCACAGACCAGTGGGGTGCAGAGCCAGAGGGGAGGTACGGGGAACAGGGCAAAAGCACAGGTCCGTCTCTGGGCTGGAGGTGGGGGCGTCGAGGCTTGTGGGGGCTCTGGGCCGCCCTGGGGCAAACTGCCCGCCAGCAGCCGGAAACGGATGGTCTAGCCGTCAGAGCTCTCCTGTCCCTCCTGTGCAAGCCGCCTGCCCCCCTCCTCCAGCCTGGTCGTCTCCGGACCCTTGGTGGGAAAGTGGCCGCCCGCCTCTATGGCAGGGGTGTGTGATGGGTCTCGATGCGTCTGCCTGGTCCCCTTCCAATGCTGTTCGACCACCACCATGACCCAGGTTTTTCCGGAAGCGCTATTTCCGTGTCCCCGCTCCGGCTCCCTGACTGCCCCTTCAGTCCACGGGAGATTTGGTCTGGACTCCGTGTTCCATTTCCCCCTCGCTGACGGGTGGGGATGGCTTCCTTCCTTCAGCCGGGACCCAGGGCTGTGCTGGCCTGAGAGTCAGAGGGACAGATCTGGGTCTGAGTGAGGTGAGGGTCGCTTCTGCCAGACCAGACACCTTTCCCGAGAGACCGGGTGTTTCATGCACAGAAGCCGGGGCGGGGTGGGGGGGGCGGGTCAATGGTCCCCAGAACAGTCAAGGTTGGTGTGTGCGTCTGTTCGTCTGTTGGGTGTGTGTGTGTGTGTGTGTGTGTGTGTGTGTGTGTGTGTGTGAATAAAATTAATCAGGGATAACCTCCCTGGAGGGAGAGCGGTGTGGTTCAGGGAGTAAAGGGGGAGAGACTGTGGCCAAGAACCGGTAAGATACTGAATGAGCAGAAGCAAGGGGCGGATCGACCTTTCAGGGGGTGCTGTTAAATTCCTACATCAGGAGGGCAATGCCGTGGAAGTCCCCAGACCCCCGGACAGGGTGCGGGGATGCTCCATTGGGAGCCCCCAGAGAAGGCTGTGGATCGAACTCTGTGATCGTCTGAGGTCTGAGCCCTCCCGTGTGTGTTGAAGGAAGGACAGTGGGAGGGAAGGCTGCCTCAGAGGGGCTGATACAGGCCTCGCCTTAGCAGCAGGGAGCTCGTTCGGGAGACTGCTCTGTCGGGAGCTACCGGGGACGGGGCAGGATGGGCGCAGTGAGGATGGGAAGTAGAGGGTGGCTTCCCCACGGAATATTGGGCCGACTTGGTTCCCCCCACATCCCCCCCCCTTCTCAGCCTGCCTTCCTTCGGGGCCCTGTGCCATGAGCTCAGGTGGCCAGACCATCCCGCACGGGGTGGGACAAGCACAGAGCTCAGCCTGGAAAAGGACATTCATGGGACTCAATCCTTCCCCTCCAAACCCCTCACTTGAGAAGGTGGGCTTGGTTGCTGAGGCTCCGGCCTTCACCCGGACCCTGTGGTTCTCTCTTGGCGGGGTAACATGGCACGCTGTGGTCTGACTGAATGTGTTTGGGAGAGACCTTCAGCTGGGGTGTCCGCGGGCAGACAGGCGGGCAAGTTGTGACTGGGGGAAGTCCAGCACCCACACCCCCCGGGGACCACAGCGCCATGGTGGCCAGCGTGAGGAAGTGGAGAAAGGGACCGGGGAGGGCATGATCAGAATCCTGGCTGACCAGTTTTGCTGGCCTCCCTTCCCTCCTCTGAGCACAAGATCCCCGTCGCATATTCAGACCAAGGAGCCCAAGGTCGTGTTGCTGTAAACACATACATGGCAGGCTGTGGCTGGGCACCTTCCCGTCCCAGGAGGAAGTGAGTGGAGACGGTGAGGCGCAGATTAAGGGAGGACATGTGGGTCCCAGGGGGAAGGAGGAGGTGGGTCCCCTGCCCTCCTGTAGTGTGCCCCTTTTGCCTTCCGCCTCACGCCTCCTCTCTAGCCAGGGAGGCAGTGGCGGCTGGCCTGGGGAGCCCTAGGCCCCGTCCTGCCTGGTTCTGCTGCCTGCCCAGCTCCGGGGCAGATGCCTCCCTCTCTACTGCCTCCAGCTCCGGCACCAGCGCCTGCCCACCAGGGGCCAGCCTTTCTCTGCAGATGCTTGGGGGCGGGGGATGGGCACACCCAAGGAGGGCAGGAGGAGGTGAGCCCGGGACACGGAGCTGCGCGTGGTGGGCAGAGGAATGGTCCCCAGAGGTGTCCACGTCCTAGTTCCTGGAAGCCGCTGGTATGTTACCTTGCATGGCGGCGATGGGGTGAAGGTTGCAGATGTAATTCCGGTTGCTACTCAGCTGACCTTAAGGTGGGGAGACTGTCGCCCATGTTTGCTGGGTTTGGCTGGCCCGCACGTTGGGGGTGTCAGGTGGCCACGTGAGCTGTTACGTGCGTGATCCCGGGCGCACCCTTCACGTGACTGGAGGGTGCTCGGCGGCCCCGTGCTCCTGCCAGGTCCTGTTAACTACCTACCAGGTAGATAACTACCTACCAGATTTAGAGAAACTTGACAATAATTTGAAACCTTCCTTTCGCCGCATGCCAGTCACTTATCTCCTCAGTTTTCTTGAGATGACTGCTGTCTTGACTTTTCCACTTTCTTTTAAAGGATAACAATCGCTGTTTAATAAGTAACCTTTAAAACGATAGGATAAATTACAGGAAAGTTATTGTTAACTACATTTGTGAAACACCGTATGTATACACAATTTTAGAAAGCCTATAATTTAACAAATGGCTAGGAAGTGATCAAGCCATGTAACTACTACCTGGCTGAGAAACAGTACATTGTACCTCCAGATGTGCCGTATGTGTGTGGCCCTTTCTGTGAAGGACACCAAGTGCAAAAGCTACATACCGCAGGATTCCATTTCCTTTTTTTTTTTTTTTTTACGATTTATTTATTTATTTTAGGGGGAGAGAGAGAGAGAGAGAGACACTGACACATGTTTGGGGGGAGGAGGGATAGAGGGAGAGAATCATCAAAGAGACCCTGCTGAGCGTAGAGCCCAATGCAAACCTCAATCCCACCACCCATGAGATTGTGACCTGAGGGGAAACCAAGAGTCGGACACTTAACCGACTGAGCCACCCAGGAGCCCCCACAGGATTCCATTTCGGTGACATTCTCGCAAAGTCCAAACCATAGGGACAGAGAACAGATCGGTGGTTGCTAGTGTCTGGGGGTTCAGAGAAGGGGTTTAACTATCAGAACATGTTGGGTTTTGGTGGGTGATGAAAATTTTTTGTAGTTTGATTGTGGTGGTGGTTCCCTAACAGTATGAGTTTGTAAAGACTCAGACCTTGATGTAAATTCCATCTCAATAATTTTGAACTTTTAAAGAATTGTTAAAGATACATTACAAACGGATACTTGGTCTTACCGATTATTTTTCTGAATTTGAGGTTCACAATGATCTCCTATAATGTGTGAATGTGGAATATTGCAGTACTTTATCTTCTGAAGTTAAATCAAGTTTGTGTGTCTGGGATGAGTCCAGTTTCTTCATAGCACATTCTCTATTTTCCTTCTTATATCCTGTAGGATTTGGTTTGCTAATATTCTGTTTCTGATTCTTGCTTCTTTGTCATGAGTGTGTGATTGACCCGTGATTTTCCTTTCTCAACTTGTCCTTGACAGGATTTAGTATCCAGGTTATTGTATCCTCACAAAATGTTTTGGGGAGTGTCCTTCTTTTTCCAGTTTTTCTATGAATTCATGTCACATTAAAAATGTTTTTGCCTAAGGTGTTTGTCCAAAGTCTTTGGAGGAGCCTGGATTTTTTTTTTTTAAAGGTTTTTGACGTGTGATATATTTCTGTATGGTTATAGAACAATTGACTTTGGCTTTTCCTTCTTGAGTGACTTTTGGCGAGTTATTTTTTTCTAGAAATTGGTCACCTTTTTCTGAGTTTTCAAGCCGATAGGCATAAAATGGTGTATAATATCTTCTTTTTCCTCAAAAATTTTACTTTTGAAAGTGTCTCTCCTACAGATAGTAGCAAGAAAATTGTAAGGAACACTCATATATCCTTCATCTGGATTCACCCATTATTATTTGTCACATATGTCATTTTCTGTCCCTTCCCTGTGTGTGTGTGTGTTTTAAATGTTTCATTGAGCCATTTAAGTTACTTGAAGAAATTACAGTATATCGTCCCTAAATACTTCAGCACATATTTCTTAAGAAAAATCATGGTCTGCTACAAAATCTTAATGCAGTTATCACACTCTGAAAATTTAATTTCGAGACATACAATACCTAGTATAGATCCTCACTCAAAATTTCCTATTGTCCCAATATTGTTCTTTGTACCTGATCTCTAAAACAAAAACAATACCCTCATCTTTCCAAGTAAAGATTATGCATTGCATTTCAGTTGTCAAGTCTCTTTAGTATTTAAACTAACATATTTTCCCAGACTTTTTTTTTTTTTTTGGTTTTGCATGACATTGCCTTTTGAAGATCCGGTCCAAGTGTTCAGAAAGCTTCTCAGGTTGGATTTGCCTGATTGCTTTCTCCTGTTTAATTTCAGGTTAAACATGTTTGGCAGGAATACTACACAGGTGATATTCGGTCCTTCTCGATGCATGACATCAGGATAGTCTTGATGTCAGTTGTCCCACAACTTAATTTTGATCATTTGGTTTTGTGGTTATTTCTACCCTCTCTTTTCCAATGTCGGTGTTTTGCTCCCTTGTTTCCTTGACCAATCTCATTAGAGTTTCACCAATTTTATTCTTTTTCCAAAGAACCAATTCCTGCCTTTGTGATCCTGTCTCTTGTATACTTGTTTCCTCTTTCACTAATTTCTTTTACCTTTATTACTTCCTTCATCTTTTCTTGAGCTTGTTTTTTTCTAACTATTCTCATTAAGTTTCAACTATCCTCTTTTAAATATATGCATTATAAATACCCCTTTAATGGCATCACAGAAAGTTTTATGAGTAGTATTTTTGTTATCATTTTGTTACAAATAGGGGAACTACACAAATTTCCACTTTTGTGGGCAGGATCAATGATTTGTGGCACATTTATATGAGGGAATACTTTTTCATCAGCAAAAATGCACAGAGTACCACTACACAGGATAAGAATGAATCTTACAAATATAAGAGTGAATTAAAAAAATCAAGAAAATACTGACATATTTTTTAAAATTTTATTTTATTATGTTAGTCACCATACAGTACATCATTTGTTTCTGATGTAGTGATCCATGATTCATTGTTTTTGTAGAACACCCAGTGCTCCATGCAGTATGTGCCCTCCTAAATACCCATCACCGGGCTAACCCATCCCCCCACCCCCCTCCCCTCTAAAACCCTCAGTTTGTTTCTCGGAGTCCATACTCTCTCATGGTTCGTCTCCCCCTCCGATTCCCCCCCTTCATTGTTCCCTTCCTTCTCCTAATGTCCTCCATGTTATTCCTAATGTTCCACAAATAAGTGAAACCATACGATAATTGACTTTCTCTGCTTGACTTATTTCACTTAGCATAATCTCATCCAGTCCCATCCATGTTGATATAAAAGTTGGGTAGTCATCCTTTCTGATGGCTGAGTAATATTCCATTGTATATATGGACCACATCTTTATCCATTCATTTGTTGAAGGGCATCTCGGCTCTTTCCACAGTTTGGCTTTTGTGGACATTGCTGCTATGAACATTGGGGTGCACATGGCCCTTCTTTTTACTACATCTGTGTCTTTGGGGTAAATACCCAGGAGTGCAATTGCTGGGTCATAGGGTAGCTCTATTTTTAATTTTTTGAGGCACCTCCACACTGTTTCCCAAAGTGGTTGTACCAACCTGCATTCCCACCAACAGTGTAAGACGGTTCCCCTTTCTCCACAACTGCTCCAATACTGACATATTTAATGATTCCATTTATATAACTGTAAATAACAGGCAGCACTAATGTATCATATAAAGATGCATATATAGGGGCACCTGGGTGGCTCAGTTGGTTAAGGGTCCAACTCTTGATTTCTGCTCAGGACATGATCTCAGGGTTGTGAGATTGAGGCCCGTGTCAGGCTCCATGCTGAGCGTGGAGCTGTCTTAAGATTCTCTCTCTCTCTCCCTCTTACCCCACTCCCGAGAAATAAAACAAAATAAAGATGCATGTATTGTGTGTAAAACCATGAGGAAACATGAGGAAAGGGTGGCCACAAAAGTAAGGTTGTGGATTTCCTCTTTGGTGGAGGAAATGGGGCTGAGACCAGATGCGACAACCTCAGGAGCCTTGGAGGATATTGACAGCGTTCTCTTCTGTGACCCGGGGAGTTTACATAGACATTCCCTTGATAATCATTTATTAAAATATGCATACAATTGTGACATTTTCCCTATCTATGTTACCTTTCACTATAAATGGGGAAAAAAATAACGCTAAGAGAAATAACATAGTAGTATAAACATATTGTAATTCTGTTATAACCAGAAGTAAAACTGAAATTATTTCCTTTATTTACAACGGGCCTCATTAAGATTAGTAATCTCATTTCATTTCTATTAATAGCCTTATGTTCAAAATTTCATAGATTTTACTAAAAATGATGGGAATGGTGTTTACATAATTATAATATCAATCTCAGTTTTTTACAAGTATTCCATATTTGAGTGGTATGTTTTCATTCAGAATCTAATTGTGAATTTGTGCTGAAAACCCACAAAGGTGTTGCACTATGGTTACAGCTTTTCAGAGATTTCTACCTTCCCGATCCACTTCCTCTCAGAGGTGGAGGACCAAGAACCTAAGAGAAAAGAAACGAAGGCCAAAACTCCACAGCAAAAGGACGTGCGTTGTAATACGCCGATATGTCCAGCTGAGGGCAGTGCCGTTCAAGGCTGTTGGGAAGTAAGGGGTGGATGCCACGCCTTTGGAGTTCCTCCTGTTCTTTGTAATTAGCCAATTGGCCCCTGGGACTGAAGGGGTTATTCGTGCCAATAAAGGTGGTGGTGGTGGTGGTGGTGGTGATGGAGGTGGTGGTGGTGGTGGTGGTGGTGGTGGTGGTGGTGGTGGTGGTGGTGATGGTGGTGGTGATGGTGATGGTGGTGGTGGTTTTGGTGCACTGCATCTCCCTTGCCTGTTTGACACTTCCCTCTTAACACCAGCCTTCACCCCAGCTCCCCAGCATCAGCAGCTCTTTTCTTCCTCTTTCTTCGCCCTAGACAGAAACTGATGTGTTAGACGACTGGGCGTGGGGCACTGACAGGCAGAAGAAACAGCAAATGGGTGTGTGTAGCCCTTCAGGGCCTTATTGTTGGTAGGGAGCAAAGCTAGAAGAATTTTCCTAAAAAGTTAGACCTCATCCCATGAGCTTCCCCTGCTTTTGTTTCTAGTCTTGTGTCCCCCCAAAGTGGCCCAAGTTTAGGCTCTACACTGCCTTGTGTCATTGAGAGGGTCAGTAGGAAGAATGTCGTGGTTATTTATTTCACTGACCGATGAAATGAAATGAAATGATTCACTGAGGTCACCACCTCTGCCTAAAGATAAATAGCATTTCCCATTCTAAATACTGCTCCATTCTCTTGACACCTTTACTTAGAAGTCCAGCTACGCTAATTCACCTCTCTTACTTCAGGATGGGCCTGAAGCAGAAATAAAGGAAACATTTATGTCAAAACTTTACCTTAAGTGACTAAGTATTTAAAGGGTCTTTTCAGAATCTCCTTAGGGTGTTTTCATCTCTTTAAATGACATTTTCTTTTTCTTTTTCTTTTTAAAGATTTATGTATTTTAGAGAGGGGGGCGAGGGGCAGAGGGAGAGAGAGTCTTAGGCAGACTCTCCACTAAGCATGGAGCCCGACAGGTGGCTCAATCTCCCGACCCTGAGATCAGGACCTGAGCCGAAATCAAGAGTCGGATGCCTAACAAACTGTGCCATCCAAGCGCCCCCAAACAACATTTTCTTTATTCTAATTCTATGATACCATTAGAAGACATTTTGAAAAAAAATTATTTTGCCCATAATTCTAGGACCCAAATGCCTCAACTCATTTTTCCCCATGCTTCCTGGCCCAGTATCATAGAAGTATAGAATATGAGAGCTAGAAGAACTCTTGGAGAAATCAAATAGCCCAACTCCTGGGCAGTGTGCAAGTGAGGAATCAGAGCTAGAGGGACAATGCCGCGTCATGGCCACCAGATAGTTCAAGGCTGTGCCTCTTCAGTCTCCACTTTGTCCTTCAGCAAGACAGGAGCCCCTCCATCTCCTCACCCTCAGGTCTCTTGCGGATGGATATTGAAGTTGGCGCAGCTTCTTCACAACCTCCTGACTAGTTTGAGGCACTGAAATCCATCCCCCTTGCTGTTGGTTACAGCTAGAGCCTTGTTAACCCATGTGAGCATCCCAGGTGAAGAAGTGGCTGCACATTTTGTTACTGATTTTGTACCCTATGGGATTCTTTGGCGGGACAACATTTAAACCGAGCGTTTCACTCTTGGGTCCAGGCTTTCCTTCTAAGTTACTGTCCAGAGGACCTGTGGTGTGCTGGGGTCACCCTGGATGGTTGATCTAACAGGCTTAGAAGAAGGCAGAGTAAACTTGGGCAAGCACTAGATGAGGAATCATGAGACTTGGCTCTCTCCAAATCTGTGGAAAATCACTTCCCTTTTCTGAACCACCGTTTCGCCATCTGTGGAAAGAGGAAGTTGGCCTGGAACAGCAATTCTCAATATGGGGTCCATGAACTTCCTGAAATGGTGTGCAACGTTGTGGGAGGTGATGTATGCAGGCTCCGGAGAGGGTACACAGAGCTTTTCATCAGGTTCTCAAAGGGGTCCTGTTATGGACTGAAACATGTTGCCTCAAAAATTCCTGTGTTGAAGCCCTAACCCTCATTGTGAGTGTATTTGGAGACAGGGCCTTCAGAAAGTTAAATGAGGGGGCTCCTGGGTGGTTCAGTCGGTTAAGCATCTGCCTTCGGCTCAGGTCATGATCTCGGGGTCCTGGGATCGAGCCCCGCATCAGGCTCCCTGCTCAGTGGGGTGTCTGCCCCTCCTTCTCCATCTGCTTCTCCCTCAGCTCATGCACTCTCTCTTGCTCTCTCTCTCTCAAATAAATAAATAAAATCTTTAAAAAGAAATAGAAAGTTAAATGAGGTCATATGGTTGGGGCCCCAATCTGATGGGACTGGTATCTTTATAAGAAGACAAAGAGATACCAGAGATCTCTCTCTCCATAACATACAGAGAAAATGCCATGTGATGACACAGCAAAGCAGGTGGCCATCTGCAAGCCAAGAAGAGAGCCTAACCAGGAATGGAATTTGCTGGAATTATGAGAAAATAAATTATTTAAGCCACCTGGCCTATGGTATTTTGTTTTGGTGGCCTGAAGAGACTAATAGAGGTCTCATAGCACAAAAAAGATTCAGAGCCAATAGACCCACTGGTCACCAGAAACCCATCCGGGACATTCATGTTTTACTGCAACATGCTCTAGATATTTCTCAGGCTTCTTGAGTTTTTAACCTTTCATACACATATTTTACAGAGTTGTGATTATAGTGTGTTTACAAAGTTGTTTTCCTTTTATCTGCTCAGAACGGTGCAACAGCGTGCTTCATTTTCTAATCATTACATGGCACAGGTTTGAATCTATATAAATCCACAGACCAGAGTTTAAATCCTGATTCTACCACCTACTAGCTGTTTGACCTTGGACAAGTTATCGTGAGTTTGTGCCTTGTCTACACAATGGGGATAAGGTTAGAGTCTACCTCATAATGGCTGTGATGAGAATCAGATGAAATAATGTATGTCGAGGGGCTGGTGCAGAGTATATCAACAGATATTAGTAGGTCTTATTGTTGTCATTGTTGAACATTTAAGTTGTTATCAGTCTGCTTTGCCCTTATAAGTCACACGGCTGTGAACAAACTTCCTTGTACATAGAGAATTTTTTTCCTTTTTTAAGATTTTTTTATTTATTTGAGAGAGAGAGCATGAGTGGTGGGGAAGGGCAGAGGGAGAGCGAGACAAGCAGACTCCGCACTAAGCAGGGAGCCTAACACAGGGCTTGATTCCAGACCCCTGGGGTCATGACCTGAGCCAAAGGCAGACACTTAACTGACTGAGCCACGCAGGTGCCCCGAGAATTTTTTTCTTTTAAATGATTTTCTCAGGCTAAATTCCTGAGAGTGGTGTAACTGGGTCAATAGTCTATTTTTTTCTTATCATTTAGAATTTTTATTTTGTTTAGGTGTCAATCTCTTGTGAATACATTAAAAAGCAAAAGAAATCAGTTAACTTATTTCTAGAAGTGCTTTATAGTTAGTGTAGAACTCTTATGAACTCAGAGTTGTCTGTGTTGCTGATTTTGTACCCTATGGGATTCTTTGGCGGGACAACATTTAAACCAAACGCTTCGCTCTTGGGTCCAGGATTTCCTTCCAAGCTACTTGAGACCCGCCATTTGTACCCTTTCGATGGCGATGCTTTCTCATTCTTATAAGGGGGTGTCATGTGCATACAAACAATAACAGCCACGTCACAAAACTGCCAGATGGCCAACAGACATCACTGACCTGTCAAACGTATGCTAATTTCAGAAGCATAAAAACGTGGAAAAATGCGTGTCTTAGAATCAATGAAATATGCCACTCACCACTACTGCGAATACCACTTCTTCAGATAGAACTACATTCCCCAACATCCCTTGCGGGCCTGTGATGTAGTTCTTACCAATAAGATGCCCCCATGGAAGGTTTTGATTCGGAATTGACATGGGGACACGGCTGGGCAGAGGTCACTGGCCTTGCGGGCATGGAAGGCAGGAGAGGCAGTGTTTCTGAGGTCAATCAGACTAATTAAGCAGTGTTGTTTCTGAGAGCTTTGCCTAGACCTGCTTCTATAGCTCTTCTCACATTTCTGCAGGGGATAAATTTCTTTCTGTCCCAACTAGTTAGAGTCCACCTGAGATCTTTTCTTTCCTCCTTCCTCGTTAGCAAACCCTGATTTTGTTTGGGGCAGCAACACGTGCCAGCTAGAAAGCTACATTGCCCAAGCTCCCTCAAAGAGAAATAACCACATGACTAAATTCTGGCCAGAGGAGGAAAAAACCTGTCTGATGCAAACTTGAACATTTGGAAGTGGAAGTAGAAGTTGGTGCATAGAGCTTTTGGGAAAATTCCTCAGGAAGCAAGGTGACCTCAGTATGTCCCACAAAGTAATGTCCTGCAGCTGGGGTGCTGTGCGTCAGCTCCTCAAAGCTGGAGTTCTGTTTTCTTCTTGTTGTTAAGTGTGACCATAGGGCACATATTCAAGGCACATACTCATTTGGGCAAAATGAAAATCACACCCTAAAATGCATTTGAATTATGATAAGGCAACAAAGATATGACCCCTTAGACCTCTGGCTATATACTGATAATTCCCCCAGGGAATGGAAAACACTCTTTCAGCTCTGTACACGGCTTTGTACATAGTGGCATTTTACCTGAATCCCATTCAGCGTGCATAAGGAGTCACTAGGTACAGGGACGCCTGGGTGGCTCAGTCAGTTAAGGGTCTGCCTTCGGCTCAGGTCATGATCCCAGGGTCCTGGGATTGAGCCCCTCATTGAGCCCCGCATCGAGCCCCGCATCGAGCACCGTATCAGGCTGCCTGGTCAGCAGGAAGTCTGCTTCTCCCTCTCCTTCTGCTCCACGCCTGCTTGTGCTCTCTCCCTCACTCTCAAGTTCTCTCTCTCTCAAACAAATAAAATATTAAAAAAAAAAAAGGAGTCGCTGGGTACAAATTGGCCAGATGCTTCTGGAGACAACGTTAGTGCAAGAAATGTCTGACAAGCCAGAACCTGAATCTATAACCTTGCTTTTATTGCAAGTAGATTTGTTTGCTGTGTAACCACTAATTTGGATTTTATTTTGTATTTGCAAGGTTTACCATTGAATAATAATTAATATTCATCATATGAACAGCCCATATTCATAACTCAACAAATGCTAATTTTCTTCTTGTTTGCCCTACATCCCTTTTCATACCCTCAGAGGTTGATTTTGTTTCTCATGATAGTCCTATTTCTTAGTGTTTTAAATTGGCATAATCCTAATTCAGGAAGCTTTATTTTTTTTAAGATTTCATTTATTTATTTGACAGAGAGAGACACAGCGAGAGAGGGAACACAAGCAGGGGGAGCGGGAGAGGGAGAAGCAGGCTTCCTGCCGAGCAGGGAGCCCGATGTGGGGCTCAATCCCAGGACCCTGGGATCATGATCCAAGCCGAAGGCAGACGCCTAACGACTGAGCCACCCAATTCATGAAGCTTTATTTTTATAAATTTTTTTAAGATTAAGTGCTCTTTATTCAACATTCTTTTCAATGTGTCACATTGGATATGTCATTCTTTGACATTATATTCCGCTGAACCTAGCAGTGAAATCTGAGTATCATCTTTCCCACCTAACAGTGACTGAATGCTTACACAAATATATTTTGTAGCAAAGAAACATGGGTGGGAGAGCTGAATCAGTTGACCCATCTCCTTGTGTCATTAACTTCTCTTCTTCTCTGCTGCTTTGAAGGCAGATGTGAAGGCTGGCAGTCAGGCAGCCATCTTGTGAAGGTTAAATGACCTAACATTGTCTGAGCAGAAATACAAAAGGAGTCTGAATTTCTGAAAACATCACGAAGATGCCATTTCAGCCTTTGATTACCCATCTTGGGACTTTTCCTTAGATGGGAAAATATTTTTTTATGTAATTTGAGCCAGTTTATGGAGTTCCAGTTATTGGAGCTAAGTTCAGATTCTATTTGATTTGGAATATAGTACCTCAAAGTAGGAGCTGCACGGTACAAAATCGAAAGTTTTAGAATTGGCTCAATGAGGAGGGCTAGATAAGAGACTCTTAATCTCAGGAAGCAAACCGAGGGTTGCTGGAGTGGAGGGGGGTTGGGAGGGATGGGGCGGCTGGGTGATGGACACTGGGGAGGGTATGTGCTATGGGGTGTGCTGTAAATTGTGTAAGACTGATGAATCACAGACCCGTACCCCTGAAACAAATAATACATTATATGTTAATAAAAAGGAAAAAATATATAAATAAATAAATAAACAAACAAATAAATAAATAGGGTTAAGCTTGGAGCCATAATGGTAAAACTATGACAGACTAGAAAGTTGTCACACTTAGTTATTTGGTGGTGAAACATTTGGTCAAATAATGTTGCCTGTGGTATTTCAGAAAGTGGGCTCTGTACCACCCAAAGCTGTAGGATAGGGCAGTTAGGTTATTTTTAAAGCTGTATGTAGGGCGCCTGAGTGGCTCAGTTGGTTGGGTGTCTGACTCTTGATTTTGGCTCAGGTCATGATCTGAGGGTTGTGAGAGCCAGCCCCACGTCAGGCTCCATGCTCAGCGTGGAGTCTGCTTGAGATTCTCTCTCCCTCTCCCTCTGCCCCATCCCCGCCCCCGCCTCCCCCCGCCCCTGCTCTCTCGCTCTCTCTCAAACAAATAAATAAATCTTTTTTAAAAAGATGTATGTGGGGTGGTGCCTGGGTGGCTCAGTCGGTTAAGTGTCTGCCTTCGGCTCAGGTCATGATCCCGGGGTCCTGGGATCGAGCCCCGCATCAGGCTCCCTGCTCCGCGGGGAAGCCTGCTTCTCCCTCTCCCACTCCCCCTGCTAGTATTCCCTCTCTCACTGTCTCTCTCTCTCTCTGTGTCAAATAAATAAATAAAATCTTTAAAAATAATAAAAATAAAAAATAAAAAGGTGTATGTGGGGGCGCCTGGGTGGCTCAGTCAGTTAAGCGTCTGCCTTCGGCTCAGGCCATGATCCCGGGGTCCTGGGATCGAGCCCCGCGTCTGGCTCCCGGCTCAGCGGAGAGTCTGCTTCTCCCTCTGCCTCTGCTCCTCCCCCTGCTCGTGTTCTCTCTCTCTCTCCTCTCTCTCAAATAAATATATCTTAAAAAAATAAATAAAAAGGTGTATGTGTTTTTTAACCTGTCTACACGGAAGGGTCAATCATCCAAGCAGATACTGGAGAGAGAGAGCGAGACAAAAGGAAGCTACCCTCGCCCCTACGGTGGCCATTACTGCCCTTGCACAGTCATCTCAGGTCCTGGCCCCCACGTCGACAAGGCTGGAAGACTTTCCCCAATAAGCAAAAGCTGAGGGAGTTTCTTACCATGAGACCTGCTGTATAAGATGTGCTAAAAGGGAGTCCTTCAAGATGAAACCAAGGGATGGTAAACAGCTACGTGAAGCCATGTCAAAATGGAAGCCTCTCTGGTGGAGGTAAATCCATGGCCACATAGAAGACCCTGTACTATGGTACTTTGGGTGCATATAAGGTGGTATCTGGAGTGGAAGGCCGAGAAGGTCATCTTGGAATGGGGGAGATCTGGGTTTGCTATATGCTGAAGGAGAGGAGAGGGAGAGAGAAGAACTGGAGAGGCAAGTGATAGAGGGGATCATTCTGGATCAAGACCTGGAGGAGGTGCCTCGGGGTGGGAGCCAGGGTGCTGTCAGAGGAGACTGTTGGCCGGGAAGGGGGGGGGCGACTCTTCCTCAGCGGTGGCAAGAGGAGGTCAGGGAGAGGCAGACGGGCTTTCTGCTGACGAGGGTGCTCCCCCAGCAGAGGAGGAAAAAACCTGTTTGTTGCAAACTTGAACATTTGGAAGCTGAAACAGTAAGCAGAAAGTTATCTGGGCCCGGAAGACATCCAGGGAAAGGGAGTGTGGAAATGCGAGGCGGCCCTTGAGGGCATGGTGATGTGGCTAAGCCTTCAGGTTCTGGCCAGGCAGAGAGGGGACTGAGGCCAGCCTGAGGCTGTCTGGGAAAACAAGGTTGGCTTGAGGGGGCTGGAAGCCAAGCTGAAGGCAGAGTGACTTCGGCAGAAGGAAGAGAACTGAAAAACAAAAAAACCAGAGGTGGTACTCTGAAAAGAGGATTTCCAAGTTTAAATATTTGAAAATGAAACCTGAAACTTGAGTGAAGAAGGCATCCTAGGTGTAATTAAACCCGTGGGAGGCTAAATAAGAGTAGAGGTGGAAATTACTGAAATTGAAAGGAACAGTTATACGGTGTCATTTACTGCCCATCACATACTTAGGACGCAGAAGGTGACAAAACTCGGGCCCGAAGAGGTGAGGCGGGCCGGTCCAGAGTCCTGCAGCAAAGAAATGGCGGGGTTGAGACTTGAACCCAGATCAGTGACTCTGTGACTTGCCGTCATGAAAGGGACCCGGTGCTCTTCTGTCACCAACCGGGACTTGGAATAAAACAGATGGCATGGAGGGAGGACGATGTCCCACGGGTGAGGGCAGGTGAAGACAGAATTAAGCACAAAGTTAGTTCAGACAATGGAAAAAGAATAAGGAAGGTTTCACCTGGGGGCGCCTGGGTGGCTCAGTCGGTTAAGGTCATGATCTCGGGGTCCTGGGATCGAGTCCCACGTCGGGCTCCTTGCTCAGCAGGGGAGTCTGCTTCTCTCTCTCTCTCTCTCTCTCTCTCTCTGCTCCTCCCCCCCGCCCCCTCTTGTGCTCTCTCTCTCTCTCTCAAATTAATTAATTAATTAATTAATTAATTAAATTAAAAAGAAAAAGAAAGATTTCGTCTGTATGAACCAGATTCCTAAACTTGGGACTTCATTTTTTTATAGCTTTTTTTTTTTTTTCTGGGCCACTTTTAACAAAAGCGGTTCTTTGGAGGTTATCGGCGTGTAGAACATGACAGTTGCAGAGCGCTTTCACTTGGCCACTCGGCACCTTCACGACAGTCTCTGAGGGTAGCTAGCATTACTATGCTTGCTTTCCTGGGGAGAAACAGAAGCTCAAAGACTGTGATTTGCCCATGATCACACAGGAAGTGACAGATGAAGGCGTGCAGTCCAGACACTGTGTTGAAAGTAGGATTTACTGCCCCCCGCCCCCACACCATCCCTTCAGTGTTGACGAAAAATCTAGCTCTAGCAACTTCAGCCTGAATTGTCTGGGACAAGAAGGGGGTGGTCTAGGAAAATGAGGAGGCCTCCATGTCTGAGACCATATCCTTGGAGAGAACTATTGAGAATCTTCTAAAATGGCAGAACTACAGACATAACAGCATGACCTGTACCTTCAAAGAACTCATCAGCATAGAGGTGGAGAAGGGATTGTTTTTAAAATTGCAATCCAGGATGCTAACTTCTATTCCATCCTGGTAGACGCTGTACTATGGGAGCCCCAAGGAGAAACAACCACTCCCGAGCTGGGCTTTGAAGGCCAGCTTCTGGCAGGAAGAGCCTCCTGATGCGTAAGAAGGCAACTGAGTTCGGGCATAACAGATGGGAACAGTGTGCCCAGAGACACAGACAGGAGCCTGTAGACGCGTTTGGTGAACAAACCTTGCAGCATGCTTGCAAAACTGGGTCACTGTTAAGAAGCCAGGACACAGGGGCTCCTGGGTGGCTCAGTCGGTTAAGCATCTGCCTTCGGCTCAGGTCATGATCCTGGGGTTATGAGATCGAGTCTCGCGTCGGGCTCCCTGCTCAGCGGGGAGTCTGCTTCTCCCAATCTCTCTCTCTCTCAAATAAATAGATAAGCCTAAAAAAAGAAAAAAGAAGCCAGGTCACAGGGCCTTGTGTGGCAAGCTCAGAACATCAGCCTATTTACGGAGGGCTGTAGAGAAGAGTACTGTAGAGTGTTGAACAGGGAGGTGATAGGATTAGGTTTGTATTCTCAACAATCTTTTCCATGGAGAGGCAAGTCTGGACCCAGGAAAATCAGAGAGGAGGCTGTCCACAGTGGGCCAGGTGAGAGATGCTGGCTTGAGCCATGTGAGGAAGGCTAGAGAGGAGGAAACTGATCTGAGAACATCTTGTACACGTACTTCTGAGCGCTCGTGCTGTCTGGGTTGTGGAATCACAGAAGATGCACCTGTTTAGCGGATACGGCCCAACTGCTCTCCAAAAATACTGGCCAGTGTATGCAGGCGAGTTCTTTAGAGCACCCCAATGCTCTTCCATTCTCCCTCAGTCTTCCTAGAATGCTTGTTCGTATACACTGCTCCATGAGGGAGATCGTATTCTCTGAATGTGGATGAAGAAACTCAAAAGCTGTATTTTAAGTGTGTGATTTCCCATGTAACTGTGTGCCCAAGCTCTTCAGCAGATTGAAAGGCATGTTTCTTGCTTGTTATTAGTCCCGGTCCATAAATTTAGGTATGCAATAAATATTACCCCTCTCTCCTGTTTTTCTTTCTTTTTTTTTTTAAGATTTTATTTATTTGAGAGAGAGAAAGAGAGCACGAGCAGGGGGGAGGAGGCAGAGGGAGAGGGAGAAGCAGACTCCCCCCTGAGCAGGGAGCCCGACGCGGGGCTCCTGGGATCACGACCTGAGCCGAAGGCAGCCACTCAACCGACTGAGCCACCCGGGCGCCCCTCTCTCTTGTTTTTCTAAATCAACTCAATTTCGATTCAGCACCCCATCTCAGCGGAGTGTTGGGAAATTCTACCTGAGTCATTCTTGCAGTTCCTGCCTCCCTGAGATCAAGACTAGGTCTTGGAAACTTCCACAGTGCCTGACATCTGAGGGAGCCCCATCTAGTCATCGATTATCTGTAGTCTGTAAATTACCACTGAGCCTTTCATTGTCCCTGTCTGTGGCTGCTTCTGCGGACAGCTAAGGAAATTTGCCAGACAGCCGGGAGCCCTTGTGTTTCTGTGTGAACGGGGCGGGGGCAGGCACTACACTTTGGGGAATCACCAGCTCCTCAGAGCCCTGCTAGGAAGCAGGGTCCAGGGACCCACAGTGCTCTCTCTCCTCGCCTGCCAGGCTAAATACCTTCCCTGAGGTATCGAAGTAGTGAGGCAGCGAGAAGCAGAGCTGGCTTCACTTTGGTGGGGTGTGGGGAGAGAGGGGAAAAATACAAGAAGGAAAAATCCACCCTTGAGCCTCAGGTGCCTACAGAGATGAACCGATTCGCTGCTGAGTGGGTTTATGAAAACTGATACAATATCAGAGAGAAGTGATATAGGAGCTTAGGATTTAAAAAATAGTTTGAAAATTCCAGCATCCAATCTAACTTTAAAACATTTAAAGTGGCTTCTAGCCCCATATCATGTACTCATGGGACATCCACTTTAGCTCCTAGGAGGCAGACACTTTTCTTCCTAGGCCTGTGTGGTGGATGAAGTAAGATGACCACGTCTTACTCCCCAGATTTTGTGAATATGTTATATTACATGTCAAAGGGTAATTAAGGTTTGCAGATGGAATTAAGGCTGCTGATTAGCTGACTTTGAGATGGGGAGATTCTCTTGGATTATCTGCGTGGGCCAATACAATCACATGGATTTTTCTCTTTTTTTGAAGATTTTATTTATTTATTTGATAGAGAGAGAGCGAGTGAGAGCACAAGCAGGGGGAGTGGCAGAGGGAGAGGGAGAAGCAGGCTGTCCGCTGAGCAGGGAACCCGACGCGGGGCTCGATCCCAGGCCCCCGGGATCATGGCCTGAGCGGAAAGCAGATGTGTAACCGAATGAGCCACCCAGGCGCCCCTCACATTGATTTTTCTAAGGGTAAGAGGGAGCTAGAGTGAAGGAACCAGAGAGATTGCCGCCTGAAAAGGACTCAGCCTGACATTGCCAGCTTTGAAGGTAGAGGAAGGGAGCATGAACCAAGGAATGTGGGTGGTTCTAGAAGCTGGAAACAGATTCTTCCTTAGAGCCTCCAGAAGGGCCTCCTGCCAACACCTTGATTTTAGTCCAGTGGGATGCATTTCGGACTTTCGGCTTCCAAAAGTGTAAGATAAAATTGTGTCGTTTTAGGGGCGCCTGGGTGGCTCAGTTGGTTAGGCATCTGCCTTCGGCTCAGGGCATGATCCCGGGGTCCTGGAATCGAGCCCCCATGGGGCTCCTTGCTCAGCGGGGAGCCTGCTTCTCCCTCTCCACCCTGCTCATGCTGTCTTTCTCACTATTGCTCTCTCTCTCTCTCTCAAATAAATAAATGTCTTTTTAAGAAAAATTTTTTTAAAAGAAATCAATGTCCTCTCTTTGCCCTCCAAGCCATCTAGAAGCCAAGTCTTGACCAAAGAGGAATGCTGACAGCTGTTGGATCTGCAAACAGGCCCTCCTTCCAGCCATGTCCAAAGACAACAAGCTAAGGGGAAATGGTACTCTACCTATTTCTCTTTTTTAAGACAGGGGAACCCTTTCCCCAAAGCCATCCAGCTGATTTCTCCTTACATAGCATGACCCAGAACTCAGTCGTCATACTGAGTGGTTACTCCTGCCTACAAGAGAGTCTGGGAAAGTGAGTACCTGACATTGTCAACCTCCATTGTGGGGGAAAGGGTTTTCTAGTGGAAAAGAAGGAGAGGGGCATGGCTGTCAGGCAGACAACGAACAGTGTGCCAGAGCCACCGTCTGCCCAAGCTTTAGCCCTGCCGCTCCACGAGAGCATCTTGAGCTGAATATCTTGCTTCCTCCCGCACCAGCTGTGACACTTGGATTCACTCGGAGTTGTGGGTCTTTCCCTCCTTCCCACACTCCTGGTCAGATGACCCCCTGGGTTATGGTAGAGCCGCAACACACAACAGAGCGTGGCTGAAACGCCACTCGAATGAAGGTTTAATGCCAAGCCTTAGAGAATGTTCATGCCTCTAACTTCTGAGCTTGTTGGGGAGTCTGGCATTCCTTAGAGGCAGCCAAGAAAGGTAGGGAGTTTGCCCGAACGTTAAATGCGACGGAGCTTTCAAAAGCGTCCTGCAAAGTTGTGCTTTCTAGCTGTCGGGCAGCAGCAGAGAGGGCGGGTGGAAGGAGGACTATAAGGCTTGTAAGAGATTTGCTTCTCAGACCTAGACTGGACAGAAAATTCCAGGCAGGCACTGGCCAGGCTCTTTCTCTCTCCAGCACCTCCTGGGGGCTGTTGCGGTGATGCTTGTTCAAGAATAAACGGGCCCTGCGGGAGACCAGAGTGTTAGGAAGCCTTAGGATGCAGGACACAGACTAGGCAAGGAGACCCCAACATCTTCCTTTTGGCTGGAAACAGGCACAAATGTCACCCACACAGAGGAACCCAGCTATCTGGCCCCGGGGCTTCTGCAAGATTAAAGAGAAGGATTTTCCCAGGAGAGTCTTACCAGGGGGGGGACCCATTCCAACCTCCCAGGGGGTATAAACGGCCAGCTCAAAAGAAAGCAAGTTCGCTAGGGCTGTTGGGTGTGGAAGGGTGGAGAGCAGGGCAACTGTGTCTTTGGGAGCCATCTACCCAGCCAAGGAGGAGGATTTGCATTTGAATCCTAGCCCTGCCCTTTATTTGCTGGGTGATCATTCCGAACCTCACTCTAGTCTCCTGAAAACTAATAATCCCTGCTGCCAGCAGCAGTATTCATACCAACCAAAAGGTAGAAACAACTCACGTGTCCATCGATGGATCAATGGATAACGAAAACGTGGTCTACCCACACAAGGGACTGTTATTCAACCATAAAAGAGAAGGAGGTCCTATCACATGCTACAACAACATGAATGAACCTCGAAGACCTGCTAAGTGAAATAAAGCCGTCACAAAAGGACAAAGACTATATGATTCCACTTACATGAGGCACCTAGACAGTCTAATTCATAGAGACAGAAAGTAGAATGACGTTCGCCAGGGGCTGGGAGGAGACAGGAATGGGAATGTGTGTTTAATGGGTGCAGAGTCTCAGGACTCTAGAGATGGATGCGGCGATGGTTCCACAAAATTGTGAATATACTTAAGGCCGCTGAGCTGCGCTCTTAAAAATGGTTCAGATGGGGGCGCCTGGGCGGCTCAGGCGGTTGAGCATCTGCCTTCGGCTCAGGTCATGGTCCCAGGGTCCTGGGATCGAGCCCCGCATCGGGCTCCCTGCTCCGCGGGAAGCCTGCTTCTCCCTCTCCCACTCCCCCTGCTTGTGTTCCCTCTCTCGCTGTGTCTCTCTCTGTCAAATAAATAAATAAAATCTTTAAAAAAAAATAATGGTTCAAATGAGGGGCTCCCCGCCGGCTTGGTCGGTGGAGCGTGCGACTCTTGATCTCGGGGTTGTGAGTTTGAGCCCCACGTCGGGTGTGGAGATTACTTAAAATCTTTAGAAAAAAATGGTTACGATGGTAAACTTTAAGTGATGGATATTTTGCCATAGTTTTTAAAAAAGTTGCATGCCGGCTACTAAAGTAAAAGCACTCACATTAAAATCCTAAGTGTCTCAACTCAAGGACTCAAAGCCTGATTCCACGTTGACATACAGGTCTTGCTCCACCCCAACATTGTGGGGGAAGAAGGATGAGGGACATGACAGGTAACAGTGCATTCTTCTTGGTATTTATAAGTATTCAACATATTCTAGAACTTTAAAGTTTACACAAACTAGCTTCAAAGCCATCATCCCCTTTTATTCTTCCAACATACCGAAATGATTGGAGATGTTGAGGTTAATGTGAAATATCACATTATTATTCCTCTATGTGAGGAATGCATTGCCTAGCATGAAAAGGTATCTGAGATTCTTTGTTAAACTGGTTAAAATGGCAAGTTTTCTGTAAATTTTAAAATGAGAAAAAAAATAACAATATTACCTACCTGGTTTATCTCCCCAGGGAGCTGGGGAGTTTAGGGAGATAGCCCTGGAGAGAGACCCCATCGAGAAAGGGAAGAGTATTCCTTTTTGGCAGCTCCAACCTCAAAAAGGGCTCGGGTATCCTTTGTAAGGCCTCAGATCAGTTGGCTTGAACCTCACATTTAATACTTGAAAAAAATACGTGGGCACCAAAAGCATTTGGCCTCTCCTAAAGGCCGGCTTCTCTCTCTGAGAGCCAGCAGAGTTGCTGACCACCCCCTACTCCGACCTCAGCAGCCATGGCCGGGTTGCCCTATCCTACTGGGCCAGGAAGGAATAGAGGCCACTGACCACTGGGCCCAGCCCAAGGGCTTTGTCTTTTAAAAAAAATTTTTTTTAATTTTTTTATTTTTTTAAGGTTTTATTTATTTATTTGAGAGAGAGAATGAGAGAGAGAGAGCACATGAGAGGGGGGAGGGTCAGAGGGAGAAGCAGGCTCCCTGCTGAGCAGGGAGCCCAATGCGGGGTTCAATCCCTGGACTCCAGGATTATGACCTGAGCCGAAGGCAGACGCTTAACCAACGGAGCCACCCAGGCGCCCCCAAATTTTTTTTTTTAATAAACAACACCTCCTCTTTTTTCCTCGCAAGTCCTGGCAGCTCTCTGCTGGTTCCCTATTTCCACCCGCCAGCCTTGGCCCTGTAGTCTCTATCTGGGGGCTGAGGTTCTTGACCATTGGTGGCTCCAGCCTTGCTTTCTGCTTTCTCTCCGCACCTTCCCCTTGCTGAGCATGCCGCCCGCCCCCCCCCCGCAACCCATCCCCCCCCATGGCCCCCACTTCCTCCAGGCGGCTAGTGTTCCTGGCACTTTTCACATCTGTTATTATCTCACTGAGAAGGTCAAGAGGGTTAATAATTGATGTCAACATTGTGAACTTTGTTGCCACTCTTCAAGATAATATTCATTAACAGCGTTGTTTGAAATGCGCATCTCCTCAACACTATCGTCTAGTGGTTTTCCACTCTTGCTATGCATTACAATTACCTGGAGAGCTCTCGAAAGCCACCCATACCCAGACAGCCTCCCCAGGCTAATTACATGAGAAGCACAACGCAGTCATTACTCTCCATCAGGCGTAATTACCTCTCCACGTCTTTGTAAGCAGTGGGTCCCAGTCCTTGACCCACAAAAAGAATTAGCAGGAGAGCTCGGTCTCGATATCCAGCCCCATCCCTCCCGTGCTGAGGAGGGTCTGACACGCTGTAGTATCCTTTAAAAAACGTCAAGGTGTTTCTTCCTGTACTCTACTCCCACCTCCACCCCCATTCTTTCCAAAAGCGCATTCTTCACAAGTCATCATTTCTCAAAGTATACTCTATAGTGATAGCAGGGGAGTTGTGGGAAACCGAATGTCCAGTCCCAAACCCTGGAACTTGTGAAAGTTATCTTACTTGGAAATGGGGTCTTTATGACGTAATTAAGGTCGAAATTTTGAGATGAGGGGGACCTGGGTGGCTCAGTCGGTGAGGCGTCTGCCTTCGGCTCAGGCCCTGATCTCAGGATCCTGGGATCGAGCCCCACATCTGGCTCCCTCTCCCTCTGCTCCTCCCCACCGCTCATGCTTTCTCTCTCTTTCTCACGCTCGCTCTGTCTCTCAAATAAATAAATATAAATTTTTTTAATTTTAAAAAGGAAATTCTGAGACGAGGAGACTCTCCTGGATTATCTGGGTGGGCATCAAATGCCATCACAAGTGTCAGTATAAGAGAGAGACAGAGGGAGATTAGACCCACAGAAGAGAGGGCCATATGAAGATGGAGGCAGAGATTGGAGTGATATGGTCACAAGCCAAGGCGTGTTGGCCAGCAACCACCAGAAGCCGGAAGAGGCAAAGAATGGATTCTCCCCTAGGGCCTCTGGAGGGAGTGCAGCCCGGCCGACACCTTGACTTTGGACTTCTGGCCTTCAGAATGCGGGAGAATAAATTTCTGTTGTTTTTAAGCCCCACAGTGTGTGGTCATTCGTTATGGTGGCCCTGGGAAGCTGATACAGCAACCGAATAAGTGTGGGAACTCTTGCCTTTGGAGCTGCACTTCACAAACACGTTTCCTAGGCTAACAGGCATTGTTTCCCAGGCTAAGAGGCATTGTTTCCCAAACACAGGCCCTGGATGAGTGCTCCCCAGAATGCGCTTTGTGCTAGGTCACATGCTAGCCAAGCAGCGGTGAACGGAGCTCACTGCCATGGTAGACTGCGTGTGTGTGCAAGATGTTTATGCATGAGTTATAGCCACACACAGATACATCATGCATCTACCCTTTCAGAACCTACTATGCATTCGCTTATAAACTCGTTCAATAAATGTTTATGAGCACCTACTAATATATCAGAAATTATTCAAGCCACGAAGGATATAGTGATTTAAAAAAAAAAAAGCAAAAATAGGGGCACCGGGGTGGCTCAGTCGGTTAAGCGTCTGACTCTTGGTTTCGGCTCAGGTCATGATCTCAGGGTCGTGAGACTGAGCCCCGTGTCGGGCTCCAAGCTCAGCAGAAGTCTGCTTGGATATTCTCTCCCTCTGCCCCTTCCCCCACTCACAGTCTCGCTCT
The DNA here is from genome assembly GCF_037043125.1 of Eumetopias jubatus. Classification (NCBI taxonomy): domain Eukaryota; kingdom Metazoa; phylum Chordata; class Mammalia; order Carnivora; family Otariidae; genus Eumetopias; species Eumetopias jubatus. The sequence continues at coordinate 69,262,327 of NW_028274817.1, forward strand.
CTCTCTCTCAAATAAATAAATCTTTAGAAATAAAGAAATAGCAAAAATAAAAACAATAATAAAAATAAAAGGCGAAAATCATGTCTCTTGTGAAAAGTATATTCTAACGGAACAATCAGTCAATAAACAAAGCAGCAAATAAGTAACAGGCAGTGACTAATGCTATAAAGAACATAAAATGAGCTGAAAGGGTAGAGAGGGATGGGGGTGGCTCCTTTAGAGCGAGTAAAGCATTTCACTAATCTCATGGATCCTCTCAAGAACCTTTTCATCTTTCCCAGGTGTGGTAGGTATTAGCTCCATTTCGCCGATGAGGAAACTGAGGCTCAGGGAAGTGAAGTGACCTGCCCAGAGCATCCGGTTGTCACGTGACTACTACGGGCTTGAAACCCAGGCCTGACAGACACCTATGACTGCCTTTAAGGTCCACTTACCAGTAGCATGCTGCACCGCGGTCTGTGCTCAGATGGACTCCCACTGATATCCTCCAGACACTGTGTGGACCTTTCTATACCAGTACGGTGAGAAGGCTGGAGACCGGATTGGCAACGGGTACTTCTCGTCAGAGACTTGCCTTGCAGACTTCCTTCAGACTGTTTGTTTTTTGTTTTTTTTTTTTAAGATTTTATTTATTTGGGCGCCTGGGTGGCTCAGTCGGTTAAGCGACTGAAATGAGGGTTCCCTTGGTTTGGCATTGCGAATAGCCCTGTTGTGAATGCTTCCCTGATGTCCAACTTTCCTGGAATCCATCTGGGTGGCAAGTTGAATCCTACAGCTGATGGGGCAGGACACAAAGGAGAGTTGAGAAGACCCAGGGGAGCAAGCAGGAAGTTTTAGTACCCCATGCCTACCTTCCCAACACAGAAACAGACTGAAAGGGCGCCTGGGTGGCTCAGTCCATTAAGCGACGGCCATCGGCTCAGGTCATGATCCTGGAGTCCCGGGATCGAGTCCCACATCGGGCTCCCTGCTCGGCGGGGAGTCTGCTTCTCCCTCTGACTCTCCTCCCTCTCGTGCTCTCTGTCTCTCAACAAAATAAAGATTTTGTTTATTTATTTGAGAGAGAGAGAATGAGAGAGAGCACAAGTGGGGTGAGGGTCAGAGGGAGAAGCAGACACCCCGCTGAGCAGGGACCCCGATGCGGGACTCGATCCCGGGACTCTAGGATCATGACCTGAGCCGAAGGCCGTCGCTTTAACCGACTGAGCCACCCAGGTGCCCTTTCAGTCTGTTTCTGTGTTGGGAAGGTAGGCACGGGGTACTAAAACTTCCTGCTGGCTCCCCTGGGTCTTCTCAACTCTCCTTTGTGTCCTGCCCCATCAGCTGTAGCCCTCGGGGCAGGGCCATGGGACCCAGATAAAGGGAGTTTTGAGTTTTTCTGGCTTCGGGGCTCTGGGCTGCACTTCTGGGTCCTGGATGGTGGGTAGGACGCCAGCAGAGACCAGCCAAGCATTGGAAACCTGGGGTGTGCTTGCAACAGCATGTGGCCCGGTTTGGCTGGGATACGGAATGCCCAAAGTAGAGCGAAGAATCGGGCTGGGCAGGAGGCTGGGGCCAGATCACGGAACAGCGTCGTTCTCTGGGCTGGCGTTTGCCAAAGCATGTGCGGCAGACAACTCGTGGTTTGGGATAGCAATAGCAGTGACAGGAAGAGGCGTTATGTGAGAAAATAAAGGTTCCTTGCCAGGAAGGTGGAGTTCAAAGAGACTAAACAGATCTCCTTTTTAAAAAAGATTTACTTATTTATTTATTTGCGGGGGCAGCAGGGGTGGGGATGGGGCAGAGGGAGAGGGACAGAGAGAATCTCAAGCAGACTCCGTACTGAGCATGGGGCCTGACGTGGGGCTCGATCCCAGGACCCATGAGATCGCGACCTGAGCCAAAATCAAGAGTGGACGCTTAACCGACTGCGCCCCCCCCCCAGGCGCCCCTCCACAGACCTCTTCTATGCCGGACTTCCCAAACTTGACACGAGGGCAGAGGGCAAGCTAACCTTGCCCTACCTAACCTAACCCCACCGTCTCCCTCCTCCTCACGTGTCCCATCCCGGGGCTCCTGCTACGCAAGTCCTTCTCCAGCTACACTAGAAGCCACGGTAACTTACAGATACTCTAGGCAGTTGTGTGAAAGACCTCTATTCACTAGCAAATATGCTAAAAATTCATCTGAATTCTGCAGAGGGTTTGTCCTAAGCCATCCTCCAAAACAATCTAGAATTTTTTTTAAATATCATTTGCCTCTTCTTTTTTTTTTTTTTAAGACCCAGACAGGCTCAGCTTTGAGTTTACCACACAGTTGGTTTCCGTGGTAACCACCGCTGGTTCCAGACTCCTGTCCTTCATTTTCTGTGCTAGCACCCAGCTGTGGTGTGCCCGAGGTGCTTGCTCCCTTGTTCCAGGAAGGGGCCCTGCCTTGGTTCCCCCACCCCCACCCCCCCAGTCCCTGCCCGGGGCACAGCCACTCTGGAACTTCTGCTGGGGATTTGCATCATGAGCAGCACACCCCTTCCGCCAGGCCCAGCTGGGGGGGTCAGCTTCAGGCTCCTCTACTCCTCTTAAATTCACATCATGGCCTCTTCAAACCGGAGGCGTAGAGGAGGGTGGTTGAAAGCGTGGACTTTGAAGCCAGACTGCTTGGTTTGAAACCCAGGCTCCGTCACTTATTAGTCGTTGAACACCGTGGGCCGGTTACTTAACTTAGTTACGTCTGTTTCCTCATCTTTAAAACAGGAATATAAATAGAACCTATGTGAAAGACTTATTATGAGGATATGTATGCGTAATGGTGCTTTGAACAGTGCCTGGCGGGGTGCCTGGGTGGCTCAGTCGTTAAGCGTCTGCCTTTGGCTCGGGTCATGATCTCGGGGTCCTGGGATCGAGCCCCGCATCGGGCTCCCCGCTCAGCGAGGAGTCTACTTCTCCCTCTCCCTCTGCTGCTCCCCCTGCTCATGTTCGCTCTCTCTTGCTCTGTCACATAAATAAAAATTTAAAAAATAAAAATAAAACAGCACCTGGCATGTCCTGTTACCTAAGTGACTGCTTAATGTTGCTGGTGCCCGTCTGTGTCATCATTGACAAGCATTTTGGCTAAGTCAGCAGTTAATGTGGTATTGTGTGAGCGAGGAAACTGTGGGTACCACAGAGGCTATCTGGTGTCCCTCTCAAGCTCCTTTCAAGGCCTGACCCCCGGAAGCCGGACCGGACTTGTAGGCCCGGCACACGCCGCACCCACAGCTCCGAGTAGACAGCCCACCCAGGCAGGCTCTTCTTCTGGAAGGGATCGCTCACCCCATTACCCATGAAGACTTGGGCACGGGGTTCAAAACTGGCTCCCAGGCCCCGCAGTCAAAGACATCAGCACTTTGACCAATTCTGCAACTCAGGCAGGGCCAAGGCTCGGGCCTTCCAGTTTGGGGTGTGCAGTACCTCCATGCATATGAAGCCTGCCCCCATGGGTGTGGGAGGCTGGGAGCCACAGCGAGGCGGGGAGCTAACGAGTCACACCCAGCACTCACTGCGTGCCAGGCAGGGGTCTGAGCCTCCTTTCATCCCCAGAGGAGACGGAAGCACAGAGAAGGGAAATGACCTGCCCAGGCTCACACGGCCAGCAAATGGCAGAGCCGGGAATCCAGTCCAGTCTGTGCCCACGTCCCTGCGCTCACCCGCTCCGCCACACTGCCTCACGCAGGGCCAGTTTAGCTCTGACCATCCCACACGGATACCTGCGCCTGCGTACCGGGCTCGGTGCCCAGGTGGAGAACTGTGGGCTCAACACTAAGGGGAGGCAGGGTCCGTCCAGACCCGCAGCAGCCCTGCCCAGGACATGTGGGAAAAGCCCCTGAGGCCAATGCCACACATTGTTGGGATTTTAGGAGATCTCTTTGGCTAGCTGAGGAATTTTCCAGAAGGCCCCAGAGTCTGGGCCGGTGGAGTCCTGACCAGGTGGGGCCCATCACCGAGGGGCCTGGTGCAGGCTCCCAGGAGGAGGGCAGCTTCAAGGCCCAAAAGGGTACAGCCAAGGAGGGACACTAGTCAGTAGTGTTTGCTCAGTGGGCTACCTTTGGGGTGGGCGCACCGGGGTTCCCAGGGTGCATCTTTTCTTCCCCGTGGGGGCCCAGCAGCAGCCAAGAGCCCCAGCCCAGACTCCAGGGAGAGTGGAGTCCTCCTTCCCGGCAGTGGCCTCGCCCAGTTTGGGAAGGAGGCCACTGGCCACAGCCAGGGAACTTTTTTTCCCAGGCAGCCTTGGCCCCCCACTGTCTTCACGCAAGATTTCTAAGCTGCTCGTGGGAATAGCATCGGATGCCAAACCCAGCCTGCTTGAGGGAGATTCCTTCAGTAACTTTTATTTCGATAGAATATCACACTGAGAGAAAAGTTGCCAGGAGAGCACAAAGAACTCCCTGATACCCATATCAGTGATTATTTCCGTCTTGCCTTGTTTGCTTTATTCTTTGTGCGCCTTCTCTCGCTCTGTGTATTCCTTTTCCAAGTTGCAGACGTGATAGCCCTTTACCCCTAAATATCGCAGCGTGTATTACCTACAAACAGACTTTTTTTTTTCTTTTTTTACATTGTCGAAATCAGCAAAATAGCACAGATATAAGGCTTTTCTCTCATCTCCGGGCCATATTCAAGTTTCACTGACCTCTTTTTGGCTTAATTTTAGTTTCCTTTTGGAAATAAGAAATTAACCCCTCAGCTGAGACGTGAAGAGTGTCTGTGTAAAACCTTACAGATAAAGCCCTCGATCCCCGTCCCTCAAACCTTAAAAGGAGGGGCGCCTGGGTGGCTCAGTTGGTTAAACGACTGCCTTCGGCTCAGGTCATGATCCCGGAGTCCCGGGATCGAGTCCCCCATCGGGCTCCCTGCTCAGCGGGGAGTCTGCTTCTCCCTCTGACCCTCTTCCCTCTCGTGCTCTCTCTCTCTCATTCTCTCTCTCAAATAAATAAATAAAATCTTAAAAAAAAACCTTAAAAGGTATTACAGTGTCGTAATGCGTAAGAGCATGAGGTCTTGGGCGCCCGGGTGGCTCAGTCGGCTAAGCGTCTGCCTTCGGCTCAGGTCATCATCCCGGGGGGTCCTGGGATCGAGTCCCGCATCGGGCTCCCTGCTCAGCCGGAAGCCTGCTTCTCCCTCTGCCTGTCGCTCCCCCCCCCCCCGCTCGTGTGCTCTCTCTCTCAAATAAATAAATAAAATCTTCTTTTTTAGGCGTTTGTTTTCTTTTGTTTTGTTTTGAAGATTTAAGAAGCAGGCTCCCCGCTGAGCAGGGAGCCCCAGCAGGGCTCGATCCCAGGACCCCCCGGGATCATGACCTGAGCCGAAGGCAGACGCTTAACGACTGAGCCACCAGGCGCCCCATAAATAAAATCTTAAAAAAAAAAAAAAGAGCATGAAGTCTCTGCCACTTACTGGCTTTGTGGCTTTGAGCGAGTTCCTTAAACTTTGTGCTTCTGTCATCTGTAAAATGGGGATGAAAAGAGTAATCATGTCAAAGCTACTACGTGGTTATGGTGATCAAAGTAATTCACCCCAACAAAGCTCCTAGAATAGCACCTGGCACGTGGTTACGTAATCAGTACATGTCGGCTGTTCTTCTCCTCCTGTCTGACCTCACTCTGTGGGGCAACCCAGGGGAACGCAACCACCAAATGTTGGGCCTGCCAATGGCTTTGTTTCCAAGGGGCAGCCCAGCTCTCCAGTGCAGAGGGACATCCCCCAACTGTTCACGATGGGAGCACCTGGGACTCAAGAACCCCTCAAGGTCAGGGTTCCATAGTCGGATTTGTGTGCATTAGCAACGTTAGTGCCAGTACCTCTGCTGAGGTGGGTGTCCCGGGGAACAGGGCGGGATGGAGACAGATGCACGCTGAGCCCACACGTGGGGAAGTTTCCAAGCCAGGCCTTCCAGGGCTGGCCTGCAATATAGGATGGCGAGTTCTGGGAGCCACACAGACTCTCCTGCGGGCGTTGCAAAAGGTGTCTGACCCGTGGCAGATGTTTGCTTGGTCCTCTGGGCCTCTCATCGTGGAGATTCTGACGTTCCTTCTCCCTGGTAAGTGGGGAGGAACAGGGTGAGAAGAATGGGGAGGTGGTGAGCTTTGCCAAAGCTCACTCTAGGACACAAGATGCCTGGTTGGGACGTACGGTGAGGAAGGCATGGCTCTCAGGAGAACCAGTCCCTGAGGGCGCCTGGGTGGCTCAGTCGGTTAAGCGTCTGCCTTCGAGTCAGGTCATGATCTCGGGGGCCCCGGGATCGAGCCCCGCATCGGTCTCCCTGCTCGGCGGGGAGCCTGTTTCTCCCTCTGCCTGCCGCTCCCCCTGCTTGTGCTCTCTGTCTCTCTCTCTCTCTCTCTCTGACAAATAAATAAGTAAAATCCTAAAAAAAAAAAAAAAAAAAGAAGAAGAGAAAGAGAATCCAAGGAACACATTGAAAAATCAGGCATCAGCCAGAGTCTGAAAGCATTTAAAGCTAGAAGAATATTCAGCTTTCTTCTGACATGCCTACAAACAGAAAAATTTCATGGGGTCATACACTAAATTTTAAGAAAAACAAAACAAAAAAACAAAAGAACCAGTCCTTGGGCAGCAGTGTGTTTTCTGGGGGTGTGTGTGTGTGGGGGGGTGCAGGCAGGGGTCTCCAGCCCCAACAAGCAGAATAGCATATTAGAAAGCAGCCTGGATAGGAATCTCGCCACAAAGCCTACTGGCCAACCAGCCTGGGACAAATCACTTCGCCTCTCTGAACTGCCATCTCCGTTCCTCAGGGGAGATCATGTGGGGGCACCCGGGGGGCTCTGTCGGTGAAGCGTCCGACTCTTGGTTTCAGCTCAGGCTGGGATCTCAGGGTCGTGAGGTCGAGCCCCACGTCGGGCTGCGCGCTGAGTGTGGAGCCTGCTTAAGATGCTCCCCCTCCCTCTCCCTCTGTCCCTCTCCCCTGCTTCTAAAAACTAAAAATAAAAGAGATCGTGTGTATGAAAGTAAAGGCTTGCTGGATGGGAGATATTTTCACGTACCAGTTCCCAGGCACTGCTGCGGCTGGGATGATGGGAAGGTCATTGTGCTTGGGTCCTGAGCTGTTCTCCAGCCCCCTCCACCCTCCTGCTCTCACACATGCCCGCGTTCCCAGCCAGACTGACTGCCCCTGGTCTGAGAGCCTCTTCCTGACGTCCTTGCCTGTCCACGCCTGCTGTTCCCACCACCTGAATTGCCTTGATAAATGACGGCAACATCCTCCTTGCCCTGATCCCAAAAAGGATGAGGGCCCCCGCAGCTTGGGAAGTCCCCCTCATGGGCCTGGACTGCGTTCACCCCAGCCCACGGCCCCAGCACTCAGAATGTTCTTGCCTCCCAGTAGGGCTCAGAGCTGCAGGAGACAGCCGAGGAAGAGGGTCAGAGAGGGGGGCTGGTCCCCAGTCCCGGGGCCTCCTTGTGACTTGAGCTCTTCTTCTCTGGGGAGAAGGGCCAGCCGAAGGAATCCCCAAGTCCCAGCCTCATCTGGGGCGGACCCACACCCCTTCCTGGGGCTAGCTAGGACTCCTGTGAACGGCATGTGAGAAAGGCCCGACCACAGCCAAGGCCACTGACTGAGCCCCGCAAGAAGCTCGGGCCTCGCTGAGCCTGCTTCCCTCCCCCCCCCCCGCCAGCCCAGGGCTTTTGGAGCAGGGTCCCAAGGGGCATGGCGAGGCTTTACGAGGGAGGCTGCGAGGCAGCAGAGACTGAGGGGAAGGAAGAGGAAATGGCCCCCTTCCCTGGCCGGCCTGACAGAGAGCTGTAGAGGCCCTCCTTCCTGTGAGGGCCTGGGCCCAGGGCTCAGACCTCTGAGCCTCCCATCTCCCCAAACCACAGCCCAGAGGTGTGAAAGAAAGAAAAAAAACAGGCGGATGGGTGGCAGAGAAGAGACAGGTGCACATTTCACACCTTGACCACAGGTGGGGCCCAGAGCAGCTTCGCTCTGACTAACTTCCTCCACAAGCTGGCTGCTCGGGAGAGCAGAGGCAGGACAGGCACACCTAGCAGAACTCTGGGCGCAGGCCCCCGGCCTAGGTGGGTCTCCCCGAGGGCTGGGCCGGCCCCCCGACCCGCTCTGCAGGCTGCTTGGGACAGGGCCGGCCCCCGAGGCGTCTGAGCCGTGAAAGCAAGCAGCCGTCCAGCGCGCACCTGCCCTTGGGAGGCCCGGGAGGGGCCGCTGTGGGAAGTGACCCGCCGCTCACCGGGGACCTCACCTGGGGCCGCGCACCTGCACGGATGGCTAGCTGGCCACACGGCAGCCCTGTCTAGCACACACGCGAACTGGCCTTGTCCCTGCTTTTCAGAGGAGGAACCTGAGGCAGAGAAGGGGCATGATTTGCCTGACATGACACAGCACGGAAGCCGGAGGGTTAGGCGAGGGCCACCCTTTCTGGAGACCACTGCACCGCATGCCCCGCAGGGCGGCGCACTCCACCCCGGGAGGGGGGGCTCCCTCGACCCAGTGAGGCCCCCAGTCCCTCCGAGGGTGTAGCCAACCTCCCTGTCGCTCAGCATTCTCCGCTGTGCTCCTGCCACGCGCGTGCTGGGCCCTGGCAAGGGACCTTCCAGCCCCGGTGAGCTCGGTTCATCCCATGAACAGCCCTGCTGAAGGGGCCGGCGCGAAAATGGGTGTGTCGTTTGTCCAAGGTCACCCAGCTGGAACAGGGGCGAGTCCGAGCTGGAGCCAGACAAGTTCGGGGTTTTTCCCACCCCGTGGGAGGCCACGGCCCAACTCAGAAAAGCTCTCCGCACCTTTTCAAACCTCGCGCCCGACCTTCTGTCATTTCTCCTCGCCAGCAGCCTGGGAAGGTGGGGCGCATGGCCCCCACGTGACCCCCGGGGCCTGGGGAGCACAGGAAGGGGATGCCTAGACTTTGAAATGGCACGCGGCCCCGTGACTTCCTAACCTCTGTTTGGAGGCCCCACAGCGGGTGGTCCACTCTGGCCAACACAAGCTGTTTCCGAATCTATCGGCTATTTTTCCCCACCATTTCATGCCGAAAAGACCCTTTCAATACCAAGAGGGGGATGAAGGACCTCATCGCAGAATACGAGATCCTCCTTTCAGTCGACCCGAGATTTTTGTTAGCCTCACTTCTTGCACGTGTAGAGAAGCCCCGTCAACGGAAACGCCTCACGGGCCGGCAGCCAGAAACGGGGCTCCCAGCTCCTACCCTTCTTCCTCACTCTGCAGGCAGTCAACTGCCAAGTCCAGCCCATCCTAACTGCCGAGGGTCCTGGAATCACCAGTGCCATCGCCCCGCACTGCTCCTCCCGACATCCCCCGGGCCCTCGGCTCCCGCTGGCCCGGACCTTGCGGGCGACAAGCTGTTTAGAGCGAGAAGAGTCACAGCTTCTGTCCACAGAAGGTGGCGAAGGGGCCCTCTGCCTGGCAAGCGTGCGTCTTGTCAAGAAGTTTGAGGCAAATTCCAGGCCTGAGCCTGGAGGCTCTGGAGGAGCACTCTGACTGAAAACTAGCCCCCAAAGGACTGGCTTTGCCTCAATCTCTCTCTCTCTCTCTCTCTCTCTCTGTGTGTGTGTGTGTGTGCCTGCCTCTCCTTTTCATCTGGGTGGCAGAGAGGGAAAGAGGAAACTGCTTAGCAAGACGCAAGGTAGGGGCAGCCTTTCCCTGCAGATAAGGAGCACAGGGCACTAGGGAGGGGAGAAGGGGGCAGAGGGCCAAGGGCCAGGAGGGGAGAGAAACTGGTGCAGCCCCAGTGTATTCTTCCCCAACCCTATCCTCCTTCCTCTCGCCCCCGAAGCGACTACTCTCATGAATTTGTTAGCGTGTCCAGTCCCTGTCTTATTTTTTTAATTTTTTGTTAAGATTTTATTTTTTTTTTGAAGTAATCTCTCCACCCAATGTGGGGCTCAGACTCACACCCCCGAGATCAAGAGTTGAGCGTTCTACCGACTGAGCCAGCCAGGCGCCCCTCCAGCCCGTTTTAAACTTCTAGAACAAATAGCTGCATCCAAAACAACATGGTATTGTTTCTTGTGTGTGGTTTCTAGAATTTACATAGGTGGTGTCCAACTCTACATGATGTACTCTATAACTGGCCTTTTCCACCATGTGGTCGTTGGATTTTTCTAGCCAAAGCCATGTCAAAATATAGAGCTTCGAGTCATTTTTTTTAAAAGATTTTGTTTATTTATTTGAGAGAGAGAGAGAGAGAGAAGCAGGAGCAGGGGGAGCGGCAGGCAGAGGGAGAGGGAGAGGCAGGCTCCCCGCTGAGCAGGGAGCCCGATGCGGGGCTCAATCCCAGGACCCTGGGATCATGACCTGAGCTGAGGGCAGACGCTTAACGACTGAGCCACCCAGGTGTCCCAGCAGGTCATTTGTTTTTAACTGCATACCCGTATCCTAGCTTATCCCTGTAAAAAGACTGAAGGCAATGGAATGAGTGGTAAAAAGAGAGACAGCTGTGGTTTCATGCCCAGCACCCAGCCTTACTTGCTGTGTCTGCCGAGGGCCTTTCCCCTCCCGTTCTGGATTAGCCTTGGAGATAACCCCCCGCCCCACAGGGGCATTGTGTGGTTTGAATGAGGCAGTGTCGGAGAAAGCGCCTAAAGCCCTGTCTAGCACATACCAAGTTCATTACTAGTAGTTCCCTTTCTTCGGCCCCTGTTGACTAGCAGGGAGGGGCAATAGTGGAAGACTAGATTCAATGTGATGGAGCGCTTTAAAATATTTTCATTTTTAGGGGACACCTGGGTGGCTCAGTCGGTTGGGCGTCTGCCTTCGGCTCGGGTCGTGATCCCAGGTTCCTGGGATCGAGCCCCGCGTCAGGCTCCCTGGCTTGGTGGGAAACCTGCTTCTTCCTCTCTCTCTGCCCCTGCCCCACCCCCCGTGCGTGCTCTCTCTCTCTCTCTACCTCTCTCAAATAAATAAAACCTTTAAAAATAAGTAAATATTTTCATTTATCGGGAAGGTTCATCTCTTTTACAGACTGAAGACGTTTAGCCATGCAATCTACAGTCCGCTCCAGCCCGGGGCCGATGAAGGCGAGTCCAGGTGCATCGAGCATTGACTATCCTAGTGCGGGAGCAGCGGTCCATGCCCCTGGCAGCGGGGCTGCCCCCCACCCACTTCCCAGACACGCCGCTTCTCCTTCAGATCTCTCCCCTCAGAGGCCTTGCCCTTCCCCAGACCCCAGGCTGTCTGGTCCCAGGCTGGCAGCCAGTTCCTCCAGAGCAGCTTCCCCTGGCCTCGGGGGAAATGGCTGGAGTAGAAACTCCCGCGGCCTTGGGTCTGGGGAGGTCTGGTACAGACAACCCCATGGAAGAGGCTGCTGCCGAGAATCATGTGAAACCCTCACTTCCTTTGTGTAGCGCAAGTTGCCGACCACAAGCACCAAAGCAGAGGGGCAGGCAGCACACAGCCCGGCAGCCAGAGTACCAGTCCGGCGACGGTCCCTGAGGTAAGCGCTGCTCCAGCAGGCCGGGAGGGACACAGGTACGCCGCTCAGAGCAGAGGGCCCAGGATACTGGGGCAAAGTCAGGGCTGCCCACCTCCCCCCACCCCACCCCGAGCCGGGGCCACCTGGGGGTTGGGTGAGTAGACAGACAATGCAGGGGTTGTGGTAGAAGGAGCCCTGGGCCGGGGAATTGGGAGCCCACCGTGGCCCCCCGCCTTGTGCAGGACCGCGGACGAGTCCCCTGTCCTGTCTGGCTTTGGCGCCTCATCTGCAAAATGTGGGCCGTAGAGGCTCACCCTCCGACGGCCTCCAAGGCTGCCTTCAGCTCTGAGTTAGAACTTACTCTTCCACGCGGGACTGAATTGGCACTGAGAAGGCTCGTGGCTCCGGGGTGGTTTGCAAGGTGACGGGGTAAGGAGTAGTTCTATTAGAGTTGGGCTGGGGCAACCCCCAGTGGGTGGCAGGTGGCCTCCGCGTTTGGGAAGGGAAGAACAGGAGCCGAAAGCATGTGATGGGGGGCTGGGGGGGGGGGCTTCAGTGATTTGTGGAGGGGCCCCATGGGGAGCAGGAAGTTGGGGTCCCTCGGTGAGGGCTGAGGAGGGAAGTAGAGGGCCAGCAACTGACTAAGAGAGGGGACTGTGGGGAGGTGCCTGGGGAGGAAAGTGGTAGAACTAGGCGTGGCCGGGGAAACAGAAGGGCGAGTGGTGAAGGAAGAGCCAGGAGAGGGGAGAGGGGGCAGGGAGGGCTCTTGGCATGGGAGGGCAGCTTTCCCTCGGGCCCACAATCCCTGGGCTGATGGGGTGGCCCAGAAGGGTGAGAGAGAAGCTGGCTCTGAGATGAGACTTTACCCCACCCCGCCCCCCCAGCACCACCCACGGTGGTTGGGGTTGGGGTTGGGGTTGGGGTTGGGGATGGGGGGGGCGGGGGGGCGGTGATGGCCAAGGCCCAGCAGACCGAGCTCTGAGTTCCGCGGGCGAGGCCTCGGAAGAAAGGCAGGAACGGTGACGCGCGGGATGGCCCCAGCTTGGGGCCTGCCTGACGGAGGGGCCACTCAGAGCCACGCTCCCACGGTGAGTGCCAGGCCCTCACGGGGTCCGTTCCCTGCCTCCGCCCGCAGATGAGCGAACGCCAAGTGATCCAAGCGTCCGAGCTCGCCTTCCTCCTGGAAAACTGCAGCTCCTCCTATGACTACGGGGAGAACGAGAGCGAGTCCTGCTGCCCGTCCCCGCCGTGCCCGCAGGACTTCAGCTTGAGCTTCGACCGCACCTTCCAGCCGGCCCTGTACGGCCTCCTCTTCGTGCTGGGGCTGCTGGGCAACGGCGCTGTGGCGGCCGTGCTGCTGAGCCAGCGGGCAGCCCGGAGCACCACCGACACCTTCCTGCTCCACCTGGCCGCGGCCGACATACTGCTCGTGCTGACCCTGCCCCTGTGGGCGGTGGACGCCGCCATCCAGTGGGTCTTCGGGTCTGGCCTCTGCAAGGTGGCCGGGGCCCTCTTCAACATCAACTTCTACGCCGGGGCCCTCCTGCTGGCCTGCATCAGCTTTGACCGCTACCTGAGCATCGTGCACGCCACCCAGCTGTACCGCCGGGGGCCCCCGGGCCGCGTGACCGTCACCTGCGTGGTCGTCTGGGGGCTCTGCCTCTTCTTCGCCATCCCCGACTTCATCTTCCTGTCGGCCCACCGCGACGAGCGCCTCAACGCCACCCACTGTCAGTACGACTTCCCGCAGGTGGGCCGCACGGCCCTGCGCGTCCTGCAGCTGGTCGCCGGCTTCCTGCTGCCCTTGCTGGTCATGGCCTACTGCTACGCCCGCATCCTGGCTGTGCTGCTCGTCTCCAGGGGCCAGCGACGGCTGCGCGCCATGCGGCTGGTCGTGGCGGTCGTGGCGGCCTTTGCCCTCTGCTGGACCCCCTACCACCTGGTGGTGCTGCTGGACACCCTCATGGACCTGGGGGCCTTGAGCCGCAACTGTGGCCGGGAGAGCCGCGTGGACGTGGCCAAGTCGGTCACGGCCGGCCTGGGCTACATGCACTGCTGCCTCAACCCGCTGCTCTACGCCTTTGTGGGCGTCAAGTTCCGAGAGCGCATGTGGGGGCTGCTCGCGCGCCTGGGCCGGCCCGGCCAGAGAGGGCACCAGCGGCCGCCGTCGTCCTCCCGCCGGGAGTCGTCCTGGTCCGAGACCACGGAGGCCTCCTACTCGGGCTTGTGAGGCCGGACAGGGGCTCTCCTTTCGCCCCGCGGCCCCGACCACCCCCACACCCCAGGCTCCTCCCTCCCTCCCTCCCTCGCCCCGTAGCCTCACGCCCCACGCGCGCTCCGGGGATGCCCTGGCAGCCCCGGCACCCCCGGGGTCTCCCAGGGAGGCACCCCCTCCTCCCCACCGCCGCCGCCGCCGCCCCTGCTGCTCCTTAGCCGCCACGCCCCACTGCCACTTCGGAGGCGGCTGCCCAGAGCCCCACTGCCCTTCTTATCCGGTAACTAGACCTTGGCCTTCCCCATGTTCGGGGAGCACGAAGCGGAAAGCATAGTAGAGGCTGCCCCTATGGGGCCTTGGCCCAAGGCCTCCAACTCAGCAGCAACCGTAGCTGTGGTCCCCAAGACCTGTGTATTCGTTCCTGGTTTTTTTTTTTTTTTTAATGTCTAAAATTCTGCTTCCAAGGTTGCAATAAACAAGGTAAATTGGGCCCAGGGCGTGTTTGTCGCGCATCATTATGGCCAGCCCGGCCCAGGCGTCGGGGATGAGTTTCCGGCCCTCCCCGCCCGGCCCCAGATCTGTGCCAGCTTGCGCTGCTTGCGTTAACGTCTACGTCGAGCCTCCTCTGGGCCCTCCTGGGTGCCCCCCCGCCCCTCACGGGGAAGCACCCGGGTGCGTGGGTGTGCGCTGTTACCCGGACTGGCCGGCCACTGTAGAGGCATAATTTGGGGAAGGGCCTTCAGACATGAAGACCTAGTCCCGGCACTCCAGAAGCTTAGGCCAGCAGGGACGACGCGGGCAGTCTAGGCCACGTGGCAAAAGAGTGGCTCACGGACCATGAACGGGGCGCTCAGAGCCCTGTGGCCAGAGCCATTGAGGAAGGCTTCTTGAAGACAGAAATGAGCAGACCTGAAGGGACACGTGGTAGGGCCAAGGGCAAAGAGAAGGGAAGACGGTATTTCTGGGCAGGAGGGAAGGCACTGGCAAAACGTGAGGAGGCTGCAAACTGCAAAGCTTAACCAGACCGGGAAGTGCTCCCAACTGGCTAGACTTAGGGCTTCAGGTAAGGGAAGGGTTGAAAATAATGAGACTCCAAGTTGGTTTGGGATCAAGTGGTGGTATCCGAGGATCCTGCTAGAAGGCCGTAGCCAGCTGTTCATGTGAGAGGGGGTGCGGGCTCCCTCTGGGATAATGACACATTGGGATCGAAGCAAAGCACCCAGATCGGATGGCTTGCTAACAGTCATTAGCACACAAGCCACCTGGGGGCATTGGGGGGGCACTACAGCTGAGGTGGAAGCACGTAGAGGAAATGACCGGGGCTCCCCAGAAAGATAGGCGGTAGGGCTAGTGGGTTAAGACCTTCCCTTTGCAGGAGTGGGAACCACTGTGCTGTCAGTCCCCCCTCATTAAGCCACCAATGTGCCGCGATCCAGTTTCGTGGGTCAGCTGGGCCTTGGCCAAGACGTCAGACGTGGCTGGAGGCAGTCCTGGTAAGGAGGAACCTGAGGATTTCGCTAGGGAAGCTCATAGTGCCCTGGGCCCACACCCAAGCCCTTAGACTTGTGGTTAGGCTTCAGCGAAGCATGTGCTAAATAACAGGAGGATGGAAGGAAGGAAGAAGGACAGAAGGTATCAGTGATGTCCAGTGATGCCAGATTAGTATGGATGTTTGTGGCAGGCCGAGCAATGGGTCCCCCAAGATGTCCACCCTCGAATCCCCAGAACTGGTGAACAGGCTGCCTTACATGGCAAAAACGTGGCTGAGGAGCTGACCTTAAAATAAGATTCTCTTGGATTATCCAGGTGGGCCTAATGGCCTCACAAGGGTCCTTAAAAGTGAAATTCAGAAAGGGAAAAGGAGGGAGAGAGAGGGTGAGAGAGAGAGAGAGAGAGAGAGAGATGTTGCTGGCTTGAAGGATGGAAGGGGGCCACAAACCAAAGAATGCAGGTGACCTCTAGATGTTGGACAAGACGAGGAAACGGATCCCCAAACCCCAGGGCCTCCAGAGAGAAACACAGCCCTGCCCACACCTTGACTTCAGTCCAGCGTGGTCCGCGCCTGACTGCTGACCTCCCGAGCTGTAAGATGACCCATCTGTGTCGTTTTAAGTCACTAAGCTTGTGGTAGTTTGTTAGGGCGGCAGTAGGAAATGAATACAACGTTGACCCCAGTCTGCATCCCGGCTATCTCCCAGGAGTGGGGAGGCTGCCAAAGTGCTTACGGGCAGTCACAAAAATCCTAGACAAACCCAGATTGGAGGGTGCTCTTGCAGACACATTCTGGAGCACTTCCGAGGTCCGGCGTCTTGGACAAAAGACCTGAGGGCTGGTTCCGCACGAGGCACAGGTTGTCAATGAACAGACCCCATTAACAAGCAAATTGCAGAAAACATTATTTATTTTTTTTGTCTTAGTAACAACTACACTGGCTCAGCGTGGCTTTATTCAATGTCAAGAGCAACTGAATTCATGAAACATGCTTGTCTTTTATGTCTAGGTAAGTTTCACAATTTCCACCTGCCGGCAGCCCTGGTCTCGGGAGTGCTGCCTCTTTTAAAACTGGTTCGCCTCCCAGCAGCCTTCTTCTCTCCACCTGCCCCTCTTGAAAACGCAGTTTGTGTCTGCATTGTGTTCTATGTGTTAGAACTATGTTAAAACTAACTGATACCCAGAGTGGATCCCAACGGCTTGTGAGTACCGTCAAGGGCACAAAATTGCTTAGCAACGGAATCCTTGAAGAACAATCATCATTAACAGTATGAGGCTATAAAGAAACGGTTTAAATCCTATTATTCCTAATATTTATTGCTTATCAGAAACAGATATTTTTCTAAAACTTCTTAGCGGGGGGGGGCTCAGCCCACAGAAATACACCCCCAGATAACTTCAACGATTCTGCCTTTGCTTTTCGCCATAATCCTTGCTCAGCCGCCTCATCACATCCCCATGGCTCATCCCTTTCGTCTCATTCTTAATCATTCTATAATTCTCCTTCACATACTTAGCAAAGGGCCTCACATGGGGTGCAATGGGGGTTCCATCCTTGCGAGTTAACGGAAGCATGACCAGGGGCCCCTTGCACTTGGCACAGATAAAGCGGTCAGTGTTCAAGGATCTGGTATAGCGGCCGACCCTAATGAGGAAAGAGACACCACAAATCGATCAGTCACTGTACCGCAGCGTGCTCTCGGAGCTGCTGGCCTTGGGCTCAAAGCAAGACTCTCAGGCCGGCTCCAAGTCAGAGAGCATGGAGAAAGAAGACGTGGAAAGGAGCAGAGAAGGTTTACTTCTCACGTCGGCCAGCCAGGCACTTACTAACAAAATCACAAAGGGCCAGTTGGCTGGAGGCTGTAGCAGAAAAGTAACCGAAGAAAGTCGGAGGCGGAGGGTCTTACCTGGTTTTGCACTGAGTACATTCATAATGGATCCTGTAGTTAATCTTGTAGTTATGGCAACGAGTGACCATGGGCAGCTCCGGGTGCACTATATTCGATTTCCTGGCATAATACTTCCATGCGTCACCATGAGAATCACGGATGCCATCAAGAAGCCAGGAGGCTGCATGGCATATCTCATGGATCAAAGTATCCCGGAGACGGTCTCGGAAGAGGGATGGAAAGAAATCGTGAGCACCTGAACCAATTCCCTCCGGCCTGCCACTCAACCACCCCTACCTAGACTCTCGCCCCTGCCACACACCAGCCCCAGGTGGCTTAGCAGGAAGTGGTGTGGTGGTGTGCTGGAGACTGAATGGAGATGAAGAGTGAGGTGACAGGGCCCCACACCTGGGCGGAGGCAAAGGACCGAGGACAGGAGGGTCATTTTGAAGATTTGGTGGTTGGCCAGCAACAGGGAGCTACCTGCTGAGAGACAGTTAGCCTAATGGAAAGACGGCCAAGCTGGATTCTCAGGGCTGGGGAGACATCTGATAATCATGTCCTCTGAGCAGAGGCGCCTGGGTGGCTCAGTCGGTCAAGCGTCCGTCTCTTGATTTTGGCTCAGGTCTCGATCTCGGGGTCGTGAGATCGAGCCCCGCGTCGGGCTCTGTGCTCGGCTTGGTCTGCTTCAGATTCTCTCTCTCCCTCGCCCCCTGCTCGTGCGTTCTCTCTCTCTCTAAAATAAGTCACTCCCTCTAAAAGAAATAAATAAATCTTTTCCAAAAATTCTAAAAAATAAAAAAAGATCATGTCCCCCGAGCAAGGCACAGAAGGCCTATCTACCCAGGAAGGACAGGAAAAGCTGTGGCATAGGCTGCTGGGAAATACCAGTCCCTACGAGTCACTACACAAAGAAAGGGCGCAGGAGGGAAGCTGCCGTCACCTGCAGAGTCGCAGACTTTCAGAGAAATCTCTATCTTTGCATAACGCTGCCTCTTCGGGTAATGGGTCTCACCAGTGGTGCATAAGCCCGCAGTTCTCAGCATCTTTTTATTCCAGCCAATATCTATTTTCTCCGGCAGCTGAGAACAAAACAGCCAGCAGAGTGAGTCAGCAAGCAGCTTCAAGCAGACCAAAGACTGTTCACTCAAGAGCTCTGCAGGGGCGCCCAGGTGGCTCCATCTGTTGGGCGTCTGCCTTTGGCTCGGGTCGTGATCCCGGGGTCCTGGGATCGAGCCCCGCATCGGGCTCCCTGCTCGGCGGGAAAAGCCTGCTTCTCCCTCAGCCCCTCCCCCTGCTCGTGCTCTCTCTCTCTCAAATAAATAAATAAAATCTTAAGAAAAGAGTTCTGCAAATCCAAACATTCTGGGGAGAATAAAAGCCAGGCTGAAGCCCAGGCAAAAACAACACACAGACCATCAGGATATAAGGGAGATGGATGAGGGCACACACATGCAGGACCCAAGTCAGGGGCAGCCAAGGAGAGAGGTGCAAACCTGCTGAGGCAGGAGCTGGAGCCCCCTCCTTCCCGCTCCCCCCGAGCGTAAAGAGCACGGAGGTGAAATTTCATGTGCACCTCAGTCCCCTCATCAGCCATGTGATGTAACACCAACTGTCATGAGTGACTTCCCCAAAGGCTGGGGAACCTCAGAAAGATCTAAGAACTTTCCCTGCAAAAGGTTGTGTCAGCGGAAATAATAAAGTCTGAAAACCCCAATAACCGCTGAGGCTCTGTTCTAGGCACTTTACGCGTATTACCCTCCCTAAGTCTAACAATAATTCTCTGGGGGCGCCTGGGTGGCTCAGTCAGTTAAGCGTCTGCTTTCGGCTCGGGTCATGGGATCGAGCCCCGCATCGGGCTCCCTGCTGGGCTGGGAGCCTGCTTCTCCCTCTGCCTCTGTCCCTCCCCCTGCTTGTGCTCTTTCTGACAAATAAATAAAATCTTTAAATAAAAAAAAAAACCAATAATTCTATGAGGTAGTGGGTACTATTATCGTTCCCATTTTGTAGATGAGGAAACTGAGGCAGAGAGGGGTCAAGTAACTTGTCCAGGCTCACAGAGCTCCTTCCCATTATTCTTCAACATAAAGCCTCTCTTTCCAGATCGTCAAGGATCAACACATGCCCTCTCCACCCCCGCCCATCGCTGCTCTCTCTGCCTACCATCCCTCAAGAGCCAGAAGTCTTACTTCCTGCAGGCAACCTTATTTCCTGACCACTCAGGCTCTCGGTGATTTTTTTTTCTGCCTCTGCTGATCTCCTGTGCTGGTAACAGTCTGTACCATAGAGGATTACCCACAAACATGCTCTATTTCTTTCACCTGTGCATGCATCACCTCTCCATCTAAACTGACACTTCTCCAGAGCAGGAAATACACAGCTCACACATCCCGCACACCTCACAGCCCCTGAGAGTGCCAGACATATAGCAGGCGCTCATCCAATGCTTATTCGTCAACGGTACCTTTTTATCAAACACCGAGCTATTAAACAGGGCGTAGATTTTCTGAACCAGGCTGTCCTTATTTTGCTTGAATTTCCTTCCAGAATACTGCTTTTCCTTTTCCAGGTCATGCAGGAAACATCCAGGTATTTTGCACATCGCTTTCCTGCAAAGGCAAGTTCAGCTGAGTTATGTGTAACTAGAGGAAGAGATAAGAGAAAGGCACACACACGGGTCATATACAGAGAGACTCGGAAAACGTGCTGGTCCCTCCTCCTTCCAGCTCCTTGTAGAAGAGCATTCCCCAAAGTTCCACGCATAGCCTTTTTCTTCTCGCTACTTGCCTTCTCAGAGATATGAAGCCTGTGGCTTCAACCTCAGCAGGAGTGATCCCACTCCTGTATCCGCAGTCTCGATCTCTCTCCTGGGGGATCCGGGTCCGAGCTGCCAACTGATTAACCTGAGTATGACCCCCATTCTAGTGTGTTTAGTTATCGGACTTCTATTATACCGGGCTGAAAACCTCAGAGACATCTTAAAATCCATTTTCTCCCTTGCCCCATATTCAAACAGGCTCAAAGACGGCAATCCCCTTCACACCTCTTCCAGCCAGCCCTCCTTCGCACCCCACGGTCACCAGCCTGGTTCAAGTTCATCTCCTCCCCTCGGGGCCTTGCTGCTACGGCATTCCCCTGTGCTCCTTCCTTCCAGGCCCTTTTTCTTTCTTTCTCCCGCACCCCACACTTCCGATTCATTTTCCTAGGTCACATCCCAAGTCCGTCCCTCCCCGGCTTGGCACTGTGTGGCCAGGCCATTCAAGGCCCAGGTCAATCGGGCCCCAACCTCTGTCTCCAGGTACCATTTCCACTGTGGCCAAGGTGGGCAAGTTAAACGTTCTCTGGACAGAACTGATTCTCCGCAGTCCGTTCATGTCTGGGCACAGCCGGTTTGCCCCTGAGCCCTAGAATGACCACGTCTCCAGCTCTCCTGAGAACCACCATCCGTGTAGCGTTTTTTCCTTTGCAGAGAACTTCTTGTTGCACTATCCTATTTAATCCTCACAACCCCCCTCCAAAGAAGTGATTACTCTTCTCACGATCTCCACTTGGCTAGATGAGGAAACCAAAGGTCCGAGGTCAGGCGACTTCCCCAAAGTTCAGAGAGACCCTGGATCTCTGGACCCAAATCTCAGGGTCTTCCCATTAGACCCCTACCGCTGCCCCATCTTTCAAGGCCTAATTCCACAGCACAAAGGAGAGTGCTAAGCACACGAGGACTTACACTTGTTAATAATAATTCATTTCACCCTTTTATCCTGGCTACAACCACCCACAGGTCCCAAGAGATGAGCCTACCGAGCTGGAAAGATAAAAACAGGAGCAAACACACGTAAGCTAAGTTTCTGACCTCACAGAACTCCTGAGATGGGGATTTTGCCGGGACACTCATGAACCCCGAAGTCACAAAATAAGCCATCTGTGAGGGGGCTTGGGTGGGGAGAGGAAATCAGAACAAAACCAGGCCAAGGCAGCTAAAGTTAGGGTCCTCACCCCCAGAGCCTCAGACTGGTGACTAACATGGTCTGCCTCAAATTACCTCGTTCTGAAAGCAAATTTGCATCCAAAAAGGTAGCAGATGAAAACCCAAACCATCTGCAGACCTCAGCAGAGAAGGGGGACCCCCCCCGCTTGTTTGCGCTTATGTCAAGCAGGCCTTGTGGCTTGGGCCACCTTCCCCTCGATGTCTGTGCCACTTCGCTTGCAGGCAGAGCATCTCCACATCACAGGAACAAGCAAGACCCCAAATGGGTACATCAGACACCATGACCAGCAAGCAGCCTACACAGGAACAAGGCAAAGCACAACAGGAAACCTACAGACTGCCACAGGAAGCGCCAAGGCAGCTGTTGAGGAGTCCAAACACACTAGCCTCCTTTGGATGATGCGGAGGACAACGACACACAGGGGCGGCTCATAGGCCTTCTTTTGTCACACCACAGCAAAGCAACCTGGGAGCTACCCAAGACACTGAGACAAAAGCAGCTTACGGATATATCTAGGAACCCAGAGAAGACCCTTGGCTGACCGGGGATCCACCTGAGAGAGAACACGCCGAACTACGAGAGCTACCTCACCGAGCAAGAAGTGCAGAAGCAGAGGGCCCCTCAGCTCAGGTTCGAGCGGTTCTGTTGCTCCGGTGCCTGACACATCGTTCTTCTGCTCCCCTTAAGATGCATTTATTGCTCCAAAGTACAGGTAAAACAAACAAACAAACAAACAAACCCAAACAGACACTCCTTCAAACACATTCCTTGTCTTGGAAGATAATTCGGATATAAGTATATATTACTCCTGAATGCAAGGAAGAATGAAGAAAATTATGCTCTACTACATCGTCTTTTTTAAGCGGAAAGGTCAGAACTTCCTGGAATCCGAATGAAAACAAGTGTCAGTTTTTGGCGTCCTTTTAAGAATTGACATGTCTTTGGTCTAAATGACCTGCTGTTCTCAGGATCAATTCCACGTAGCTTAATAAAAATACAGGAACCACGAGCCATCTATTTCACGCTAATGTTTAAGCTTTCAAAATGTTCAAAAACATCCACAAGCTGTAGGAGTAACTGGATGCAGCCAAAGCACCGCAAAAACCTGGAAGGCCATCTTGACTGCCCGCCCCCCAATTCCAACGGATAGGGACGTGTCTGTCCCGCCCTCAATCTCCGCTGGGATTGCTTTGGTTTCATGCCAACTGGTGGCAACAAGGCAGATCTGAGCTTAAGGACCAAGGAATGGCCAGAGCTGACGTGGGGGCTAAAGGGCTCCGGCCAGCCGAGGGAAGCGCGGGCATTGCTGTGGGCTGCTGTGGGGTGCCCACGTGGGGCTCTGCTGAGGCAGAAGGAGGTGGGTAGCAGTGGGGTGCCTCCTCCTCCTCCCTCTCCAACTTATGCCCTCCCAAGTCGGGGGTGGAAGCCTTGTCCCCCTCGCCCACCGGACTCCTTCATCCCCTTGAAGACCCTCCCACATGCCCCGTGGGCCGCTTAACACGGACGGGACAACGGTACCATCAATTCCTGCGCAGTTGAACGTGGACAGCACGTACCTGGTCTTGTCTTTTTTAGTCTTCCCCGCACTGAGCTTCTTCTTTGAAGACACACGCTTTTTGGAGACTCTCATAGCTGAAAAGAGAACAGTTCGTTTGGACCCTGAAAATTGGGCCCACCCAGCAACTGGCAGAAAGGTGCACCCAGGAGGAGCCCCCACAGCCACACCCAGAGCACCATCTAGAAAAGGTAACTGCCTGTCTAAAGCCTGCAAACTCTCCATCGGTCCATGAGACAGAGTCTCCCTACGTGAATCCCAGAGCTGCCAGCAGAATAAGCTGTCGTAGGTATAAGGACTCTATAATGAGGTTATGTGAGCCTGCCGCATGAGGTTAGATTGTGTGGGCAACTGAAGCATGGGCAGTATAAGGAACGGTGTGGCAAAGCTCACACACTTGCTCTAAGGAAGTGGCTCAGGGGCGCATGGGTGACTGTGGGTTAAGCGTCTGCCTTCGGCTCCGGTCATGATCCCAGGGTCCTGGGATCCAGCCCCGTGTCGGGCTCCCTGCTCAGCGGGGAGTGTGCTTCTCCCTCTCCCTCTGCTCCTACGGTCTCTCCCTCTCCCAAACAATTAAATCTTTAAAAAAAAAAATAAGGAAGTGGCTCAGATCCCAGGCAGGACCTTCACTCGATATACAAGCCCAGTCTATCCATCTTTGGTTAGCCTCCATATACTGCTAACTGCTCTAGTCGGAGACTTCCGTAACGGTAGTGTCATCCGTTCACTTATTGAAAAAAAAAAAAAAGTATTAAACATCTACTATGTGCCGAATACCAGGCTAGACCCTGGGAGAGACTTAAAAATGAAGAGTCCTCCCATCAAGAGGCTCACTGTCCACTTGGCGGGGGGTGGGGGGGACAGATTCAGAAACCTATCGTCAGACAGCTGGGTAAGTGCTTTAGCAGAGACAGGGTCTGAGAATTATGAGGACCCAGGAGGGAGGAGCATCTCTGACGTCTGGCTTCCCACAGGAACTGACAATTGGGCTGGGTCCCAGGAAGAATGGGGTCTCCTCAGGACAAAAAGCACAGAGACAAAGCGTGCCAGGACGAGGGAAATGCGACTCGTAAGACATGGGCGTTCCTCCCCCATTTCCAGAAAGATCGTTTTCCCTGGGATGGCTGTCTCCCTTAGCCACTAGGAAGCTGCTGAAATGGCCTAGGAGGACAGGCCGACTTGACCAGACAGACATGTCCAGGGCAAAGGGCGAGGCAGGCATGGCTGGCACGTGGGGTGGGCGGGGCCGATTCAGTAGGTCAGGCCTGCTTGATGTGACTGGCTTACCGGGTGTCACACATATGTTCTTGGTCTTCCTCTTCCTCTTCCGTGGTTGCTCCACCACAGGTGCAGCCTCATCATCTGTAATCTCCACTGTAGTCTCAGCACCGCTCAGAGATTGGCCAAGATCTTCACCCAGATTCGGCTCACCAACATAATGAGATGAATTGCATTGAGAGACATCGAAGACCTCCATCTCCTTTTCCTCTGAGGCAGTTTGGCCCTGATCACACGAATCCTCGTCTATTATGATCACAGGGCCCTCAAAATCACTATCATCATCAATGATAACTATTGGAGGCTCCTTGGTAGGAGGCTGCTCCTCAGTATCAGATAACACATCCAGAATCTCATCTGAAATTCAAGAGACACAATCACATACATATATACCCCCTCCACCCACCCCATACACTCAACTTCAGACTATTGAGCACAAATTAAACAAGCTGGAAATGGTGACATCACGAATCACAGTTAAGAATCAGTTATTTTATTGTTGAGAAGGCTGCTATAAACATTGGGGTGCAGGGCGCCTGGGTGGCTCAGTTGGTTGAGCGATTGCCTTCAGCTCAGGTCATGATCCTGGAGTCCCCAGATGGAGTCCTGCATCGGGCTCCCTGCTCAGCGGGGAGTCTGCTTCTCCCTCTGACCCTCCCCCCCTCATGCTCTCTCTCTCTCTCTCATTCTCTCTCTCAAATAAATAAATAAAATCTTTAAAAAACAAAAAACGAAAACATTGGGGTGCACATACCCCTTCGAATCTGTATTTTTGTATCCTTTGGGTAAATACCATTGCTGAGTCATGGGGCAGGTCTATTTTTAACTTTTTGAGGAACCTCCATACTGTCCTCTGATGTGGATGGAGTTAGAGTGTATCACGCTAAGTGAAACAAGTCAGTCAGAGAAAGAAATATACCATATGATTTCACTCACATGAGGAATTAAAGACAGAACACAGATGAACAAATGGGAAGGGGAAAAAGAGAGAAAAGGAGAGAGGGAAACAAACCCTAAGAGACTCTTAAGGACAGAGAACAAACCGAGGGTTGATGGAGGGAGGTGGGTGGGGGATGGGTATTACGGAGGGCATTTGTTAGGATGAGCACTGGGTGCTGTACGTTAAGTGATGAATCACTCAGTTCTACTTCGGAAACCAATATTGCACTGTATGTTAACTAACTAAAATTTAAAATAAGAAAATAAAAATAGGGGCGCCTGGGAGGCTTAGTCAGTTACGAGTCTGCCTTCAGCTCAGGTCACGATCCCAGGGTCCTGGGACTGATTCCTGCATCGGGCTCCCTGCTCAGCGGGGAGCCTGCTTCTCCCTCTCCCTCTGCCTGCCGCTCCCTCCTGCTCGTGCTCGCTCTCTCTCAAATGAATAAAATCTTCTTAAAAAATTTTTTAAATTAAAAATTAAAATTAAAAGAAGAATCAATTATTTCAGATTATTTTCCCTCTATAACTCTTTTACTTTACTGAGAGGAGTATCAGGTAAAATAGCAATCCAAGCCCAGTGGCAATTTTCAAATCACATTCTCTAAGTTGCACACTGCAGGTGCTCAGCAGTTCCCAAACACAGCTCTGTAGACTCGTATGTTTTCTCTGGTCCACAGAAAAATAAGAGAAATCAGAAAAACAAGGTGGGGTTTTTTTTTCCCCTATCAAGTTCAATCTCTATCATTTAAAGGACTGTCCTCGGGCGCCTGGGTGGCTCAGTTGGTTAAGCGACTGCCTTCCGCTCAGGTCATGATCCTGGAGCCCTGGGCTCGAGTCCCACATCAGGCTCCCAGCTCAGCAGGGAGCCTGCTTCTCCCTCTGACCTTCTCCCCTCTCATGCTGTTTCTCTCTCTCTCTAATAAACAAATAAAATCTTTAAAAAAAAATAAAGAAATAAAGGACTGTCCTTTATTTTGAGAGTATATCCTCCCTAAACTTTTGGTTTCTTTACCTTATGAAATTATGGCAATAGCAGATGTTAGTTAGAATTTATTCCCACTGTTAGACAAATGAAAAAGTGGCAACTCTATGTTAGCCATCAAAATTTAATTTTCTAACTAGCCCACAAATGCAAAGCTCTCAGAGCCACTGATGTAAGCGTGAGGAGGTCACTCCTCTTGCCAGCACTGAGAAGCCTTGGGAACATTTGTAATGTTCGCCAAGGGTCCCCTCACCTAGAAATGCGGCGTGGCATATCTAACACCACACACGCTCTCTGGAGTCTGTTCAGAGCTCACCTTCCAGGTTCCTCGGGTTCTGGATGTAAAAAAAAATATAAACCGGGGCACCTGGGTGGCTCAGTCAGGTAAGTCGCTGCCTTCGGCTCAGGTCATGATCCCAGGGTCCTGGGATCGAGCCCCACATCGGGAATCCCTGCTCAGCAGGGAGCCTGCCTCTCCCTCTGCCTGCCTCTCTGCCTACTTGTGCTCTCTCTCTGTCAAATAAATAAAAGTTTTTAAAAAAAATATAAACCACGGCACAGGCAAGATGTGACAATATATTTACGGTACAAAAAGTCTTTCTCCTGCACTTGCAGATTTGGGATCACATACTTTGTGAGTCTCATCTATCACTTCATCATCAAAGAACTTCGGATATGCAATAAAGAAAGAGAAAGGAGTGGGTGTTGCTATGGTAAAAAGTCAGCCTTCCTAGAAATTTTAAAGATTTCTCAACTGAAGTTGAAATTTTGAAGAGAGGGGGAGGGGGAGGGGCACACTGCTTATAATCTACAAAAGAACAATGACTATACATTGACAAAGGTTAGAAGTGACCTCAGAAGTGTTGTGTTCAAGCCCTTTTTCTGT
Organism: Eumetopias jubatus; assembly: GCF_037043125.1. Taxonomy (NCBI): domain Eukaryota; kingdom Metazoa; phylum Chordata; class Mammalia; order Carnivora; family Otariidae; genus Eumetopias; species Eumetopias jubatus. The sequence continues at coordinate 69,288,955 of NW_028274817.1, forward strand.
AACATCACCTCAGCTCATGACAAGAAGGAAAGAAGTGGCATGTGGAGAACAGTAGAGAGACCTACAAAGACAGTCCTACTGGAGCATTCTCCAGCTCTCCTTTACGGGGATGAATGCCCACCGGTAAGAGTCCACCAGTCAGAAAGTAAGAGCAGCCTTAGTTCAAAGTTCCTCCTCAAAAACAAAAATAAGGATTTTCCGATGAAACGAGTCAGCAAGTGGTCACCTATGGTGATGAACTGCTTTCTGGCTGTCTCTCATGCCCCACTCTATTTTTTTTAAGATTTTATTTATTTGTCAGAGAGAGAGACAGAGCACAAGCAGGGGGAGTGGCAGGCAGAGAAAGAAGGAGGCTCCCCGCTGAGCAGGGAGCCCGATGCGGGCTTTACCGACTGAGCCACCCAGGTGTCCCGTCTCATGCCCTACTCTAAAGCTACCTCTCTTAGGGCTCCCTCTGGCCCCTTACAGTGGCTCGTCATGTCATGCCCCCTACTCTGCACCCGGACCTCTGTCCTACTCAGGCACATCCACTCCGAGCTAGAGAGGAGAGGAAAACTCAATGAGAGGGGACAGGTAGTGAAACAGTAGACTAGGGTTCCAAGCCACCACTCCTTTCCCTGCTCTGATGACCCAGGTTAGCCAGGAATCTGGCCAATGGTAGCTCTTTGGTAGTTACTAAAGAAGTGGCCAGTACCTTAAGGGTGCCGATACCTTAATGGAAGGCCTATGTATCATGCCCTATACCTGGTACTAAGCGAACAAGGATCAAAAAAGTACCATCCCTGAGGGTTAAAAAGCTCCTAGACTTCGGGTGCCTGGGTGGCTCAGTGGGTGAAGCATCTGACTCTTGATTTCAGCTCAGGTCATGATCTCAGGGGTTGTGAGATCGAGCCCCGCATCAGGCTCCACACTCAGCGAGGAGTCTGCTTGTCCCTCTCCCTCTGCTCCTCCCCTGCTCTCGCTCTCTCTCAAATAATTAAATAAAATCTTAAAAAAAAAAAAAAAAGGAAGCTCCTAGTCTTCCTACGTTTCACCCCCACTGAATAGGTTCTGAACTACGAGTATAGCTCCATGCCTCTGGAAAGGTTTTTAAAAGAGCCTCTGAGGCCAAAGGTGCAAAGATCAGCTGTGGAAAATGGGCTCTGAGAAGAACAGAAATCTCTAGAAAATATGCGGAGAATGGTGAAAGGCAAAGACTCACAGCTAGCTGGAGAAAGCAAGGGTTTCCCCTGAGAAGTCACTGTGGGCTGACTCAGCACCATCATCCACCTAAGTCTCCACCAGGCTGGGAAGAATGAGCCCACGCCTCTCACCTTCCCTCTCTTTGTCATTCCCACACACAGAGAAGGAGGAAAAGAGTGGCGGGGACGGAGGGGGGTGGCGTGGAGTAGCAGAGTAGCCTTCATACCTTCGTAGTATCAGTTCCTGACTTTCTTCCCCCCTGGTCCCTATGTATAGGTGGGGGGGGGACCCTATAATATAGGTAGGTCAGAACTCTGTGGAGGGGGATGGTCAAGGTCTAAAGCGCCGAGAACAGTTGCTGCTGTCTTTGGAAGTTCACCAGGGAGGGGGTGTGTGGGGGGAATCCCTCCATATCCACACCCAGCACCCACGAGGGAAGAAATGGCGACACCCGCTATGAAGTGGGCACCGGAATCAAACGTTTGCTGACGCGTAACCCGACGCCACCATGTGCTGGGGCTGCAAGCTCAGCTACTTCCCTCGGTTACTAGTATACTTGCCTTGGATGATTATGTCAGGTTTGTGAGCTCTGACTTTATTGCTGAAGTATTCGTCTTCAGAGTCAGAGTCAATCACCACATAGCTGAGTGAGGAGACAGGGAAAAACAAGAGAAACGTCAGCACCACGGTCTTGTGTTCACAGCCTTTCCTGACTCCTCCCCCATGAACATGAGCACCTGGCAAAGTTCTGTTGGCTTATTCCCCACAGCAACTCTGTTCCCCTTCTTCGGAACTACTCAGTCATTGTTCCTGATTTGCCATTTTTCATCTTCACCACGTTTAAGCTGCCAGGTTGAGGGGCCTTGGCTCTCCTGTTGGTCATTCCCTCCTGAAAACTCTTTTCTGGATTTCCAAGTTACTGTTCCGTTTCGGTTCTCTTCCCGCCCTCCATCCACTCCTTCTCACTCACCGCTCCTCCTCAGCTCACTCCCAGGCTTTCTCCACAGTGCCTTCACACCAAGCTAATCAATTCCTAAGGACCGCGTGGCCATCACCTATCCACCAGCACAAGCCATTATATCCAGCCCGACCATGCGCCTGACTTCCAGCTCCACAGTTCCAACTTCCTACCTGGATATCCTGTGGGTAGGGCTGACTGGCAGTCTGCACGCCCAGGAATAGCGTTAGCTGCTGTTTATTGATGGGGTCTGTTCTGACGGGTCGGGCAGTCATCCTGACTGTCCCCATCTGTACTCTACTGGTCGTTAAATGTCTTGAGTATCGGCCCTGCCTACGGGCCCCTCCACTTCCACACGCCCAAAACTGAACTCTTCCCCTTCCTCTCCAGTTCCACCCTTCCTCCAATATCCCACTATAGTAGCTTCCAGGGACTGGACCAAGACCTGTGGGCATTCCCAGCAGGCCCATTAAAACAGATTTTCTCAACGTATTTGTTCAACATCTATCTAGTGGAGGCAGGAAGAAACCAATTTTTCTATGTAAAAATTGGATATTTAAATGTATTATCAAATAAGGCCTTTATTATGTATAACACTGGAAAGCACTAAGAAACCACGATAAAGCATTTGAAATGTAAACGACGAACATGATGAGCACCGGGTGACATATGGAAGTCCGACTCACTACACTGTACCCCTGAAACTAGTATTACACCGTATGTTAACTATGTTGGAATTAAAAATAAAAATTAAAAAATTACAAACAAAAAGTACTGTAGAGGCACCTGGCTGGCTCAGTCGGAGGAGCGAGCGACTCTTGATCTCGGGGTTGTAAGTTCAAGCCCCACGTTGTGTGTAGAGATCACTTAAAAAAAATAGTCTTAAAAAAGATAAAAATAAAATATAAATAAAAATAAAAAATAAAAACATAGGGCAACCCTGTGGGGAGCCCTCTCACTCTTCAGAGCTTTTTCTGTCTTCACTTAATAAACTTCTATTGCTTTACTCACAAAGATAAATAGAGATAAAAATAAAAATACTGTCAAAACACAAAAGAAAAAATTTTTTCTTTGAAAATTAAAGAATAAAATAAAATGTAAGTGACAGTGAGGAAAATATCCTGCATCACCTCTCTGACTGGTAACGTTTATACTACCGTATAGCTTTGTCAAATTTCAAACCGTACACCTAAAAGGGTGAATTTTGCCATTATGTAAATCATACCTCAACAAACCCACTACGGTAATTCAAGGATTCAGTGTGGAAACATCAGTTAACTAACATCCTATTTTGGATTTATTCCAGTCAATTTTCTTAGCACCTCCTACAGTCTGGCACGTGGGCCTATAAGGGCCTGAAGAGTGGAGAGTGCAAATTAGAGGACGAATCAAACACAAAGACGTTCTGAGGAAGAAACTGACCAATTAGATAATGGGCCTGGCATAAAGATCTAATACTTTGAATCTGGCTGTGAGATCAGATACCCACTATGACCCTGAACATAGTGCTCGGAGAGGAAATGTGAGGTTCATTCGTAAAACTTCTTACCCACAACATCATTCTTCAACAAATGTCAAATTTCGCTAATTTTCCTACTTACCTAATGTTCCCTTTCTGCTCCTTCTTTTTGGTTCCAACTAAATCAGACAAAGAAAGAGGGTGTCAGGAAGCGTCTGAAGGAGGATAAAAAACCTGGCTACCCACATCTGTAATTCCCTCAAGCCCAAGTCCAGAAGTTAGGGCAGGTTAAAATCCTCGGGAGACTTATATACCCCCCACCCCACCCCATGTGAGCTAGAGAGGAAATAAAAGTCAGGAGGCCTAGAATGAAAAAGCTCAAGGTAGCAAACTGCAAAACAAGCCCAAAGAACTGTCTCTGCTTCTAACAGCAGGGAAACGGTCTTTGCCTCATCAATCTGGATAGAGTCCCTAGAGGAGACAAACCCAGGACCGGCTCACACCAGCTGTCCCAAACCACATTTCAGTCATCTCCACAAAGACAGGGTTAAGTTATGCCTTGAAATGGAAATTACTGCTTTGCGGGGATGCTACTTACAGGACTCAAATTCTTCATCACTGCTTGAGTCCAAAGTAACAATGCAACTGCAAAAAATGAGATACACACTGTTATAAAGGAAGGCCACTAAACGTAGCATATGCAAGCCCACAGGCAGAATCTCGCACGGAGACAACCACCCGTCAGACTTTCTGCTATGCATAAAAAGTTTGAGAGAGTTATGAAATTAAGATCACAGTAGGGAGGTGAAGAAAAATTGCGAGCAACAGGCTGCTCAGTCTTTACCGCAGAATGTTAGTTGAGAAGCCTGTTTTGTGCCAAGTGATTTATTTCTACTTAAAGACGTGAAAGTGAGGGGGAGCCTGGTGGCTCAGTCGTTAAGCATCTGCCTTCGGCTCAGGTCATGATCCCAGGGTCCTGGGATGGAGTCCAGCCTCAGGCTCCCTGCTCCGTGGGGAGCCTGCTTCTCCCTCTCCCTCTCTCGCTGTGTTCTCTCTCTCGCTGTGTCTCTGTCAAATAAATAAATAAAATCTTAAAAAAAAAAAAAAGCATCCAACTCTTGGATTTCAGCTCAGGTCACAATCTCAGGGTCGTGAGATCCGGCCCAAGTCGGGCGCCACGCTCAGTGGGGCGTCTGCCGGAGATTCTCTCTCTCTCTCCCTCTGCTCCTCCCCACCCCCACTCTGTCTCTAAAATAACTAAATAAATCTTTAAGAAAAAGAGGAAAAGAAAGATATGAAAGTGAAAGGGGCCACACGTGAAAGGACTCGAGGATGAAGAGATTAGTTCTCTAAACTAATCTCTGTTCTCTAAAACAGCTAAAAATCAGAAGGACAAAAGAGCAAGGACACCTTTTAGGACTTGACTGGGCTTGAAGAGGGCCTACTTATTGGGACTGCTGTCTGGCTAAATGGGCAAATGCTGAAATCCATTTCTTGGGAGGCAAACGAAGGGTGATTGCCCAGCTACAGCTGCTCCCTGCAGTGAACCATGATGCCGGGACCTCTTGCTTCTCTGCCCCCCAATAATGCACCGGGCTACAATCTAGGACCTCATCACAGGTTATCTTAGCATTAGTTAGCGTGACACAGAGCTCAGAGAGGAAACCAGAAGTGCTAAAGGTGAACCTAATAGTTATAAGGGTTTATGTATAAGGTCTTACATATATCAAGTTAGCTTTCACCACTTCTTCAGGGCATTCATTTTAACCTTGAGGTTGGTTATTAGACTGATAATATATTGGATAATATTTTTATATCAGATTATAATACTGGATCGATAATATTTCTCAGTTTTTCAAGATACATGCTAACTCACCCCCCTGGTTCAATTTCCTGTTCATGTACCTGTCACTGTACACTGGAGTTACTCAGGAGTAGACCTCAAATTTTTTCCAATTACTTAAAATTTAAATTTAATTGGTTAACATATAATGTATTATAGGTTTCAGCATCAAAATTTTTTCTTAATCAGCAAAGAAAACTCTTGCTGGGTGTAAGGTTTCCCAGGTATGGGTCAAAACGTGACCTTGGTTCTCTTTCTTTAAAGATTTTATTTATCTATTTATTTGAGAAAGAGTGTGTGCGCATGGTGGTGGGGGGGTAGAGGGGCAGAGGGAGAAGAGAATCTTAAGCAGACTCCACACTGAGCACAGAGCCCAACGTGGGGCTTGATCCCAGGACCCTGAGATCATAACCTGAGCTGAAACCAAGAGTCAGAGGCTCAACTGACTGAGACACTCAGGCGCCCCTGGTGATTTTTAAAATACGCTATTTCTGCTCATCCATCTTGTAGTATTAACAAAACAAAGCATCTTGGGCTGAAAAAAGACTAGTCAGTGGCCAGGCCACCAAAGCGTACTAACTGGGCTTTGGTTGATCCATGAAAACCAGTCTCCTCCCCCTTGCATTGTGCATTTCAGCCGTCCTTCTGCCTTCAAACTGTGGAAACCTCCTTCATTCTGTTAACGGCCTTGTCTCATAAGTCACTGGGAAAATAAAGCCATCAGACAGGAACTGCCTCATCCTCCCACCAGCGAGCGAATCTACTGTCCTATCTGCAACAACACCCAATTCTCTTATTTCTTTACAGTTAACAATGAACACAATGTTCCTACTCCTGTCTCTGGCCAAACCCTCCCCTGCCCTTCGGATCTCAACCCCCTCCCACCTTCTCAAGGATTTTATTCCTGCAATTTTCCATTCTGTATTGCACTATTGTCCCCTCTCTCCTGGATCATTCATTCTACTTTCCTAAGACCCCAAATCCCCCAATTTTCTAAATCCAGCCTCAAACTCTTCACTGAGCTCCAACTGTCTGCGTGACCTCTTGGACATTTACTAAGCATGTGAAACGTCACACAGCCAGTACAGAATTCCTCCCTCAAGCCTGTTCCATACCTAGAGACTTACCAATCTCGGTCAATGGCACCACCATCCACCATCCACACAGTAACACAAACCAAAAACTTAGAAGAGTCATCCTTGATTCCACTCTTTTTCACTCACCTCCCACATCCAATCCATCAGCAAGATCTGTCGGCTCTACTTCTAGAATACATTCCATCTCATCTAAGACATATGTACTTCCAGGAAAGAAAAAAAAAAAAAACCACTAGCAAGGTAGTGTTTTTTTGACATGCTATCAAATGTGTGATGGATCCCAATTTCGAAACTGTGGGAAAGAAGTCTCAGAATTGGGGTCTGAGCCTGGGTGGCTCCGTCAGTTAAGCTCTTAATTTCGGCTCAGGTCATGATCTTGGGGTCGTGAGATCGAGTCCCTGTCGGGCTCTGCGCTCAGTGGGGCGTCTGCTCAAGATTCTTTCTCTCTCCCTCTCCCTCTGCTCCTCCCCCCCCCGTCTCTAAAATAAATATATCTTTAAAAAAAAAGAACCACTTATCTCATAGGGCTACTGTGAAAAATAAGATAATGTCTGCCCTCCTACAGGATCACGTACCTCTCCCACATCACAGCATTTATCACACTATACCGTAATTGCTTGCTTACATGTTTCTATCTCCCATCCCAGACGGTAAACCATACAAGGATTTGGAAGTATACCCTGTTTCACACTGTTCAGTGCAAAGTCAATACTTGACTATCTGCCTGAGTAAAAGAATGAACGAATCTCAAAAAGTGGTTCCGAGGACCCCTTTTATTATTTTCCACCCTCCCACCCACACCCCCATAGAACCTTGTTTGTAAAAGACTTTGCCTACGAGATCTCACCATTTAAGATCTGTTTAAATGTTCTCCATTTAAAAAATTACACATGACCAGTTTATGCGAACCTTATGTGAAGGTTACGTGAGGTACAGAGTGAGCCTCTGTTCGTAAAAACGAACACACAAAAAAACAGCATCATCTGCACTGATGAAAACACAGTGCCCAGATCTTGAAACGTAATGGTCCCGACTTGCAGCGAGGGTGGGTGGAGAGCCTGGCCGGTCACTATCCAGCCTCAAGAGCCATCTTCCACCCAGAACTCTAGGATCTGGTCTTCGCAGCTGTAGCTTCCGGAACTGGGGTCTCTCAATGCTTCGTCAAATGCTAGAGGAAGGACTCCTGTTAACCAGATTTGCAAGGGGCTGACTAATAAAGCAGACTGCCTGTTTACTTCTCAGGAGAACTAATGCCAACCATCCGCCCAGGGCACTATTTGGGGCAAGTGACTGAGGGTCAGGGAAAGAGCTTGGAATTTTACCCTGTGCATCTGTGATAACACACATTAATTTTTCAGTTGAATGCTGCAACAAGCATCTTTGTGCGTTTAATTACTTTTATAAAGTGGATCTCCCCAAAGTTAATTCCCAAAAGTCAAATTCATCAAAGGTCTGACCAATTTTATAGCTCTTGGTACATTTGCTTAATCGTTTCCAAAGGATTAGAGCGGTGTACAGTTTGACATTACTATAATAGGACAATTTTTTTTCATTTGCTAATTTAGTAAGTAAATAACACTGAAATTTGCATTTCTTTTTATTACTTAAGATATGTATTTTCCCATGTTTGTTTGCTGCATTCTTTTGCTAATCCCCCCTTCCATTTTAATGACTATCAATGTTATGTTTACCAGATAGCTTTCTGAGTGATAAAGAACACTGAAAAGAGGAGTGAGGGAGAGGAACACTTTGTCCCTGTTCCTCCAAGAGTCCCACTCACCAGGAATAAACAATGTGTCTTATTTATTCTTCTAGAGAGCTCTTAAACATAAGCACATACCAGCACAAGTCAAGTGCACACATTTTATTTTTAAAATAAATAGTATTGTGCTACATGGATTGTTCAGCCCCTGGTAGTTTTTAACTTTATGTATCTTAGTCTTTCTGTTACCAGAACATACATGTCTTACCACACTTTTTTGGAGGAACCATAATCCATTCAACTACACCCTTAGGACACTTAAACTCTTTCCAAATTTGTGCTATTACAAACAATGCTGCAACGAACATCCTTGTACTTATTTCTCTGTGGACTAGTAATTAAGTCATTCATCCTTCTTCCCCAGAAGTGAACAAAGACCAAATCAGCCTGTATATGTCCCTATGTGATTAAATAAATATGAGTTATAGGGAAAAGGGACATGGGAGAAGGGGCAAAGGAGTCAAGAACAACTAAGAGTGAATACGCAGAAAGAATGTATGACATAACCACATTTATGCACTTCAGTATACGTGAATATATATATACACACACAGACATTAAATAAAATTGTTCTAACAGGGAAAGAAAAAGTCCTAGTAATTACTGGGTCAAAGGACATGGGCATTGACAATTTGGGATATTTCCAGATTGCCCTCCAAAAAGGTTGCACCAATTTATATTCCCACGATGGCTATAGGAAATTGCCTGTTCTCCTACAAATTTGCCAACTCCAGTTATTACCAGTTTTTTTAATCTTTGCCAATCTGATATATGAAAAATGGTATCTCATGAAAATTTTTTCATTTCTTCATATATAAGTAATGTAAAGTTGGATAAATTTTAATGTCTATGGGTCACCTGTATTTTTTTCCTAAGAACTACCTTCTGATATCTTTTGCCCAGTTTTCATGTGTGTGGGTCACCTTTAATTGCTGACCTGTAAAAGTTCTTTGTAGACTGAGAAAAACAGCCTTTTATCACGAGTAATGTGAATATACTTTTGTTTGATATCAAACTGAGGCTTCCCCCACTCCAAAATTATTAGAAACAAAATCTACCTGTTTTCTAACATTTTTAAATGATTTTGTTTTTTATTTTTAAATATTTTATCCATGTGTCATTTCTTTTGTTGTAAGGAGAGGGGAGGTAAGAATCCAATTCTTATTTTTTTCCAAATGGTTAGCCAGTTATCTTCAAATTATTTGTTGATAAATCCATCTCTTCCCCACTGATTTGAAATGTCATTTTTTTAAATCATGAACTCAGTTTTCACATTTGGGTATTTGGGTCTATTTCCAGACTCTCTGTTCTATGATTTCTACTTTCTCCCATGTTATATGCTTACACGCTTATCTGTGAAGGAGGCAATCAGGGCAGTGTTCCAGGAGAGAGAAGACTTAAGAGATGAGACGGCTATCTTAAAATACCCCCTTATCGTGGAGAAGAAAAACACTTCATCTGTGTACCTCTAGAGGGCAGTACTGTGAACAATGGGATGGAAGTAACCTAAGTTTTAAGTTCATTAGAATGAAGAACTTTCTAGAAATTACGCATATTCAACAATGCACTGTGTTGCTTCATGGAGTTGTATGCTCCTGGCCACTGAGAGAGACGTTATATAGAGGATTCGTGCACTAAGAGGCTGGACTCCTATATGATTCTAAGATCCCTTTTACAGTTCTCATTTTATGACTAACTCTGCAAACTCAAAATGAAAGAAACATACGCTTTTTGCCGAAAGTCATTTTGCCAACACAAGAAGAACTAAACTAAAAGAAAACAGAATTTTTCAAGTCTCACCAATCATCATCCTGGATCTTAGACTGGCCAGCTGTTTCTTCCGACATGTCCGTGTCTATAGTCAAGACAAAAATATACTCTTTAAAGAAAACCAAAACCCAGAACCAACATTTCTTTTCTATTTTCTTTTTTTAGTAGGCCCCATGCCCAGCACGGAGCCCAATGCAGGGGGGTTTGAACTCACGACCCTGATATCAAGATCTGGGCTGAGATCAAGAGTCTAGCACTTAACCAACTGAGGCACCCAGGTGCCCCCAGAACCAACATTTCTACAATCTGCCATTTTATCTTTTGAGCAGCTTATTCACCCTAATTTCAGGCCAAAGCTTTGCTCTGCGAAACGAGACATATTAAAATGTTTGTTGCAGGCTTTTCCTGGATGGAGAAAACTAGAGAGACACCCTCTCCCACCACACCCTGCAAAGGTTCTTTGCAGATCAATCAGAAAGCCCAAAGCACATGGTGGTCACCTCAACCGCCACAGTATAGAGATGTGCAAGGACAATCCAATCATTCATTTATTAACCCCCAGAGAAATTTTCTCCCCATTGTAAGGATTTATAATGCACTAACTCCTATTCAGTCCCTGGCCCAGGGATAGCTTCTCTCAAAACGGATTCCCACTCCCCACATCCCTGCTGGCCCGCCACTCACCCCACGCCTGCACTCTCCCTACTCCTGCCTTAAGCCCCAGAAGTCTTCCACCTATCAGGCTTTGACCCCTCTACTCTGCCACCCCTCCCCCTCTCTACTCCTATTCCCAGGCGGTCTTACACAGACCAGGCCACTACATACCGCTATCCAACCTCTACTCTCCCCATCCCCCTACTGTACCCACCTCCCGCTGGTCTTACACGGAATCAGGTCACCCCCACCTCCAACCATTCTCCACCCTCCCCCAATGCCTTTATCTCCCTGTGCTCGCTTTCTGCCTCAGCCTGTCTTGCACGAATACGGCCTCGAAACCCCCACTCCCGCCCCCACCCCCCTGCACCCCCTTCTGGTCCCCAGGAGGCCTTACGCCAACAGGCCCAGACCCCGCCCCCAACAAGTCCACAGCCCGCCAATCTTGCACCAATCAGGCCTCAAAACCTCCACTCACCCCGCCCCCACCCCCCTGCGCCCCCTTCTGGTCCCCAGGAGGCCTTACGCCAACAGGCCCAGACCCCGCCCCCAACACTTCCGCCGCCCGCCAATCTTGCACCAATCAGGTCTGGACACCTCCACTCGCCACCCCCACCCTCCCACTTGCACCTCCCCCAACCCCACCAGGCCTCACACCGCCAGGCCCAGACCCCACCCCCAACACTTCTGCTGCCAACCAATCTTGCGCCAATCAGGTCTCAACACCACTAGCCACCCCCGCCCTCCCGCCTGCACCTCCCCCAACCCACGAGGTCTTAGACCAGCAGGCCCAGACCCCACCTCCAACAATGCCGACACCAACCAATCTTGCACAGTCAGGTCTCCACACCGCCACCAACCCCACGAGGTCTTAGACCAACCTGCCCCCAGCCAGTCCTGCACCAATCTGGCCTCGACAGCGCCACTCACCCCCCCCACTCCCCCCTCCCTCCAACCCCAGGAAGTCAGACCAGCAGGCCCAGACCCCGCCCCCAGCCAGTGTTGCACCAATCAGGCCTCGACACCGCCACTCACCACCAGCTCCCCTCCTCCACTCCCCCTCCTCCCTCACAATCCCAGAAGTCTTAGACCCGCAGGCCCAGACCCCCCTCCCAGCTCCCCCAGCCAGCCTGCCCCCTCCCCCCACAGTCGTACAACCAATCCGGCCTCAAAACCTCCACTCACTGGGCCCTTACAACCCTCTCACCGCAGCTAGCAGATCAGACACCCCCCACCCCCCACATGCACTCCTACCCACCCTCCATTTGCCCACATTACCACCCCCTATTCTGACCTCAATCGGCCCGCCGGCCTTCCAGGATCAGGCATCTAACACCCCCACGCCGCAATCTCAGCTAGTTCTCCTTCCACTGCTCAGGCCTAGACGACCCCCCCCAACCGCACGCCACCTCCCCTAGGCCCCTTCTCCCTCATGCCCCCACGGGGATCTCCACACCCCCATTCCTCATCTTTGCTTTAGCGGAGTTAATATCGCTAAAAAAAAAAAAAAAAAAAATTGTTTCTTCCAAAAGCCTTTTTTAAAAGTGGAAGCCGGCAAAATATTTTGCCATAATCTCAGTCCCAAGGTTCATGGTCAGTCAGGGCATGTGGCGGTCCTGATTTTAATTAAGTCCGCTCGACTAGGCTGAGCTTCAAGATCGTTCCCGCTTCAGTACCCACTTCAGCCCCACCAGCGCCTACCTGCTCCGGCCGCCTCTAGCGTGGCCGATCGCTGCTCACCTCCAGCAGGTGGTGGACGGTGTGGGAGCTCCTGAGCAACTGCGAGGGGACGCCCGGCGGAAGACCTTTTATAGAGCCCGGGCTCCGCGGGGGGGGAGATAGGAACTGACGTGTTCTCATGCTCCCCGTACCCACCTATCACAGGATGGTCACGGGGCAAATTTAAACTTCGCGGCTAGGAACTCAACTTTGGCGCCCACAGCCGCAGTGCTTCCGGAGTCAGGTCTATCACTTCAACGGGTGCTGCTTGTCACGGAAAAGCGCCATTTCACGCAGAGCTCTGGTCCCCGAGCCGGTTTCTGTAGTTTGCCGATGCCCAAATTAACTTTGGGTGACGGGGAAGAACTGGGCTCAATCTTCCTCAAGTTTCATCTTTGTGAGAACGTGGATAAGCAAGCTCCGTTCCTTGCCGGAATCGCCCAAACCTCTAAGCCCGTTTGCCTGCCCCCCCCCCCCCCACCTCCACAACTACTCTGAGCTAGGGGGGATGCGGGAAAGCCACCTAGACCCCTAGATAAGAACAAGGCATCGATCCAACAGCGCCTGGCAACACTGAACTGTGACGTTTGCTTCCAGAACCCTCCAAACCCTGGAGATAGAGGGGTTGGTTACTTGAAGCTTTTTGGCACTCGCTCCCAACACACCCAGAAAAACAAACCGGGGAAGTAAATGCTTCCTAGACGGTGCCATTTCTCCGGCAGACACCGGTACGTTTCATGATTTAAGCATGTGGCCAACAGAACACAGGTAAAACCTCCGTGCACTTAAAGGTATTAATAATATTGCGTTTATTTCATGCTGGGTACTGTTCCAAGTGTTTTCTGTGGATTTAATCTTTAAGACACCTTAAAAAGTAGGCAACGTTAAGCACTCATTTTACAAAGATCACATGGCTAGAAAGCGCCAGCGCTGGGATTCAAACTCCAGCAGCGCCGCACCGGAGTTCGAGCCCCGCGTTATAGAGATTACTCAAAAATAAAATCTTAAGAGGCGGCTGACTGGCTCCGGCGGTTAAGCATCTGCCTTTGCTCAGGTCATGGTCCTGGGATCGAGTCCCCCCGCCCCCCAAAATCGGGCTCCCTCCTCAGCGGGGAGCCTGCTTCTCCCTCTCCCGCCCATCCCCCTCGCGCGTTCTCCCTCTCCCTCTCAAATAAATAAAATCTTAAAATAAGAATCTAAACTCTGAAGCACCAAAATGCCTACATATAGGAAGGTACTTTCTGAATGGATTGGGAGTTGGATAAAGGGGGCTTATTATTATAACCCTATCTTTACAACAAACTTCAAAGTTTACCTCCACAAGCCCCTTCGATAAAAATGGGGGTTACATAACTGCGTGCCTCAGAGGTTTGGGCAAAGAACCTGGATGTTAGCGGTGGTTAATATTAAGAAACATGGGCTTCAAGTAAAAAGTGGGTTGACTGGAATCGAATCATGTTAACCCAAGCTTAGTCCAGATGCACAAAGCAACTCCTTTAGAGTTTAGGCAGGAGGAGCTCAAGTGGACCGCAAAGGACGGAAGGCAGATTCTTAAACAAAGAGGGTAGGGGTGAGAACCTTTGAATAGGCTCCCGGACACCTTTCTTCCCCCACCACCTTTTAGGAGACAAACACCAATCCACATCAGGGCTTTGAGGGGCACAACCCACAGAGCTTGGGAGGTACATTAGCTGAAATTTTATTTTTTTAATGTAAAGCTCTATGCCCAACATGGGGCTTGAACTCACAGCCCCGAGATCAAGTTGCATGCTCTACCTAGACTGAGCCAGCCAGGCACCCCTGGAATTCTATTGAAAATTTTTTTTCTCAATTTATTATCTCTGAGAAAACAGACAGCTAAACAGCCTGTTCTGATCCCCACTGCACTGATACCCTCCCTCATACCTGTGGCTGAGTTCAACCACCACACAGAACACGAACAGTTCATACGAAGAGGAAGACCACAGCGGTAGATGAAGCCAGAGCAGTCGCAGTCGTAGGCCAAATAAAAACCATCACGAAGAGGTGTGCTGGCAGTCACAGGCTTCAGCCACCTCTTAATGGATCGGATCCCAACCCCACCCCTCTTCCACACCTGGCTGAGAAAACGGAATAGTTCTTAAGATCACACAGCTCCACCAGGGAAATGTGGTCCTCCAGTTGTTTGGAGCTATTCGAACAGAAGTTTCATCATCAGGTGACCCTGTTATTCTGTCCAATGCTCAATTTCACAGAACACAAAATACATCAGCCATATTAAGGGCAAATCATTCATTTATTGTTTAAAGATCGCAAGACAACATCTGGATTTCTGTAGCACAATTTAAATGTTTTACTTTTTTGATAAAGCAGAGTATAATAGAAAAAACAATTAGTTTCCAGTAATATCTATATCTCTATTCAGAATTAAATCTTCCACAGACATGTTACCTGGAAACAAAAGCCTATTACAATAAGCAAAGCTTCAACCAGAGCGGCTACTTTTCGTGCCAGGAAAAAAGTTCATCCCTATAGGAGGAATGATGTGCTATGTAAGGTGGCTGTAGGGTCACAGCCTTGAGGGCACTGGAAGTCTATTCTCCTATTCCACAGTAAGTAGTTTGGTGAATTTCAAACATCAGTTTATCTGCAACCATGCTGGCAACCTTTGACTGGTAGTTCAATCAGGTAAAAAATAAATTAAATCCCTAAACTGATGTTTCTTGATTTACATTGTTAAAAGGTACACAGTTCATTTACATGTAATTCTGGCAAGAATTACATCTGAGACTCCTTGCTCAGATTTTGGTTAACAGTAAGAATCTTTCAGAAATTCAAGTTCTTATTAATAATTTGTCAGCTAGGATACATTCAGGCATCAGCTGCAACTACAGAATAGGTGCACTGCCTCAGCGCTTTGGAAAGACATTATAATCTAGAACACTACTAGCAGACGAAAATTATCTGTTACTGGATAGCGTGAGTACAGTACAGCAAACACAAAACATATATTCATATGTTGGCTTGTTCAAGCCTCAAGCCCTCGATCCTTTGCCAAAATTCAATCATTTTATTCCTATGGGTTTTAATACCAAGAACTCAAGCTCCAGGAGGGCTAAAGTCGAATTTGTACTCCAAACCAAGTAGCAAAGCCGTTTGCTACCACTGAGGCTCATCCGTACAGATTTCAAGACCAAGTCCAGAAGACAGTTATTATATAATACCCGAGAAGGTCTGAAAAATAATTACTCATTTACATAGCTGGTCCTTCAGAGCTTTTTACCTCTAACATGTTTTTTGATGAAAGTTTATTTAACGTATTGAAGATAACTGTGACTTACTGATCAAATACATGAATACTTATACTTACCTGGGATTTCATTTCTGCTGAAAGAAATAGGAAGAACAGGACTCACTTAAAAAAAAAAAAAAACTTGAGAAAGGAAGGTAAAAATCTCATCACACACTATCACTTTTGGAAGCAGCATAGAGGGGCAGTCAAAGGTAAAACACTGGTGAAATAGGTCAAAACTAGGCCCAAAAAAATCTATATTATTATCATCAATGACAGTACCACAACTATGCCCTGCATAATTAATAATCACTCCTAAGAATTTTCATTTGGCACCAGATGATGTGTTCAAGAGAAACACTCTGGGATATTTAAAATCAGACTTCGTTTTGTTAGCTGAGTTACAGGAGAAATTTTAAAGTAGGGGAAGGGAAGAGAAGGAAATGGGAAATGGACCAGAAAAAAATTTTGAGTCATCATCTAAACCAACAAAGCACTGATATAGCTCCAAACATTAGGTCAGACACTAAAACGACTGATATAGGCTCAAGTGGTTTATAAAACCTATAAAAAGACTACACCAGCAAAGTCCCCATTAATCTGTAGAGTTCAGAAACTAAAACAAGGAGCAATATTTTAGCTTAAAACCTTATCTCAAGAGAATCATATACACTTCACATGAATAAAAATACCTGAAACCAAACATTTTTAAAAGCTCCAATACCCAAAATATAAAGAAAAAAATTAATTCAGAAGACTCAATCAATCCATGGAATCACAAAACGGCTGGACAATCTTTATCTCCCCTCCACACTAAACATCCCATGGAAGACCAAGGGAGATCAGACCTTCCAGACCTATGCACCACCTGGTTGCTGCAAAATTCTGTGGAGATTCCTTGTGGAACAGCAGTTTCCCATCTCTTGTGTCTCTCCCTATCATGCAGGAAGCAAGTCTGGCTGTGCTATTCTATTGTTTGTCACCCATCTGCAACATGATACCGTACAGATAAGTAAAAAGTACGTTATCTAGTTCCCTTTCCCCAGAAGGTTGAGGCTCAGGTATAAGGGCAATCTCCTGTGCATACAGTCTTTATTTAGGCCGACTCAGTGACTTCAACAGGCTTAATCATGTGATCAGGTTTGTTGCCAGCCGCATAGTGCTCCCACATCTGTAGATAGAGCCGCTCTAGTTCCATTGTGTATTGTTTGGTGTTGAACAGAGGGCTAGATATTCTCTGCTTCCAGACTTTGCCACGAATTTTCTTCAGGCTAGGTAACAAAACAAAAAAGAACCAAGTTTACAAATCAGAGCTGAAAAACTCAGAACTAGCCCCTCACAAATTCCCGGTCACCTCTGCGGTAAAATACATGACTGGACTTCACGGGTTTCTCTTCTGACTGGCCACCCTGACCTCAATGCTGAACAAGGGAAGGGTCACAGCTAACGTAATGCTGACACTTATAATCAAGGTCGCCTCCACGTCCTCTGAAAATATTCAGTTCTTTCCTAAAAATATTCAGTTCTTTCCTAAAGAAGTATATCCACGAGATCCCATGCCTTCTCCATTTCAGCTCACTTCTACCTTTAAAAGAAAGAACTGGGGGCACCACCTGGGTGGCTCAGTTGATTGGGCGACTGCCTTTGGCTCGGGTCATGATTCTGCAGTCCCGCATCGGGCTCCCTGCTCAGCAGGGAGTCTGCTTCTCCCTCTGACCTTCCCCCTTCTCATGCTCTATCTCATTCTCTCTCTCAAATAAATAAAATCTTTAAAAAAAAAAAAGGGAAAAGAAAGAAAGAAAAAGAAAGAATTGGCAGGCGCCTGGGTGGCTCAGTCGGTTAAGTGTCTGCCTTCAGCTTAGGTCATGATCCCAGGGTCCTGGGATCGAGTCCCGCATCGGGCTCCCTGCTCGGCGGGGAGTCTGCTTCTCCCTTTTCCTCTGCCTCTGGCTTGTGCTCTCTCTCTCAAATAAATAAATAAAATCTTAATAAATAAATAAGTAAAAGAATTGGCAATCACATGTGTCTATTCCTATGTACCAATTCCTATGTACCAGTTGGAATGTACACTGCTTATCCTTTTCGTAAGCAATTTAGCAATGTGTGTGTTAAGGAACCTAAATGTTCACAACCCTCTGACTGATCAGTAACACTTTTAAATCTATTCAAAAGGAAAGAGAGATGCAGGCAAACCTGGCCATGCACAGATGTTCACTGAGGCATCATTTACAATAGCTAAGGCACGAACGTAAGATGAAGTATTCAGTTTATGAATATTTTAATGAAATAGGAAAAATACCCCAGGGGATAAGAAATGTACTACGTCTACTGCCATAATTTTCCACTTACACATGAATTACTTATTTAGATATTAACAAAAAGTGTTTCCGATATCACCAAGACCATGGTTCTGTTCAAAATAGGGAAAAGAAGCAATTTAATTCTTCTGGGAACAGAGGGGGAAAAACTTCTCAATTCCTCTTCTGAATATATAATTTGTCATGAGATTCTTCTTCTATGGAGAGAATTACTACTTTAGAGCAAGAAGCTGGAACACTCCTCTGCATTTTTAAAAAGTAATAAAAAAAAGTCCGAAGGTTTGTTGTGACAGAACTAGTAAAATGGCTACATATTATGTGGGCCTCAACCCAACCATGACCAGATTAATGCTACCTTCCAAATAAACGTTACTTCTGTGCTCTATTTTCCCAAGTTCTCTACGTCAACGGGAGAATGGTTGAACTGTGTACATCCATACAATGAAATACTACTCAGCAATAAAAAAAATGAAGTACTGATATATAAGCCAACATCATGGATAAATCTCACATTATACTAAGTGAAAAAAAAACCTTTAGAGTGCATACTGTATGGTTTCATTTGTATAAGGTTCTAGAAAGGCAAAACTAAGTTATGGGGGAAAAATTTACAACAGTGATAGTTGTCCTGACGGTTGGTGTGGAGGACCAACTGAGAAGGAACATGAAGGAACTTTCTAGAGTGATGATAATGTTTCTATATACTACTACAGGGTTTGGGTTATAAAGGTAGGTCTCAAAACTCAAATTTAAGATTTGTACCTTCCACTGTATATAAATTGTCTCCAAAATAAATAAATATTAAACTCTAGTTAACGATGTCCATTCTGAAGTACTTAGGAGTACGGATGTCTGCAATTTACTGCAAAATGTATCAAATAAGATGGATTGATAGATGGATAAAGGAATAAATAGATGGACAGATATGTCATAAAGCAAGGACAGTGAAGTGTTAGTGGTAAAATCTAGGCAGTAGGTACAAGAGTGTTATAAGATTGAAAATTTTTATAACAAAATGTTAGGGGGGAAAGTATCACAGAAAATCAACTAAGCTCCAAAATAATTTTTTAAATACACTAAAATATTTACTGTAGTTATCTCTGGAATGATGGACACAAACCTTAATTTTTTTAATGGCTGAGCTCAAAATTTTCACTCATTCTTCTTAGATGTATATGATGTTCAATGGAGAAAATTTTGAAAATAATAAATGCTGAACATCTTCTGAATGCTTACCAAGAACTTTTGTTAAGTGCTTTACATGGAACACCTTTTTCAATTCTCACATCTCTGCAAGGTAGGTACTATCAATCATCCCCATTTTACAGATGGAAAAAGCAAGGCACATAGAGACTAACTTCCCCGAAGTCACAAAGCTTGTAAGTGGGAGAGCGTGGATTCAAACCCCCAGGCAGTCTGACTCTCTGGAATATGCTACTTCTCAGAAAAACACAAAGAAAAAAATCACCCCTAACACCCAAAGAAAAGCCTCATTTAAGAGATAAACACTACTTCATTGTATGGCTAAAGCACTGCTTATCTAAGCACCACCCCTCTAATTCCCACCCACTTAGGGCACTGAAGTTATGCTGGGTTTTTTTTCCCCCTTATGCTCCAGTGAAGATGTAGTACCCTAACAGGGTCAAAGGTCTGGCTGTTTCCTTTAAGGCTCTTAAAACTTTGAGAAAGGGTTGTACCAATTTACTCACTGTCTGAAAGGTATGAAAAGGCCAGTACCTCAGTGCTCCCTCATCACTGGTATCATACTAAAAATATTTTATTTTCTAGGCAAATAATGGCTATACCACAATGTTATTTTATATTTACATTTCTACTACAGAGGTTGAAACTTTTTCTAACCATTTGTATTTCTACTTCAGTGAGTTGTCTGTTCATTTATTTCCATGTTTAGTTTCCTTTTAAGGAATTTAAGATGTGAATATTCTTCGGTCTTTATATAGCCAAGCTGTATCTTTGACATAGAAACAAAGATTTTTTCCCTCTTCGCTTGCCTTTTAATTTTCTTGACTCACTTTTATTCAGCCATTTAGTCTTTACACAGTCACACCTATTGGTCATGGCGTTTATGAAAGTTTAGAAAGTTCTCTCACCTAGAGATCATACGACTAAATCACCTATTTCATATTATCCTTACTTATGATTTCATTTTGTAACATCTATATTCTCTCCTATTTTCCTTATCTATCTCCTTTACCATAAAATTTGTTCACAGAAAAGTTTACTTACTATTCTAGGTCAGTTCCCAGTTTCACAGCTATGTCTTCATATTCTTGTCTATTTTTAGCAATAAGCTCAAGACAACCTAAACAAGTGAGCTGGGAAGCTGCAACTCGAGAAGCAAGAGTCTCTCCTGCAATAAAATAGAGAGAGAACAAACTGGACATCTGAGAATGTAAATAGCACAGTTATTAATGTTATTTATGCTAAGTACCCACACAATGCAGATGAGAAGAATGGAGCAGAGTGCTTAGACTTGAACAAAGCTCATTATCGTATCACCTTGCCCTAAGTGCCGCTTCTAGTACACACAATTTCACCTAAAAAATGTTTCCCCCAAAGGAGGTTTTAAAAAGATCAAGGAAGATTCCAATGATTTATGAGCAACTCACCTGGCATAGTCACCATGGGTGTTCCTGCCCAGAGTACATCCATCCCTGTGGTGTGTCCATTACAGAGGGGAGTGTCCAGGCAGACATCAGCCAGCTGGCCTCTCCTGACATGTTCCTCTTTAGGAGCAACAGGTGAAAATATGATACGGTTCTGGGGAAGGCCCATGTTTTGCGCATACTGTTGAATATTTGGTTCTCCTACTGCTGGAAACCGCAACAGCCACAGCACACTATTGGGAACACGCTTCAGAATCTAAAACCGGGAAAATAAAGAGTAATTTTTAATAGCAGCTCTGCCCCTCTCAAGAAAGGCTCCCGTAGAGCTCTAATAATTCTACCAGTCTATTCTTGTCACCCAGAGAGCAGCCTTCGAACTTTGTCTTTCCCTCATAGATGACTCAGATCAACTATGAATTATAGGTGCCTGTTCTGCTTAGCGGTCCCCAGAGTTCAAAGAGAAGACTGACGTTAAGACACAAAACAAGTTACTAATTGGCAAAATCTGAGGCAGCCGTGTCCTGTGGGAATCGTTAATGACAGTGGTTTTTGTCGATGAGCGAGAAATTTTCCATTTCAATTTTTAAATCCCCCAGCATGACATAACAAATAAGGTTAGCTCAAACTCGCCTGACTTCATGTGCCTAATCAAGATCAGGTGTCAGCAGACTTTCTGTAAAGGACCAGAGAACAAATATTTTTGGCTTTGTAGCCACATGGACCCTGTCATAACTGCTCGATTCTGCCCCTGTCACTGGAAAACAGCCATAGACAGTATGTAAACAAGTACGCATGACTGTGTGTATAAAATTTACAAAAACAGGCAGCATGCCAGATCTGGTCCATAGGCCGTAGTTTTGCCAAGCCCTGGTTTAGATCTACATCTATTCAATGTTACCACACAAGTTTACCATCCCTTCCGTGAAAGGCATGAGAACAGATGAATTTCAGAATCCCGGATACTTCAGATTTTTAAAAAACAGTACAGTGCATATATATCATATAGCACTCTCAGCAGCAACTCCCTGTAAACACACACATTAGTACCTCTGCTTTGAGATGTAGAATGGAATATATAAAAGACCAAAAGACAGCCTAACATCAGTTCAGGTAGTTTTGCCGCCAAATCAATTTGCCACAAACTTCTGAAAAAAAGCTTTTGATATTTGGGCTTTTTTGAACACTGGGAAGTAAAGGTTAAGGGATAGTAAGCCTGTACATCTCCTTCCTCTTCCACCCATACTTCTTCAAAAAAAAAAAAAAAAAAAAAAACCCCAAAAATACAAAAAGAAAAACCCCACCCCAATATCAAAAAGAAAATCAGGGGCGCCTGGGTGGCTCAGTCGGTTAAGCGGCTGCCTTCGGCTCAGGTCATGATCCCAGGGTCCTGGGATCGAGCCCCATGTCCGGCTCCCTGCTCAGCAGAGAGCCTGCTTCTCCCTCTCCCTCTGCCTGCCACTCTGCCTACTTGTGCTCTCTATCTCTCTGTCAAATAAATAAATAAAATCTTTAAAAAAAAAAAAGAAAAGAAAAGAAAATCAACCAAAAATTATCTCTATTTTAGCCCAATGGAGTAAGAGCCAGTTACAGATAGTCAAGTTTAAAACTTTCAGAGGTCCTGCTTATTATGCAAGCTGGTCCGATGAACCGAGAGGTAATGGCATAAACCAATTCCTTCATGATTACAACTCTACGGTATTGCAAAACTGTTACACATTGGGTGGATGTGGACATGATGCTTTTGCTATCAGTTTAGGCCAGGAGTTGGCAAATATAACCTGTAAGCCAAATCTGGCATGTTGCCTATTTCAGTAAATAAAACTTTACTGGAACACACATCTATACTCCTACATTTACATATTGTCTATGGTGTTTGCCTGCTCCAGTAGCAGAGTTAAGCAAATGTGACAGAGTATGGACTGCAAAACCAAAAATATTTACCATCTGGCCCTTGAAGAAAAAGTTTGCTGATCCCTGGTTTTGAATACATAAATTAAAAAGGTTCATAACATGGTATTTCGACACTGGAAGGAGAAATCAAAAATGGCTGAAAAATCTACTACTCTTTTGTAAGAAATGAGCACAACAGCTCCTCAATGGGGGTGGAGGGCAGCCTCAGCAAGACCGTCTACATAATCTCTATCAGTCTCTAGTCATGAATAATGAATCTACCCATACTCACATTTGCCCACATCTGCAAAGTGGAAGGGTCGATTTTGTATAACTGATTAAAATTACAGTACACAATGGCATCTTCTGGTAACCCATACTGAGAACGTGTGGTTACAATAATGGTACGAGGAACCTCCTCTCCAGTGGCAGCTTTATTGTTGATCTGGAACATGAAAAACAATATGGTGCTTATATTTAAAGTCAGCAGCGTCTGACATTTTTTAACTAATAAAGAATCCTTAGGGTGCCTGGGTGGCTCAGTCGGTTGGGTGTCTGACTCCTGGTTTCAACTCAGGTCGTCATCTAGGGGTTGTGGGATCAAGTCCTGTGTCAGGCTCCACGGCTAGTGGTGAGTCTGCTTGAGGATTTTCTCTCTCTCCCTCCCTCTCCCTCTGCCCCTCCCCCCACTTATTCACACACACACGCGCGCACGTGCTCTTTCTCTCAAATAACTAAATCTTAAAAAAAAAAAAACCTTAAGATGCCAAATAGTATAGCCATTAAAACTCATGTCATTTGAACTATGAGAAAATATTCATGACATAAGAAGTTAAAAAACGGAAAAATGTTACAGCATTACCTTAATGGGGGGGGGGGGGAGACTCCACCTTGAAACTTACCACTCAAGCCAAAAAGTTCTTTTTAAAACCCTATTAATCCAATATCAAGCTTTGGCTCATTTTTTAATGAATGAAATGGCCTTTTCTAAATCACACCCCACCCTTGAAGGCTAAACTTAAATTCTTCCTCCAAATGATCTCTACTGCATCTCCTCTCACATTGATCACCACTATTTTTAAGTATCTACATACACAATTAATTATAGTCTTACCTTGCAATTCCCATACACCTAGGTACTGCCTTAAATTGTCACATAACCATTCCAGGTATGTACAGACATTCATACGTTTGGGCATTGTGTTCTACACTCAAAATTCTTTGTCCCTGTGTATTTCAAGAAATATATATATATACACACACACACACACACACACACACACACACACACACACACACTCAGTTTTTTTTCTTAAGTCAAACATGTCTGTCCTATTTCAAATGACAGTTAATCAGAGATTAAGAAAAAACACACCACCTGTCTTTTTAGCCCAATACACATTGTAAGTGATTACTATTAATTCCTTTACCTTAACAGGAGCTGGCTGAGAGAAAAAGAGTTCATTTTGAGCACCCTTGGTATAAACTTATACAACTAAAACTGTTAACTCCTAAGAGAGAGATCCTTACCTTGTAATCTCAACAGAACTACATATTCACTTACTTCAATATGCAATATATATTTATTGAACACATACTACATTACTGTGGTTAAGACATGGACCCTAAAGTAATTCAATTCAGCAGAGAATACACAAACACAGGGAATTATAATATGCTGTGCTGGATGTAAAATACATCCCAGATATTATAGAAGCAGAAAAGACAGGCACCAATAGAACAGGAAAGGCGAGATTAGTGATAAGGACAGGAATGGATTCCTCGAGGAGCTGTCTGAACTGGAAAGTCTTAAAAGGGAGTAAGATTTAACTAGGGAAAGAATGAGTTATAGAAGTAAGAAACTGTATGAAGTCTACAGATAATTCACAGTTGATAAGAGGAAAGCCACAGACAAGGAATAAGAACATATTGTTAGGGGCGCCTCCGTGGCTCAGTTGTTAAGCGTCTGCCTTCGGCTCAGGTCATGATCCCAGGGTGCTGGGATCGAGCCCTGCAGCAGGGAGCCCGCTTCTCCCTCTCCCACTCCCCCTGCTTGTGTTCCCTCTCTCGCTGTCTCTCTCTCTGTCAAATAAATAAATTCTTTAAAAAAAAAAACAAACAAACAAACATACTGTTGACCCAGTAGACCCTCATTAAGTGACCTACTGGCTGAATCCAAGAGACTTTTAAAATAAGACAAATCTATGTAAGATGCCAATTTCCACCGAACTCATTTCCTCAACTATAAAACAGGGATAATGATGCTTACACCTCCTGGAGTTATTATGGAGCACATCACCAGTCCCAGGGTATCCCAGCTAAATGAATACTTGGTGGTATGTATTATGCTCTATTATTCTCTCCTCACCTGGGTAGTTGCTAGTCCATTGCTAATACTGAATCCATTAATTGTTATCTGAATTTGCCCTCTGTTAATCATCTCGATAACTGCTTCTGCAATAGTATTCATAGGAATAACAGGCATATTAAGAGCTGTATTACTGCTGTCCCCATTGTCTCCTCCATCAGGACACTTCATCTTTAAGAAAAAAATGACAAAATGTATCATTAGGGAAAAGATCCCAAATGCAGATAACTTTATTTCAATGACAATATTGATCAGGTTCTGACCTTGACAATTTTCACATCTGGCAGACTATCAAGAAATGCTTTGAGGTCGATGCCATTAAGAACAATCCGATTGTCATAGATGTGGCCATTGGACTTAAAATCAATGACTGCTTTTTTCTAATCAAAAAAAAAAAGTTTGAGACAAATCTTTTAGGATGCATAGGGACAATAGCAAGGAAATAAATGACTACAGGTCTTCGCCATGTCCACATAGCACTGTTTTTCTACCTACCTTCAAGTGAGGGAACATATTAGCATGATCACCAATAAAGAAAGTATGGGGCATATAAGCCAGTTTCTCGGAATACTGCTCAGCAACTTCAGCTGGTGAAGTTTCCTGATCTGTGATGATATAATCCATGAAAAGCGCACCACTAGTCCCAGGATATCCCAGCCACATCGCCTAAAAGAAAAAAAAAAAAAATCAGGCCAAAACCTAAAAATTTTCATCCGAAGAGTTCAAAAGTAATTAAACAAACAAACTAGGAGGGTTGACTTCTTTAGCCAAGAGGAATGACGTAGTATTTCAGACTAACCTTTTTAAGTGTTTAACATTTTTCTAATTTACAAGACCAAACAACTGTTTGCACTCAACTATGAATTGCATGTCTCTATACACATGTACCTGTGGGCATTGTGTTTTACACTCAAAATTCTCTGTCCCTGTACTTCAAGAACTATACTTTAAAAAAAGTCAAGCATGTCTGCCCTCTTGTTTCAAATGCCAGGTAACCAGAGGGGGGTGGGGAATCACTGTCTTTTTAGCTCAGTAAACACTGTGAGCAATTACTATTAATTCCTTTACCTGAATAGGAGCAGGCCTGAGAGCAAAGAGTTCATTCCGAGCACCCTTGGTATAACCATTCATGTTTACAAGGATGTGTATACCATCCTGATGGATGCGATCAGCTGCTTTTCCATTGCATGGAATCTATGGAATACAAAAAAAAATATAAGAACTATGTATAATCTCAAACTAATTCAATTAGTTTTAATGGCATCAAATAGAATTCAGTCACAGGTGCATAACATAAGAACACAAATTACATTAATGCAGCATAAAAATATGGTTAAGTGCCATTAAAATGGGCCCAAAACATTACAGAAACAGAATACACAGGAAGGAGAGTTTACTTCTAGATTAGAACGTATGAATAACAAGGCTTCAGGGGCGCCTGGGTGGCTCAGTCATCGAGCGTCTGCCTTCGGCTCAGGTCATGATCCCAGGGTCCTGGGATCGAGCCCCACATCGGGCTCCCTGCTCAGCTGGAAGCCTGCTTCCCCCGCCCCCACTCCCCCTGCTTGTGTTCCCTCTCTCACTGTGTCTCTGTCAAATAAATAAAATCTTTAAAAAACAAACAAACAAGGCTTCACAGAGGAGTTGGCATTTGAAATGGGCCTTCAAAGATGGAGAAGAGCTTGAGGCAGTTGGACAGAACAGAATCTCGATAGAGAACAGTACGAATAAAGAACCAGAGTAATGTGCATGGTAGATTTTAAAAACGGTGAATAGATCACTTCTATTTGTTACAAGGTATGTATGAGGGCAAATGGTGGGTGAAAAGTACTGGCAAACAAGACTGTGCTCAGACTTAGACTGTGAAGGCGGGGGCACCTGGGTGGCTCAGTCAGTTAAGCGTCCGACTCGATTTCGGCTCAGGTCACGATCTCAGGGTCATGAGAGCGAGCCCTCTGTCGGGCTCCACACTCAGGGCAGTCTGCTTAAGATTCTCTCCCTCTGCCTCTCCCCACCCCCGACACGACACACACACACACTCAAGCCCTCTCTCTCTAAAATAAATATTAAAAATAAAAAAGACTGTGAAGGCCATGCTGAAGAGTTTAGACTCCAGTCAATAAGCAGTGGGTCCCTGAATGTCTCAGAAGTGGAGGGCAGTATGCTTCCTGGTCACAAAGAGTCCAAACCCTATATCAAAAATGGTTAACTATACTCCCAAAGCAACAGCTACATTGCCAAAGATGTTGGTACACACTATTTATTAAATGACAAGGATCTCACAACCCTTCTGCTGGAACGTCAATGATTCATATATCAATTACTAGATACACCACATACATTGCATATCCCTTTTAGTCACCAAAGTGGCCCACAGAATCTATAAAGAAAAACCTCTAGACTCAGCAAATTAATTCCTCCGCAGGTTTCAATCTTAATTTATCATAAAGTTTATGCTCCTAGAAATAGCAACAGAGCAAGTGCAGAAATAAAGATAACCAAAGGCAAAGCCCACAAACACAGATGAACCATGATGAAGAACCCTAGGTTCCTCTATTTTCTTTAAATAACCTATTTATTCCTCTTCCAAGCCAGCACTTCCTAGAAGAGTTTTATGTCCAAGCACAAACAGAGCCCATTTCAATTTCATCTGCAACGTCAGCACAATCCACACTGACTATAAATGTAAATGATCAGGGAAATAAGATCAAAGTAATTGCCCATATGCAATGGCTGATGTTAAATACCTGTCATGAAAAATACAAGCTACACACCCCCAACAGTTTCATTCACTATTTGTTCAAAATTAGAAGCTTGAAGTATAAGAGTTTCACCTACCTGAGAGAGATCGATAAAATGATTGGCTTCTGCCATCACTTTCACTCTGAAGTTTGTGCCATCATCTGGGCTCAGGGCGTAACAGAATACCTGAAAGGCAGCAGATGATATATTTAAAAACCTTGGCTCAACAAGATATGGAAGCAACCTCCTATGTGTCCATCAAGAGATGAACGGATAACAAATACACAGAGGGTGTGTGTGTACACACACATGCACACAGTGGAACCATAAAAAAGAATGAAATCTTGCCATTCACAACAACATGGATGGACCTAGAGAATATTATGCTAAGTGAAATAAGTCAGACAGAAAAAGACAAATACCATATGATTTCATTTATATACGGAATTATAAAAGAAAACAAACGAACAAACAAAAAATACACAGAAACAGACTCCTAAGTACAGAGAACAAACTGGTGGTTGCCAGAAAAAAGGGAGGGGGTGAGGAGAATGGGTAAAACAGGTGAAGGGGATTAAGATGTATAAACTTCCAGTTATAAAATGAGTCACAGGGATGAAAAGTACAGCATAGGGAATATAGTCAAAAATATTTAATAACTTCGTATGGTAACAGACAGTAACTACACTTACTGTGGTGAGCATTTCATAATGAACAGAATTGTGAAATCACTATGTTGTACACCTGAAACTAATGTAGTAATATCATATGTCACCTGTATTTCAATTAAAAAATTAAAATTAAATGTAAAACTAAGTAAAAACCTTGGCTCAGACCTTTCAAAAAGACACTGGGCTTAACACCTATGGTGATGAGAAAGTCAGAAATGTTTGGGTTTTGTTTTTTTTTTTTTAATAAAACAGACAAGTGTCTCTAGGGAAATACTAGTCTTACCTCAAATTTATCAGGATTGTGCATGCCTGGAATAGACTGCATAAGGTGAGAAGTAGGATGATTCCCAAAGTCAGAACTCACATATCCTACACGCAGTCGACCATCACTAAGCTTCAAGTCTTTTGGATGTTCATATGGTGGTTTATGAAGGACATTAATCTACCAATGGAAGCCAATGCTTGTTAGTACAGGTGAATCTATACGTAAATCTTCATCTAGGAAAATTAATTAAAAACAAAACAAGCCTGTACTTCCCATCTGTTGGGAATGGTTTGCCCAGAATACATTTAAGTCATACAGCCAATTCAAAGCAATCTTAGCAGTTAATATGCTTCATACTCTGACCTATTCCTGAGGCCTAAGAAGTAGCCTGAGCAAATCTGAAACTTGGAGAAAGCCCCAGGCAGTGTGGACAGAGCACGACAAACCTTGCATTTTAGACAATTCTGTAGGGAAGCGTTTTTAAAACACAGAATTACATCTAGCACTCCAATCCTTTCTATTCTGCTAAGCAAATTCCCACCTCTGATCAAGTAGTGCTCTAATTCTGAGTATAAAATACCAAACTCTTTTATTAAACACTATGGTTTTCAAACACCACCCATCTCTTGTTCGGATTCCAACTTAGGGGAGGAAGGGGTCATGATCAAGACAGACACAATGGAAAGAGCTTCTGAGATGGCTGACAAAGTCTCATTTCTCAACGTGGGTGCTGTTCACCTTATGGTAACTCATTAAACCACATACATATGAACTGCATCATTTTCTGTATCTGTATTTTACTCTGACAAAGAGATTAAAACAAAACAACCGCACCTTATCCAAGCAGAGGTTCCCATGCCTCTCAGCAATAGCCTTCCTGAAGCCATGAGAAAGAGGATATAGCATACTATGATGAGGATGCACAGAAGGCAACCTATTCTTCTCTAACTGGTCAGCCACAATACTGACCAACTTCTTCATTCGCTCATCATAGTCTGTCCAATCACAGACAATCTAGAGGAGGCAAAAAGAAGTTATTACCCAGGGGCGCCTGGGTGGCTCAGGCGACTGGGCATCTGCCTTCGGCTTGAATCGTGATCCCAGGGTCCTGGGACTGAGCCCCATGTCGGGCTCCCTGCTCGGTGGGGAGCCTGCTTCTCCTTCTCCCTCTGCCACCCCCACCCTCCCTGCCCCCCCGGCTTATGCTCTCTGGCTCTGTCAAATAAATAAATAAAGTCTTGGGGAAAAAAGAAAAAAAGTTATTACCCAGAAAACCCTATTCCAAGATTTAACATTCTGTGTGTCTCTGGCCTAATGTAACGTCAGATAACCCTTTAAAAAAACACGTCTCCAGCCAGGCCTGGATTAATGTGGCACGTAACAATTAAAAAGTGATTGCAACACCGAAAGCCAATTACTGGCCTGTTACTCTTTACCTGCAGGCAATGAGCCAAGTTACAATAAGCATCAGGAAAGTCAGGCTTCAGTTTCAGAGCAGTGCGGTAGGAAGCTATTGCTTCTGGAATGTTCCCTGAATCCTGGAAATAAAGCAAGCGGGATGGTTAAAAGTTGTCCCATAATTAAACATTAGGTGCTTAGACGCACATATAATAAACAGTAGTACCTTATGAATGGAAGCCAAATTGCTGTGGGCATCTGCAAATGCAGGGTTAATCTGAATGGCACGAGTGTAACACTGCAAGGCTCCCTGAACATCCTGCATCTCCTTTAGAGTGTTTCCCATGTTTGAGTAGGCATCAGCAAAGGTAGGACTAATTCTAAAAGAGAAAACAAAGATTTTCTTCAACTAGTACAAAAACCTTTAACTCCCTGTAATGTTAAGTCTGTGGTTATTAAAAGTCATCTTAACACAAGCCAAACGTGCCACAGGCCAAACATTTAAAAATGTAAAGGAAAAAAAAAATTATAGACAGTGAGGATCTTACCGAATAGCCTCCTTATAATGCATCAGAGCTTCCTGAAGTTTTCCCTGCTGCTGCAGTACACTTGCTAAATTTGAATGAGCAGCAGCAAACTCTGGGAAGACCTACAGAGTCAAGATGACATCCGAGGTTTAAAAAGAAATTTCTAAACCAGCAGTAGTAACTTACCATGGTAAGAACTTTGCTCAAGTATCTTTATATCCCTACATTTCTGTCTACATTCTCCAAGTCTCCTCATTCTTCCAAGTCAAGTGGCTCACATTCTACCTCTTCCTTTATTTTATTACCCTCGTTTCAAAAGGTGAGGAGGTAAGACCTCTCCTCATCCTAGCTTATGCCAATTACTCCAGCATCTCTCTCTTCTGAAATCTGTCTCTTAAACTCCTACCACACCCACCAACCACCATTACAGCCATCAGGCACTAAAATTACATACTTACTGGTAACCTCTCATGAACTGTAACTCACTGTTCAACTTTTCCGTGCAGATCTTATCTACCCATAAAATAATGAACTCAATGTAGACTTTCTTGAATGTCACATACGACTTCGCTCATACCTTAGATACTCAATTACTGGTTCAAAGAATGATTCAACCACTGTTTTTACAAAAGAGGTGGATGACATGGCAAACTTTAACTGCCTTTCCTCTATTATCACACAGAAAAAATATCCAGCCACACCACCCTGAACATACTTCCAATGCTTTACGATATAAGCGAACGGCCTCTTCAATGTTTCCCTGTTCTCGTTTGATATTGGCTAGGTTATTCAGAGAGTCTGCATGGGTGGGACACAGCCGGAGAGCTGTGTTATAACAATCTTCTGCTTCGGCAACCTAGAAAACAAAACAAATTATTCCACACTTATATGGAGGAATCACAGAGTCACCACAGATGCTATTCTAACAACTGCTTAGTTAAGCCTAATGGCTGGTAATGTTCTAGAAAACAGGTATCTTTGCTCTTCTCTCAACCAAAACTCGAAAGTAAAACAATTTACCACTTTGATACTTAATAACAATAGGTACAAAAACAACTTTTTTAATCCTACCAGGTAACAAAGAAATAGACTGAATAAATGTCCTTACACTGCCCTTCTCTTTGAGTGCATTGGCTAGGTTGCAGTAGGCATCAGGGAAATGTGGTTGCAGTTCAATAGCTCGCCTGTAGGTGTCTATTGCCAGATCTATCAGGCCTTGCTCATAGTATACACAAGCCAGGTTGCCGTGCACCACTGCATGATTTGGACTCAAGCTTAGGGCACGAAGGTAAGCTGCCACAGCTCTGTAAATAAAAAACACACATACACACACACACAATGCAACTAACTTTTAATGGATGCTTTGTTACAATTAATTCAAGCTATACTATGCCAAAGTATATCAATTAAATACTTAATTCGTGCTATACTATACTTAACCTCACATCAAAATTCCACCTTAATAAAATATGTACTTTTACACTGAAAAATTTTCTATTTCCACATAAGAAAATCAGCTCTCCCCTAAGGAAAAAAAAAAGGTCAAAAGTCAGGATTTACTCAAGCTTTCTGAATCAGATCAAAGGAATAATTTAGTCTAGAAGATAACCATTTCAACAGCTTTACAATAAAAGAAATTTCAATTAAATTCCCACTGAGAAGGATAATGGCTTGGAGGAAGTCAACAATGAAGTCAGGCAACAAGGCCTCTAAATAAAAGGTAGCACACAGCAGACATGATAAGGGAAAAGCAACATAATAGAAAAGGAAAATGTATTTCAATGGGCCACTGTCATAATTTTAGTCCAAAGTCTCAAGTGCCAATGCAACACTCAAGAAAATGTATCAAACAGAGCATTCTCTCACCTGTCAAATATCCGTGCCTCTTTCAAGACATTTCCTAAGTTGATATAAGCATCCAGAAAATTGGGGTCAAGGGTGACAGCCTAAAAATTACAAGACAGCTACTTAGAGCCAAGTTAGGATTTCAGATTAATTTGCCAAATACAATTTTTTATTCTGAGATAATTTTAGGCCTCCAATTTTACATATTCTAGTATAGTTAAATCTTCTTTCATTTAAAAAAAAAAAAAAAAACCAGATAGGGGTGCCTGGCTGGCTCAGTCGGAGAAGCGTGCAACTCTTGATCAGGGGGTTGCGTTGAGCTCCATACTGGGTGTAAAGATTACTAAACAAATAAACTTTAATAACCCCTGTTATTTTAGTACCCACTCATTATTCACAAACCTCAATGTTATCAAAATAACTTGTGTTATGTGAGAGCAAAATGTGTCCTGAAGGGAAAAATTTTAAACTAGGTCGGCTCCAATTTTACTGAGCTAAAAACTTCTAATGGTTGGCCCTATTTTATTCAAGATTAATAAGCCTAACTCTTCTAGGGATGCCAGGCTGGCTTAGTCTGTGGAACACATATCTCTTGATCTCAGCACTGTGGGTTTGAGCCCCGGTGTTGGGTGTAGAGATTATTTAAAAATAAAATCTTAAAGGGGCACCCGGGTGGCTTAGTCAGTTAAGTGTCCAACTCTTGATTTTGGCTCAGGTCATGATCTCAGGGTTGTGAGATCGAGCCCTGCGTCGGGCTCTGCACTGGGCTTGGAGCCTAAGATTCTCTCCCTCTCCCACCTGCCCCTCCCCACCTCAAAAAAAATTAAATAAAATCTTAAAAAAAAAAAACCTAACTCTTCTAAAACATAATGGCAAGAAGCAGCAGCAAGCTCTAACTGAAAAAGGAAATATATATCTCATTAATAGGAACTACATACTCAGTAAGACCTTAGTAAGATACGTAATTAGAGCTGTACACTCAGTAAGATACTTAAGGAGATAGATACTAACCATTAAATGGTTTCATCCAAATAAATCTGAAGTTGTCTTAAAATATGGCCAGATGTACCCAGAGCAGGGATTCTCAACCCTGGCCATAACATTAAGAATTCACCTCCTAAAGGGTGCCTGGGCTCTCTCACATACCAGTTAAATTAGACCCTCTGAAGATGGGACCAGGAATTCCTATCTTTTATAAGCCCCTCCCATGCAATCAAGGTAGAGAACCACCGAGCAAGAGAGCCTAGTGTAATAAGTGCAAACTTTAACTGAAATACTGAAAAGGTAATGAGTAATTGTGAACATACTGAAGAGTCATAAAGAACACTTTCTCTTCACTTTTCTTTACTTCTATCACAAAGTACATAGTGTCTGGTTGTGTCTTCTTTGCCACTGATAAATGCCTAAATCTATTAATGGTGATACTCTGATTCTATCATTCCTTTTTCATTTACTAGCTGGAACACTGCTATAAATAGAAACTTCCCCCTATCAACTACTGGGTTACCCTGACGTCCAGTTCATACAGGAGAAGGAAGACAAATGCTTTGTTCTCCCCACTTTTAACCAGTTTTCAAAATGAATTACTCCTTATCTTCCAAAGGTAACAAATGAGTATCTTCTTAGTATATTTATAAACTCACGGATTTAAACACATTTGACAAGTTTCAATATATCTCAGTTAGTATTCCTGCTAAATGTTCAAGTCCCATCTTTAGCCAGCGTGAGCCTCTTCCAGTTGCCTTTTGAGTCCTTTCGACATTAATATATATCAAAGCTGCCTTACTTTCTGGGCACTCCAGATTAATTCTGTACATTTCCTACCCCAATCTGGAATCAGCCTTTGACCAAGAAACTCTGCCTCTTTAAAGCTGCCCATCTTAAAAAAGGATATTTAATTAAAGTACATTTTCAATGTAAAACTGGAAACTGCCCGGGGGGGGGGGCACCTGGCTGGCTCAGTCGATGGAGCCACATGCGACTCTTGATCTCGGGATCATGAGTGAGTTCGAGGCCCATGTTGGGTATAGAGATTGTTTCTTAATCTTTTAAAGTAAACCAACAAAACTGGAAACTGCCCTAACATATGCCATCCAGCAAATGCTATAAACAGAGATCAAGTGACGGATGAAGTAAAGGCCTATTACTTGGTTCTAAGTAAAAACACCCTGCACACATAAGCATGTCACAAGTACCAATTATTAATTTAATGACTAACCTTTTCAAAGTGATGAATTGCAAGCCAAATCTCTCCTTGTGCATTGAAAACACAGCCAAGATTACTCCAAGCTACTGCAAAGTTCGGTTGCGTCTCAATTGCTTTCAAATAACATGCCTTAGGAGGGGTTAATGAAAGAAGATGGGAGGGGAAGGAGGTAAAGGGAAAAGGGAAAATTTGTAAAGGGGAAAAAAAAAAAAGATTGGGGGGGGGAAGAAGGTGATATCATTATTCCTTCTCTGACCAGCCAAAAGTGACCCTGCAGCATAGGCTCGCTTGCGCCAAAACTAATGCGCTGCCACAGCTGGCTGCTCCTGCGCCTGCGCCACCGGAACCCAAGTGCAAACCACCATGTTCAGTTCTGCCAGCCGATAACCAGGCCTTTACATCGGGACTTATCTGGGAAGTCAGCTGCCTCAAGACTCCACGCTGAACGTCTCTATCTGAACACCTAAGGGCTGCTGCGATGTTTTCAAGTCAGAGCTAGAGGGTGCCACTCAAAGCCAAGCTTTCCCACCCCACGCCACCCCCACCAGTTTCCCAAAGCGTGTTGTACAAAATGTTAATAGAGATCACTGGGAAAAAAAGGATTTCATGATCAAATAAATGAGGAAAACAGAAAACAGGTTTCTTTGCTACAGAACTTGCCTAAGCCTCTAACAGTTTATACGGGGTAGGGCGGAGAGGGGGGGCTCCTCCCTCACCTTAGTTGACCATGGAACTCTTTTTCATTGACCATTTTCTTAGAATACCATGAAACACATTTTGGGAAACGCTGGTCTAAACAATACCGTTCCTCACTAACATCAAAACTGTGCTACTGAGGAGGAGAACGCCCTCCCGCTGTGTCGGGTATGAGAAAGCCAGGCTATCCGTCCTCGCCACGCCCCTGATTCCCAAGGGGGGACCGAAGCTGAAACCTCATATGACAGGATTGCACCTAGGTTGAGGTCCCTGTAATGCGAGCGCAAACATCGCTTGCGCAACCTAACAGCATCGCACTGCGCCATCGCTGCGGACTGCTGCGCTACGTAGAACACCCCCAGACGCAGCAAACGGCCAACCAGATCCATTAATCTACTAGACAGGCCCAGAGAGAATATTTGTTTAATGAGATTAGTTGGACTCGAGGTATGTTAAAACCCAATTTTATCCAAAAAGGCTACACAATAGGACTGAGGGAGCCAGTCAATCAGATTACTCATCTAGTCAACCGTTCACAGGGGCTCATTTGCACGCATTGCGCATTAACGCTGCGCAGCCTTTGCGCTACTGCAGGGTCACAGCGCATCATCAGAAGAGCAGAATGCTGCAATCCAAACAAAGAAGAAAAAAGGAAAAAAATGAACAACAAGAAGAGTTAGAAGCTTTTACTAGTAAATTATCTCTAATAATTTTTTAATATCAATTAACTTTTACTTATCTTTGACAGAATTGTGGCTATAGTATAAAACATTCTCTTACATAACTTGCTCGTAAATAAAATTATTTTAAGCTGTTTCTGAAGCCACAAGACAGAAGATTCAGGCATGGAGGCAAATTGTTTTGCTGTGGCAGTTACAAACCCGTTACCATATTTCTCATCATGTGACTTTTCGGTGCGTTCCTTGCTGGAAGAGGAGGAGGTGTGTGTCTGCCCTAGATCCAGGCCTCGAGCTCCCTTCAGCGAGGCACCTTACGCATGGAATAGGAGGTTTCACCCACCTGAAACCTTCTAAATACAATATCAATGGTGAAAAACCAAAAACAAGAGAGAAAATAAAAACAAGATCATTAGTAAAAGTTCAACAAAGCAATTGAAATTCTTTGGATGTCTATTACATATGGGAATGAGGACAGTCTCAAGTCTGTAACATGGGAAACATGCAGAAGGGAGAGGGTTAATCAGGGCTATTGCATACAGCAGGGATTTTTGCTGGAAGAAAGGCTCTTCGTTTTCTACAAAGACAACTTAATTTTGCTTCCATCTACTAGGAATATGCTGGCTTGAATTTTCAAATGCACTGATTACAAAAGAAATACATTGCATTTCACTCAAGAGTATGTTCTTGTTCACTAAGTTCTCACAAAAACAGAATAAACATTTTTCAAACTAGGTGTCTCCAGAGCTCTGAAATAAAGAAGTCAGCAACCTAAGGCAGGCGCAATGTCTCAGCCTAAACCGATCTCTAAAGCTGCAGTGAAGTGCAATTCATGTTAGCTGTCCGCTTGGTGGGGTGACAATTAATAGGAGCTTATCAAATATTTGTTCTATAAATTACCAATTAGATTTATCAGCTAAGATTGAAATCCATTACAATTCATTAGCTGGAAACCTACATAAAGGTTAATCCAAAGTGTCAGCAGAATTTATGAGCTACGCACTTAAAACTAGTGCCTTTTAACATTAGATGGTGCTGAAAAGCCTTCGCCCTCCCTGGATAAAGCAGTCAAACAGACAGCTACGCTGCGCATACACTCCACGCATTAGCATGCGCGTGGGGCTCAGAGCAACAGGTGGGAGTTTCAGAAGCATTCTGGTTTCTCCCCACTCCTCACCCCTGCAGCGCGGTTGCGTAAGGTGGCTTGTAACAAGACAATTTCATTTGTCAATTTAATTTACAATTATACCAAAAGCTTTAATAACCCAACCTGGTGTTCAAATTCATTATTTGGAAACACAGAATGCTAAAAGCCACCTTTCCACTTTGGCAAGTTTTCTTTCGATCAGTCCATTTCCCAAACAAACCAGCTTCTTTGTCCTTCTTTTTTTTTTTTTTTTTTTTTTTAAAGGAGGTAGGGCGGGGAGGAATAAAAGAAGGAAGTAAGGAAGAAAAGAAGGTAGACAACTAAGGGTTGGAAAAGAGGAAAAAGGAACTTAGGGGAGGGAGTGGGGACAAGGGGCAGGATGTTCCAATTATGAATTTACAATCATTTTAACAGCCTTTCTTCCACTGTAAAAAGGGTAAGGAAGATGAAGGGAGGAAGGTTAAATAAGAATTTTAAATGCCAGTATTACAGGGTAACATTTGGATGAAATTCTTCTCCACTTACAAGCCACAAAGGACTTAGAAGAGCAGCATTTTCAATGGCACCTGCATCATATAGGAGTCTTGAGCCAAATCACAGGCGCTCTGCTTGTCACCAGCAGGCAAGCCTCAGATTTAAAGGAATGTTACTTATTCCCACATAAGATCATGACGGAGCCCATTGTTATAAAGATGATCTAGCTCAGCAGAAAGGCTCCAAAATGTTCAGGTTCTTGCTTTACCCCCAGATTTAGAACAGATATGCCAAAGCCTGGCCCTGCTCTAGTCTGAGGTGATTCATGCCGTCAGTTTTCCTCAGTTTCATAGGACTGTTTTTTGGAGATAGCTCAATGAAGAGTTGAAGACTTGGCAAAAAGTACAAGTTTTCATAACACTGATGTTTAAATGTGTTCTATCAAACACCTACCTTGGCTTCTTCCAAGCGACCCAGGGCTTTGAGCAGGTTCCCCAGGTCACTGCGAACACAGTACAAATCCTAGAAACCGAGAGATATTCCTTAATTATACTGTCAACCAAAAACACCTTGAAATTACTTTTATGCATCTAGCTCGCTGTCCTTTTATTCTGCCAACTAAAGATACTGCTTGACAAATTAAAGTACAGAACCAGGGGCGCCTGGGTGGCTCAGTTGGTTGAGCGGCTGCCTTCGGCTCAGGTCATGATCCCAGGCTCCTGGGATAGAGCCCCGCGTCAGGCTCCCTGCTCAGCGGGGAGCCTGCTTCTCCCTGTCCCTCTGCCTGCCTCTCTGCCTACTTGTGCTCTCTGTCAAATAAATAAAATCTTTAAAAAGTAAATAAATAAAGGGGCGCCTGGGTGGCTCAGTCGTTCAGCATCTGCCTTCGGCTCAGGTCATGATCCCAGGGGCCTGGGATCGAGCCCTGCATCGGGCTCCCTGCTCAGCGGAAGTCTGCCTCTCCCTCTCCCACTCCCCCTGCTTGTGTTTCCTCTCTCGCTGCGTCTCTGTCAAATAAATAAATAAAATCTTTAATAAATAAAGTAAAAATAAAAATACAGAACCACAATCCCACATCCTCAATTCCAAATTCCAAAAAGTTCCAAAAGCTTATCTGATGATTAAACCTGACCAAAACTGGCACAAAGCTATTTACAGAATTTATTGGTCCCACTTAGTGTGAATACTCATACCTTCTGCTACAGAAATATGTGTTTTACTAGAAGGTGCTGCTCCAGACACCTGAGTTTTATACATGGTATTACCATCTTTCTAAAATCCTAAAAATTCTGAATTTTGAAATGCATTTGATCCCACCAGTTTCAGATAAAAGACTATGGGCCTTGGAACCAGAGGGTATTATGCTAAGCGAAATAAGTAGATCAGAGAAAGACAATTATCCTATGCTCTCACTCATATGTGGAATTTAAGAAACAAAACAGGATTGTACAGGGAGAGAGGGAAAAATAAAGCAAGACAAAATCAGAGCAGGACACAAACCATAAGAGACTCTTAAACACAGGAAGCAAACTGAGGGTTGCTGGGCGGGGGGCGGGGGGGGAGGATGGAGTAACTGGGTGATGGACATTAAGGAGGGCACATGATGTGATGAGCAGTGGGTGTTATATAAGACTGATGAATCACTGAACTCTACCTCTACCTCTGATACTAATAATACATTATATGTTAATTGAATTTAAATTTTTTAAAATGGGGGAAAAAAAGACTATGGGCCTTACTACAGCTTCTCCTCTAAATGTCAGCTGCCTTAAAAAAAAAAAAAAGGCACCAAATATTTGTTCAACTATTTTGTTCAAAGGTTATGATGAATCACTCCAGTATCAAGGGCCAAAAATTCTCCATAGTGAAAAAAAAGTATTTAGCTGTGACTGGCTATCAGCAAACCTACCCTTAGGCTGTCAGGCATATTTAGAAACCTTGACTTCATTTCAGTATTAGACAGAAGGATTACCATCCAACCAAAGCTTCAATCCTGGCACCTGCCACTAGATTACTCATTAGTATTAAGTGCCATTAGAATTGAGTGGGTGAATAATGAAAAGCAGTTGACTCTGCTT
This sequence comes from Eumetopias jubatus, assembly GCF_037043125.1. NCBI lineage: Eukaryota > Metazoa > Chordata > Mammalia > Carnivora > Otariidae > Eumetopias > Eumetopias jubatus. Next base: position 69,328,599 of record NW_028274817.1, read on the forward strand.
TTTATTAGCAGCGCAATTGTGTTGTTAGTCATCTGACTCACCAGTCCGTTCATCAGTATGAAAGACTCGTCAGAACAGTGAGCTTAAATTTTTATTTGTCCTTGTTTGCCTTTGTCATTCAAATCTATCAGTCAACAAGCACAGACAATGGCAATAGGGAGTAAGCTTATCATTCCAAACTGTTCCACGGGGGAGAAGAGCCTTATTAAGTCCCAGTAAGGGAAATTTTGCCAATTGTGCCAAAGTATCATCATATATATTATTCTACACACAACTGTATTATGGTTTTCAGAATCAGGTGGTTAATTTTACTGATAAACAGCTTTTGTGATTGTATACTATTGTCCATCAGGTGAACCAAAAGTCAGCCAGCAAAGAACAGGCTGCCACAGAATACCCTTATGGTTGACCATATTGGCTCAGTACCATGATCTACCTGATCTGTCCTGTCCTTTGAGCAATGAATGGTGTTTTGGGAGAGAATGACTGTCTCCCATGACCTCAAGTACAAAAGGCTAATACCAAGCCTCAAAAAAAAAAAAAAAAAAAAAAATCGTAGGTATCTTTAATCTTATTACAAATTTATCCTCCTCTAATGAGTCTAAGCACTTGTAACCCTATTTATACTCAGAAGTAATGATTCTATAATCTTGCTATCTACTTTGTATAATTTTTCAACTTTAAGGGTTACCCTTCGGTTTTGGCTAACCATTAACCGAACAATCCAATCTGTTCATACAAGCTCTTCTACTATACCTGATTATTGCAGTTATTTATCTTTGGACTTTTACCAATTCCTATGCCTTTTCTGAGCCATAATAATCAAAATCTTGCAATAATTCAACAGTGACCCTAATGGGCTATGTATTTTAGCCAACTGTTGCATACTTTCTATACCTTCTAATTTCTATAAACTCATGGACAGATGGCATCCAAGTGCTGACAGTGCCTACCTATATTTAGTAATATCATCTTGATCCATTACAGCATACTAAATCAAGTTAACACAATGCCCACAGTTAAAAAGAGATTATCTTCAAGATCACTAGAAGATAATCAACAAGGCAGTTTTAGAAAAAGGTAAAACATTTCCTATTAAATATAATACCGAAATCCCATTCTCCCATTTGGGAATCCAAACGTTTATGCACGAACAGCAGATTTCTAGGAAATTCAAGGATACCACTTTGAACCAAAAGTTCAAAACCGAAGACTGCTTCAAAATAAGTAAGAATTTCCTATATAACCACCCCTCCTAAAACAGCATTTATTTCCTGCCTTTGTTCCTAGAGCCCCCACCCCTACCCACATCTATATAACACATACACATGAAGTAAAATCAGGTTGATAAAAACCTACAGTAGTTCTCAATTGCCTCTCAATTTAAATTTAAACTCCTCAGCCTCTATTCTTTCTAAATCTTCAAACTGACTCTCCTCTACTACACTCACTTCTTGTTACTACTTGACTCACCACTTCAGCCAAGGAAGACTACTTGCTATTTACCTTCCTACAGAATGCTTAGGTTATAAGCACCCACTCAAGAAAATCTTCTGATTAATACTCTCTAACAATAATCATCCAAGGAACTTACGCCCTTTTTTTCTCTTTACGGGTCAGGTCCTATCTCATATTATAATCCTCAACTTTTTCTCCCCAGCACATCACCCCAATTCCTAATAAAGCACTGCACACACAATAAGCACTCAAATATTTAAATGTGACATTTGCGCAGCAAACATAATAAAAAGCAGAGAGAAATAGAAATATATGGTTTTCCACAGCTTAGCTCACAACAGTAACAAATAACGTGACTGTAACATGTGATGGTCAGGATGCCAGTAGGTCTCAGCATTATGCATCCACAATCAAAGCCATAGCAACGTTTCAACCAACAGAGCTCCTTGGAGCAACTAGGGGTTACAGCCATTTTACAAAGGACAATTTTATACATAATTCATAAAAGGGACTGCTGGGTATGAGACAACTCTAGTGAACCATCATGTAGATTACCAGCTGCAATAGCACCTTCAAATACAACGGATTAAAATTTCAGTGAAATTATTAAATCATCCAACATTACAGAAGACAGTTCAGAACATAAAAATATGAAACAGCTCTAGGTCTTAAAATTTCTATAATCGAGGGCGCCTGGGTGGCTCAGTTGGTTAAGCGACTGCCTTCGGCTCAGGTCATGATCCTGGAGTCCCGGGATCGAGTCCCACATCGGGCTCCCTGCTCAGCAGGGAGTCTGCTTCTCCCTCTGACCCTCTTCCCTCTCATGCTCTCTATCTCTCGTTCTCTCTCTCTCAAATAGATAAATAAAATCTTTAAAAAAAAAAATTTCTATAATCGAGTCACAGAATAACTTGTCATTAACTGGAAAGGATAAACACTGCTGAAAACAGATAACCAAGAATACTACCATAACATTTTTGCCTTTTCACTGCTGCAAAACCAAAATAACCTGATTTTAACTATTTTTCATAGAAGGCCAACTACATCTATGATTCAGGACAACAGTGCACTGCTAACAAGAGCACAACTTAGGAACAGACTCAAGACTCTGTGAGTAGTAGTACTGGGGCGCCTGGGTGGCTCAGATAGTTAAGCATCTGCCTTCGGCTCAGGTCATGATCCCAGGGTCCTGGGATCGAGTCCCGCATCGGGCTCCCTGCTCCTTGGGAGCCTGCTTCTCCCTCTGCTTCTCTCTCTCTCTCCCTCCATCTCTCACGAATAAATAAATAAAATCTTAAAAAAATATATTTTAAAAAAAGAAGACTGTGAGTACTGAACTGACAAAGGCATTTGACAGTAAGTGAAATCTAGTTAAGACTAGATATCCTGAAATAAGTTAAAACATTACTGGTATAGTATATTTAAGGTGAAATCAAAGCAGTTTGCACAGTCCTTTCTACACTTTTACTGGTGAAGACACAGAAATAAAACAGCACCTTCCACTAGTAGAAACAGAACCACATGGGAATGCATAGCTGGTTCAATGTCTTTAAGGGGGTAGCCCCACAATGTATTTTAGGACCATTTTTACTTCTTTGGTAGGGTACAATGACAAGCTTTCTGTTAACAGGTTAGATACTGAAAAACATGATTCTGTCTCCCACTTCAGTTTTCCCTTCTCCTTGAGTTTTTCTACTCCTACAGTCTGGTATAAGGTCAGCAGCAGTGACTGCCCTGCTACACATGTAAACAATCGAAGACCTAAGCCAAGGGGATCAGAGTTCAAGTTGTGGAGCCATAGCTATATAAGAGGGCACAAGTGAGTTTATACTGAATCAAGAGAAGGGTGGAACCAACCCTGATTAATAAAGGGTAAGGACTTCCTCTGACAACTAGGTGCACAAGTGAACTCTGAGCCCTGGCTCTTAGAACAGGGTCCAAGCCCCAGTGGCAGGCAGTACAAGGTTCCCCCCATAATTTTTGGTGGTAACTAGCTAGATAATACTGCAATAAAAATCGCAAAAAGCCACTCAAATCTACATATTATGTATCCTTTCAGAGATACTCAATGCATATAAGAAATTAGTCTCATCGGCTACCTCCAAGAAGAGTAGCTGGGAGACCTTTTCACTGTATCCATACAAAAAGCAATGAACAAATAATAATAATAAACTCTTAAAATTAACTGGAAAAATAATCATTAACAGATGTCATGATAAAAAGTGATTTCAGATCTTTTGCATAAACTAGCTAAATTAAGCTGCAGCTTCCAAACCTGATTAAGGGATAGTAGGATACGATCAATGGTTTTCAAACTGTACTCAAGAGCTGCCTTGAGGGATGGTGCCTTTTTTAATCTTTTATTTCTTCTCTGTTCTGTGTCTGCTTTCAAGATATTCAAGCTCAAGAGAAAGGAACAAAGGAAAAGAGACGAAAAAAACCAAACTCTTAAAAAATACAGAGAACAAAGCGGTGGTTGCCAGGGGGGAGGTGGGTGGGTGGACCAGGTGAAGGGGATTAAGATACACTTATCCTGATGAGCACTGAGTACTGTATAGAATTGCTGAGTCACTATATTGTACACCTGAAACCAATACAACACTGTATGTTAATTATATTTGCATTAAAAAAAGAAAACAGTTACCAAGAGAAAAAAGTTATATTCAGGCTCAGGTTTTAATATCTTACTTCTCTATTACTGCCTGTGTGATCCCAAGAAAGTTACATGACCCCTGACTTTTTTTTTAATTGGTAAAACTGGCAATAATACCATCTACTTCAAAGGATCATCGTAAGCATTAAGACCAACATCTGAAACAACTGGCACAGTACCTGAGCACATAGTGGATTTTCAATAAATGGTAGCTAACATAATTACTTATTAACCACTTCCAGACTTGTTTCAAAACTAAATGTTGACCACTGAGCTTGGTTATGTATTCTTCATTTTTTCTGGAGACCTACACTCCTTCTATCATTACCTCTTAAGTTTATATCCATCTTCTTTCCCTAACTACATCAAAAGTTCTGAGGGCCAGTCTTACTTCTTTTATGAATCTTTCAGAGACCCTACCACAGTGTGACCTTGACGTCTGCCAGCTAGGCCTCACTTGTTCACCAGAAAACATCTGCAATTCAGACCAAAAAATTGAAAAACTAATCAAAAACCTGGTTTGGATACTATCGCCTCAATTCTACCAGTTTTAATTATGTCGAACGAAAAAAGAATAAGCTACTGAGGAACAAATTTCACAGCCTAGTTTTCATGTCACTGATCCACATAGTGGCATCTTGTTATAACTATTTCCTATTACAGATTAAGGCCCTTTATCCACTACTCCTTGAAAATCAATTAACTGTTACAAATACCTATCAGAACATATCCAAATTTAATCCAAACAACCCAAAGAAACAATGTCATATGTTCTGCACTTTTACAGGCATTATAAAAATAGATGTAGAACTTCTTGCTATAAGGATAATTTTTGTGCTTTTTAAATGTTCCTTGCTAGATAAAACGGATTTTTTAAAACATAATGCAGACCTGGTCCAAGCACTTTCACCATTTTAAGTCAACAAACATTTCTAAATTCTTAACTTTATTCCATGCAAAAACCTATTTAATGCCTGAAGTAACAGGCTGTTTCTTTCTGGGCTTTTGTAAAGGGAAATAATAACCATTAAAATGTTACTCACAGGATTGTACTGAAGAGCAGAGACGTAAGCTTGAACTGCCCCTTCCATGTCACCTGCTGCTACCAATGCGGCTGCCAGGTTAATATAACCATCGATGAAATCTGGTTTGAGACGCAATGCATGCCGGTAATGCTCAATTGCTTCCTGCAACTGCCCTCTTTCCTTGTACACATTCCCCAAATTCGAATAGGCTTCTGCCAGAAGGGGGTTCTGTTTAATTGCCAGAGTGCTAAAGTGAGCAGATCTGGAAAAAGCGGAAAGTGTTGATACATGGGTACGCATGTTACAGAGAGAAGGTATGGCCCATACGCAACTCAGTTTCTGAAGTTCCTGCGCTATTATTGCTAACTACAGGACATTATCTTTTAACCACTGTATGGTAGGAAAAATTTTGGAAATCAAACTTTTCCAAAAGTAGCGGTATCCCAGATTTCAAATTGGAATGCTTTTTTCTTATGAGCTAAAATTCTTGCTAAAGTCTTCTTACCAAACTGCCACATTGTAAGATATGAACACTAAGATCAAGAATGAAAATGCTATGTGCATGACCCTCACTTTCCATTTGTTGATAAAGGGTAATGACACTCATCTTTAAATGTCTAAATAAGCCAGAATGGCAATTTATTAAGAGGATAAGAACACAGATTCTTCCCTTTTGATTAATTCAACTGATTAGCTAACAGTAGCATATCAGAAGGATTTGTCCATTTGCAACTTGAACCACATATGCACCTCCTACCACAGCAATATACACCATCATTTCTGAGCATTTCCATTCCTCAAACTGACACATCTTACAAAGGTGAGACAGGATGCTCAGACGGAATAAATTATTCTTAGTATACCTGAAGAGTTAAGAAGGCAGATGTAGGTGGAAAAATCTAGAAAAGGTCCCTAGTCATACTGATAATACAAACACCACCACAAAAGAAAGGAGAAAAACTGGCAGCTGGGCATGTCCCAAGTGGGCAAAAGAGCAGATGTGCGTTGGTGGCTTAGTTGAAACCCAGTACTGGAAAAATTTCAAATTCAAATATTTAAGTATCATTTTTTTAAGCTCAGCACCCAGAGGCAGCAATCACCAGCAGGTACCCCCACATCTCCTACCTGTCCAGCCTTCGACACTGGAAGTGTATAGATGAAAGTAATAAAAGCACACCAGTATTGTCTGGCTCTTGTCTCCAGAGCTGCATGCAGTGTCTCTCAGCTGCCTCAAAATCTCCTGCCTGATATTCTCGATGTGCCAACTCAGCTAACCCTTGGAAGGAAAGCATACGTTTCGTTGGTTCTGGAGAATCATCAAAACATTTGAGGGAAGGAGGGGGGAAAACAAAAAGTTAGAAATGCAAACAAAAAAATGTAAAAATATGGTATATTAAACTCAAAGATGAAAACGCTTGAAACTATGTAAAGCACTAGAGTGAGTGTTCTGCACGTTATTTATACCTCCAAGTTAACATCAGGTGCAGAATTGGCATTTTTAGAATTCACCATTAACTTTTCTTTCCTAGACCAGATAGAAACATTTACTTCCAAATAAGATTACATTTTGTGAACAAAAATACTTTGTACTTTTAAATCATAAATCAGAGGTAGCATCTAAAGAGTCACCAAACATTATTCCCTATACTTTAGTTAACATACAGAAACAAAACATACAACGTGATTTGCAAGGTCACAAAGATTTAAACATCAGAATAACCTACTGGAAAGTAATACTCTGTCCCATGTTTCAGGTTGGATTGGGGGGGTGGATATTGGTAACAATCTCTCTCTTCATGGGAGTGGGAGCACGGGGTGTGTTTTTAACTCTTGAAATGACAATGTTGTGTTTGCAGATTTCTCAACTTAGTTTTTCGTTAAGGGATACACTAGAAACCAGCACAGGAAGGGGAAAACACTAAGTCAAGGTGCTATTTTTAAAACAGCTGATAAACAAGATGAATTAGTCTCTCAGGAGCCAAAATATTTAAAGGGGTCATCAAACGTTCTAAGTAAAGACCCAAGATTATATTGCTCCTCTATTATCCCAAGTTCACAATGGAGACCAAATTAGCTAAATCCCACCCACGCTGGTTCAAGACTAGCATTTTCCAAGAGCTCTGACACTGACTAAAGGATTAAGACATTGCAAACAACCCTATATAAACCAAGCAGTTACCTACAACTGCAATGATTTTGAGGAGGAATGGGGAAATGCTCAAATATAAGACCATTCGATAAAGTGGGACAGAATGAATAACAAGTGAAAGCACTTTGCTCCGTGTGACTTAATTCAGATACATAAAGATACACAGTATAGCTAAAGCCCCGGAGAGGGGGAGAAAAACAACCACAGACTAAGTCTCAACTGTAAACACTTACTTAAACAATGATACATTACTAGGAATTTGATCATAGCACTTGCGTTAGGAGGTTGGAATGGGAAACCATGTACAAATTATTTAAATTCTACCAAGGTCACAGTGACAAGCTCCAATTTGAGCCCTGCTCCCCAACCGTTACGTAGCTGGGAAGTGATCTGTATACTCAGGAAAGCAAAGTAAATTTCCTGACAGAACGTAAAGCTGACCACTACAGAAGCGCAGAGACTTGCATCCAAATCTGGGTGAGGTGGTATCTCAAGGAGAAACTGGTGAATTAATTACATTTTAGACAAATCTCTGTAATTTCCTAGCTCCTCATTTTAAGACACTATCAACTTTTCAAAGCCCCTTAGCTGCTAATATTAATACTTGAAATGACAACTTCCTCAAACAAAATAACACACAGAAAAGGGCAAGCTAGTACAGAATCTTACATCTTTAAGAATCTGTGGAAGGAAGGGGAACACTAATTATTAAATCCCACTACCCACAATCTCACGGATTAAGATGCAACGGAAGATTCGCCTATTAATTCCTGCACAATGTCCGAAAATAATAAAAGCCTTGAAACATCTCAACTGAGAAACAACAACAAAATAACCTCGTGGGAAACCTTAGAACCGCAGCCCAGTTCCCCCCCCCTTCCGCCCCAAATAGCCTCAATATGGAAAGGCAGCTGAAGGACACTCCTATAATTTGGTTCTCGTATTTTTAGTACTGAATGCTCTCGACTGAATTGTCTAAAAGGGCAACCGCCTTGCACTTGTGCAGCTACACTCCAGTTGCTTTACAAACTCTTCAAGCAAGGATGAAAACTTAAAAAAATACACACCCTATGAATAAAGAGACACTAAGCTAAAGAATGGGGATGGAAGACCCAGAGGCAGCGGCGGAGGAATACAGGGAGAAAGTAACACAAAGCAGGAACTCGGCGGGCAGGGTGGTCAACGCCAAAGCACCAGCACCAGGGTGGTTTCTCCCCAAGGATAGGAAGTGGACCGCAGGGCTGGCAACCTCGCGAAGGAAAGGGTGTGGTTCCCCGCGGGAGGGGAGGGAAGACGGGATGGGAAATCCAGGCTGGGGGCAGCGGGTGGAATTGGGCGATGGCAAAAGGAACCCCTGGAAATTTCCAATCTTCAACCGGGGCCGCTCGACCGAAACAACACCAGAAAGGCGCTGCCCAGCGGGGTGCTGCTCAGTAGCCCCTCTTCTCAAGATTACTTACAGCACACCAAGGAGCTTTTTTGCTCGTCCTCGGGTGATGCAAAGTGAGGACATGATTACATCGGAATGGCACCCCCGCCCTAGACTGACAGAGAAGCACCAAATCTGGCTAAGGGGAAAGGGCTGGAGGGGGGTCGGGAGAGGGGAGAGGAGGGGGGCGGTGGGCTGAATTAGGAGAGAAAGCGACTGCGAAGGAGAGTGAAAGGGCAGGGATTCCAATGCAGTCCATTCCGAGACATTCTAAGCGCGCACGTGTGGTAGAGGCGTCCCGGGAGAGTCGGAAGCTAGAAAACTGATGGGATTAAAAAAGCAAAAATGGAAGCAAAAAGCAAGCAAGAAAAGAGGAAATGTTCGAGGAGCGGACGACAGCGGAAAACCCGAACAGATGCCGGTAGACGACGAAAAGCTCAGCAATGCCACTGATGTAATGGGGATGGCTAGGGGGGAAGGAAGGGAGTGATGAGAGGTAGAGGACGGCGCGAGACCCCGACGGGGCGTCTGCCAAGGTAGAACGGACACCGGTACCTGTGCTGTCGGCCACGTTGCCCACGGAAGACGCCATCTGGAGCTTCTTGAGGGAGAACGAGAGGAGGGTAATTGACCCGCTGCCGCCACTACTGGCAAGAATGTTTCTAGAGGTAGTAGTAAGAGGATGGCAGCCGTAGCAGTGTTTTGGCAGGCTTAAGCGGCGGCAGCAGTTACAGGCTTCGAACCTTAGGAACTCTGGCTGGCCATCTACCTCTCACGGTCTTGAAATGGCGGCGACGGCTCCTCGGCCGAAACAACACGGGCCGGAACTACTTTCTGTTACAATCAAGTACCAGCGCGGAGGTAGCGCGGTAACCAGAGCTACCGACAAAATGACTATAATCAAAGTCGCCAGCTCTTCTGTAACCTTCCGCCCAGGGCTCATTGCGACAAACATGATTGTGATGAGAGCGCATGCGAGCAACCCTGTCAACCCTACTCGCGCCTAGGGCACTGGCTGGGGCAGGAGCGGCGAAGTTTTTCAATAGCGAAGCGGAGGGTTAAAAAGAAAGCCGTCTATACGACGGGTACATTTTTGTCGGAGTTGTACGGTCTATTACCCAGCCGGTAATGGAGATTTTTAGTGCCGATGCCAGAGGCGTCTAAAAAATTCCGTCAACTTTATTCGTGTAGAAATTGATAGTTACAATGTGGTCGATGGATCAATCTGAGCAAGTGAATGTAAATGTTTATATTTCCAAGACCGAGCTGTTGTTCAAAACGATGGCGGAGAAGGTTAGAATTTGAACGAGTCTCAATTCTGATTCCACCCACTGATTTAAGCACTTTGGATGAAAAACACTGATACTTTCACCGGGCCAAATGAACCCGAACATCTCAGATCGTAGCCATATAGTCCGAAATTTCAAAATCGTTCTGGTGTTCAGCATTGTTCTGCCCACGGTCCTAGGGCAAAATGCTTCATGCTGAGAGTTTGCATTCCAAAGGCAACCATAAAAATGTTAAAGATGATTCATCTTCGTCAAAATCCTTGACTCTCTTCTGAGTTGTAACTTCGCTTCCCTCAGATAGCTCTGCAGATCCTAACAATCGATGATTCCATTTAGCTCAAGGCAGTTCAACAATGACAGATGAATTCACTTGCCATCTACCTAAAACCACACATCCAGATCGAGTCTGATTTGCCTCCACTTCCCTGAACAAATCAACTCTTGTGATCGTCCTGTAGTTTGAAGTCCATTGTTCGGATATTTTGTAACACAGGTATTAATTTATATCTCCTTGTAGAAAGGATTTAAGGTAACTTGCCACGTCAGCAAGAAATTTTTATAAGCCCATGGAGGCAACAGGTTGGATCTCTCAGAGCCTTTTTATTTCAAAAAGTCATCCTTGATCTAAGAAAACAGGTCAGTGAATTTCTTCAAAACGTTTCTACTACCTTGCCACTTGACTACATTAAAGAAAAACGAAAACAAAAACCCTAAGCCCTTGAGTTCTGCTTCAATTTCTTCACAGTTCACAAACTGTTAATTACGGGTATGAGCACAGAGAAAATTCCTGTTGATAATTTCTCCCATCACATCTGATGATTAATAGTCACATGCAATGAAAAAGACAAAGTTCACTCCACAGACTCTCTCTGGAAATTGGGTACCAACCTCTTCTCTCAGATTGATTTAACTGGGAAGACCTTTTCGCCCCCTTCTCATTACAGGTGCCCCATCTGTGGCAAATAAACTCAGCTTTTCAGCTTTTAGAACAGACTTCTCAGATTCCACTGGCAGATGTTTAGGCCTCACTGATTAGCCGGTGCTAGCTAATTAAGTAAAACTCTTTTTGTTGTTCAATGTCAGGTCATGTTCCCTGTCAGGCCGGCTATTGGGCATATCCCTACTTGTGGTCTAAGTTTCCTTATCCGGAGAGAGAAGAGTCAGGGGATATTGTGATACATTTTACTGCTGTGAGAAGCTGGATGGTGAGGCTCACAGTGGTTCAATCAGGAAAAACACCAGCTGAAGGCTCAAGACCCCCTCCAGGTACCCTCCAGGCATAGCACCTGGAAGGTTTAGTGTGAAGGACTTACTCATTGGACAAACACACCTTCTTTGTCCAGTCAGGTAACATTTACTAACACATCCCTTTGTGCAAGGCACGGTGGGGGACACAGAAATCAACAAGATGAGATCTTTGCCCCCAAGGAACTTGAAGCCCAGTTAGGTAGACACAAAAAGCCCCTGGAGCATAAAACAGAAGAGTATTATTTAGGCGATAAAATACATTAAGGTCTATAAATATCTGGGGAGGGAACAGTCACTTCAGGCTGGAGGCCCGACCTGGGCATGGAAGAGGGGGCTTTTGTGTATTCTCTTTCACCCTGACTTCTGTTTTTGTTTTTGTTTTTTTTTCCACTCCCTTTCATGTGCAGCGATTCTAAATTCAGAATCATCTGAAATAAATCAGCCCCGTCTTCCACCCCCAACCCCAAACTTTGCCTGCGTGCCAACATCACTAGTGGCGTATTAGGTTTTGGTTACCGTGCCGCAAAGAGCCACAAATTTCGCGGCTTACAACGGCACGCATTTCGCAGCCCTGGCGCGGGCTTTGGGTGACGGAGCGGGAGTCACGATCTGGCCGCTGTCGCCGCCCGCCGCTCGCCACCCGCCGCCGCTGGAAAATGGCTCCAAGGGTTAAAGGAAGCTGGAGAAACACACATGGAGAGATGTAGCACCGCAGGCGTCTCCAGATGTTCGGGAATAACATTCCAGAGAGAGATTGAGCCCCTGGGGATTAGAGGACTAGTCATCACGAAGAAAAGTAGTCTTAAAACCTTCCAGAAATCTTTGAACCTGAATCAAAGTAAACGAGACACTGACTTCATGGTAGGACAATAACCATCCCTAGCCAGTGTTTGGAAACCACCATTCCTTATTTGGTAGCTGCTAAGGTAGAGATATGACCGGCTGTGCTATCACCAGTGGAGATGAAAAAGGTGGGGGGAAAAAAGAGATCAGAGTCAAAGCTTAATGGGTACATGAAAAGGGCTGCTTTCTGCAGAACAAAAGCAGAAAGACAAGGGGAGCACACCCTCTGGGAGCTCTGCCAGATGAGGATACCTTTTCCTCTCTTCAGCGCCCATAGTCTTTAAAGATGTGAGAGCTCAAAGACCAACGAGGTCCACTGCCCTTAGCAATCATCACTATAGTCCTACCCTGTGGCCTCTTGACCCACGAACTCTGAGGAGAGGGATATCAAAATGGAGGAGGCGAGAGTCACAGCTTTGGTTCCTTCTTCCAATCCATGTCCAGCACGGAATGATGTTTGAAAAGATTGTCACAGTTTTCAGCCTGGCACCGCATGCCAAGAACAAAATAATTCATAAAGGAGTTCAGAATCCCCGAATGGAGACTTGCAACATCACCTCAATGAAAATGTGTCCGTAGTTAGTGGACACACACCTCAATACTGCATTTGGTATTCTGGATCCTTCCAAAGGTGAAAGGATCATCTAGCTATTGTATGGTTAGTTCTTCTCCCATGGAAGTTTCTGCAGTTCCTGCTCTCTCGCTCTTTTTTATTTTATTTTATTTATTTATTTATATTTTTTTTAAGATTCCATCCATTTATTTGACAGAGAGATAGAGAGCACAAGTAGGCAGAGTGGCAGGCAGAGGGAGAGGGAGAAGCAGGCTCTCCGCCGAGCAGGGAGCCGGACATGGGGCTCGATCCCAGGACCCCGGGACCATGACCCAAGCCGAAGGCAGCCGCCTAACCGACTGAGCCACCCAGGCGCCCCTCTTTTTTATTTTTTTAAGATTTTATTTATTTGAGAGAGAGAGAGTACAAGCAGGGGGAGAGGCAAAGGGAGAGGGAGAAGCAGACTCCCCGCTTAGCCAGGAGCCCAACATGGGGCTGGATCCCAGGACCTGGAGATCATGACCCGAGCTGAAGGCAGACACTTAACCATCTGAGCCACCCAGGTGCCCCTCTGCAGTTCCTTCTCAAGTGGGGGTGGGGGGGGACTCTTTCTCTGAAAATGGAAGTCAGGTAGACCAGAGCCCTACAGTCATTGCCCCAGAGATCTTTGTGGATCAGTCTGTGAATGGCTTGTTGACACCATAGGCATCACATTGCGGAGCCCACGAGCAAGACATGATGATGTCCCCCCAGGCTCACCATTGCTACCTCCAATGTAGAATAATCAAATCCAAAGGAACTTCGGCGGACTCACCGGCACAGATGTCCTTGTGTCTAAAATTATGTGCTATCACAGCGCCTGGGTGGCTCAATCGGTTAAGCATCTGCCTTCAGCTCAGGTCATGATCTCAGGGTCCTGGGTTCAAGCCCTGCGTCAGGCTTCCTGCTCAGCAGGAAGTCTGCTTCTCCCTCTCCCTCTGCCACTCCCCGCACCTGTGCACACACTCTCTCTCTCAAATAAATAAAAAAATCTTTAATAAAATAAAATTATGTGCTACCATTTGAATTTTGATCCTGACCCTGCTCCTGGGATTGCAAGAGTTTATGACTCAATGAAAAGTAGTGGTCTGATGGTTGTGACAAGCCTTACAGAGTTGCTGGAAAAATAAAAAAAACTTGTGAAATAAAGATGGTACTGGGAACCAGTCACATGCTGGGAGGCAGAAGGGAATCTAGTAAATGTGCCAGATGGTTCTTTTCTTGTTCTGGATAGTTCTGATGACTGTTACCTTTTAAGCTCGAGCTTTCGCTCCCATGGTAAAAACACTTCACACTAGAATTGAGCACTCAAACAGTAGGTTTCTCTTTGATGAACAACCAGATGTGTGGATGGACAATTCCTGATCTAATTAAACATTCAACCAGGGACTCTGAAACGGAGCTTTGTCTTATTCAGGGCCTTCGTTGCCTGAATCTGCAATTCACCCCGTCAGACTTACCAGTTGAGTATCATGATTCATGCAGGTGCGTTCTTTGTAATACCTGTCTCATTTTGTTATGTTTCTGTATACCAGAATAGATTTAATTCAAAAACTGCCTTTGCCAAACAAAGTGAAGGATTAGTGACAGGAGAAGTATTCATGAAAATGAGGAGAACCCTGCATCTTGCACTTTGAGTTCAAGAAAAAAAAAAATTGAAATCCAGTTTACAAACTTTCATTGCTATTAAAATCTTTTGCTGCTACAACTCTCAGAGTTTGTGTTTTTTTTAAGATTTTTATTTATTTATTTGACAAAGAGAGACACAGCGAGAGAGGGAGCACAAGCAGGGGGAGTGGGAGAGGGAGAAGCAGGCTTCCCGCGGAGCAGGGAGCCCGATGCAGGGCTCGATCCCAGGACCCTGGGATCATGACCTGAGCCGAAGGCAGACCAACGACTGAGCCACCCACGCGCCCCAACTCTCAGAGTTTTTGATGAAAAGAGTAATCCATTTGTTTAGAGGTGGGGAAGTGTCAGTAAGGTGTCCTGAGTTTGCTTTTGGTTCTTTAAAAAGGAAAGTCTTGAGATTTTAGAAGTGTGAATTATCTTCCAACATGGGAAAAAAAAAATTACCATGTGAATTATCAGATTCTCCTTAATCCACCCCCACCATCCTGTGCTGCTATCCGCTGTGATTTCTATGCATTGAGAACACATTGCACGTGTATTCAACCCAAAGTAAAGTTGAATGAAAGTTTTAGGATAAAAATGTTGTCTCCTTAAATGGCTTATTTTCAAAAGATAGTGTTAAAGAGACATGTGACAAAATGCAGAGTTTACATAAACACTGAAAATGATGTTTAATCTCGTGGTGAATTAATAACGCTCTTTTCTCTATTTTTAAGATTGTGCGAATTTTCTGGTTGTGAAAAGTTGAGAATTTTTCCGTTGCCTTCATTTTCATCTAGTTGTTTGTATATTTTTTAATAACCTTACATTTAAAAAAAATCTTAAAGAAATGTATACCACCAATTTAGAAATTGTTGCCTTTTCTGTCATTAAACTGATACAAATTGGCATAACATATAAAGACCCATGGAACTAGAACTATTATTAAAGAAATATTACATGATGTTAGATTCCTATGATAGCAAATTTTTGTTTCACTTTCCTTTGGCAAACATTTTCTCTTAATTTCTTCAGCTTAGTCAACAATTTCTTGGGTGGAACCTGCTTGTACAACTCACTTTCATAAACAGATTTGATTCTTTTACAACATTAAACTTTTTATCAAGTTTTTAATTGATTTTAGATATAAGGAAAAAATAGTTTTGCAGTTGGATTCATATTTTTCATTAATGTAGTCACTAGTAAAATGTGCTAGATTTGACCCCTGCCCCCACCAAATACTCTAGTTCAAAAAATGTGGAAAATGTGAAGCATTATAAGAAAAATACTAAAACCATATCAGATATATGTAAGTCTTATTGCCTACCATATATAATACCATTTTTAAAAAGTTTTTTGTTGGGCGCCTGGGTGGCTCAGATGGTTAAGCATCTGCCTTCGGCTCAGGTCATGATCCCGGGGTCCTGGGATCAAGTCCCGCATCGGGCTCCCTGCTCCTTGGGAGCCTGCTTCTCCCTCTGCTTCTCTCTCTCTCTCTCCCTCTGTCTCTCATGAATAAATAAATAAAATCTTTAAAAATAAATAAATAAAATTATTTAAAAAATAAAAAAATAAAAAGTTTTTGGTTTGTTTCTTTTTAATTTAGCTAAGTCTTAGTTAATTTGGAATCATTGGTTAATCATTTTACCTCTGATTCAGTAGTGGGGGGGTTATCCCTAATATTTTTTAGTTATTTTGAAATGCAGAATGTGTATTCATTGCACAACCCTATAATACAGTGTTTTGAGATTATCCAGTACAGAACATGTTTCCAGTCACATAGCTTTAAAGGGAAATGTTCTATCTAAGATGAAAGATGTAAGTCAAGATGTTTCTTCCTTTGTTACTTAGTTCTCTCTATACTCATGTGAACACAAGGGTAGAAGTCTTAAGTCAAACCCGTGACTTTGTCATTCAAACATATTTGTATCCCCACTTTTTTCTCTATTTGTGTTCTTAAAGTCAGAATTGAGATATTATCAAGGAAAGGCACAAAGCCATAATATCATGGTACTATGTGTTTGTACTGAAAGGGGGAAAGGTAATTAATTAATTTTGGTGGAGCGCTGATTGTACCTTGTTAAGAAGGCTCCTTTTTCATTTTCTGATATATTTTCACCTAATAAGATTGAACATGGAATATTGTAATAATATAATTTAAGGTTTCACTGTAAACAATTTGGATTAAGAATTATTATGAAGTTGTAAACTTGTCAAATTAATGTAAGACATTTTAAACTACTTTTTCGTGAAGGTACTTATTATTTTTTAAATAAAATAAAATTTTCAACAAGATACTAGCTAATAGGATCCAACAGTACACTGAAAGATTTACTCCCCACGACCAAGTGGGATTTCTTCGTGGGCTGCAGGGGTGGTTCAACATCTGCTAGTCAATCAACGTGATACAGCGGCAATAATAAAAGGAAGGATAAGAACCATACGATCCTCTCAATAGATGCAGAAAAGGCATTTGACAAAATGCAGCACCCTTTCTTGATAAAAACCCTCCACTATGTAGGGATAGAGGGAACATAACTTAATATCATAAAGGTCATATACAGAAGACCCACAGCAAATATCATCCTCAACGGGGAAAAACTGAGAGCTTTTCCCCTAAGGTCAAGAACACGACAAGGACGCCCACCCTCTCCATTGTTGTTCCACATAGCACTTGAAGTCCTAGCCTCAGCCATCAGTCAACAAAAAGAAGTAAAAAGTATCCAAACCGGCAAAGAAGTCAAACTTTGATTCTTCACAGACGACCTGATACTCTATGTAGAAAACCCGAGAGACTCCACCCCAAAATTGCTAGAACTGATGCCGGGATTCAGCAAAATTGCAGGGTGTGAAATCAACATGCAGAAGTCTGTTGCAAAGCTACTTCTTTTTAAACAACTTTTTGAAGTATAGTTGACAGACAATGTTACATTGGTTTCAGATGTAGCACACAGTGATTCAACAGTAGCACACAGTGATTCAACAACAGGATATTCTGCTATGCTCACCACCAGTGTAGCAACCATCCTTCACCCTCCGATGCTCTTCCAATACCCACTGACTGTATTCCCCATGCTATACCTTTCATCCTCATGACTTATTCATTCCCTAGCTGAAAGCCCCGTGCCTCCCATGCCCCTTCACCCATTTTGCGCTTCCCCCCACCCCCTCTGCCTTCTGGCAACCACCAGTTTGTTCTCTGTATTTATGTAAATTTATTTTGTTGGCTTTTTTTTTTTTTAGATTCCACATATAAGTGAAATCCTTTGGTGTTTGTCTTTCTCTGCATGACTTATTTCACTTAGCATAATACCCTCTAGGTCTATCCATGTTGTCGCAAATGGCAAGATCTCCTTTTGTGGTTGAGTAATATTCCTTCATATATATGTATATATAATATATATATATAATATGTATGTCACATCTTCTTGATCCATTCATCTATCAATGGACACTTAATATAGAGAACAAACTGATGGTTACCAGATGGGAAGGGGGTAGGGGGATGGGTGAAATAGGTGATGGGGGTTAAGGAGGGCACTTGTGATGAGCACCGGGTGATGTATGGAATTGTTGAATCACTATATTGTACACCTGAAACTAATATAACACTCTATGTTAACTATACTGGGATTAATTTTTTTTATTTTAAAAAATGGACACTTGGGTTGCTTCTATACCTCGGCTAGTGTAAATAATGCTGCAGTAAATTACATAAGGGGTGCATATATCTTTTCAAATCAGTGTTTTTGTTTTCTTTAGGCAAATACCCAGTAATGGAATTACTGGATCATATGGTATTTCTATGTTTTATTTTTAAGGTTTATTTATTCATTTGAGAGAGAGAGAATGCAAGTGGGGGGAGGAGGAGAGGGAGAGAGAGAGAGAAGCAGACTCCCCGCTGTGCAGAGAGCCCGATGTGGGGCTCCATCTCATGACCCAAGATCATGACCTGAGCCGAAATCAAGAGTCAGATGCTTAACCGACTGAGCCACCCAGGTGCCCCTCAATTTTTAATTTTTGAGGAACCTCTACACTGGTTTCCACAGTGGCTGCACCAGTTTGCATTCCCACCGACAGTGCATGAGGGTTCCTATTTCTCCACATCCTCGCCAGCACTTGTTATTTCTTATCATTTTGATTTTAGCCCTTCTAACTGGTGGAGGCTGATAACCTTATTGTGGTTTTGATGTGCATTTCCCTGATAATGAGTGATGTTGAACATCTTTTCATGTGTCTGTTCACCATCTGTATGTTTGTACCATCTTCTTTGGAAAAGGACTTATTCAGGTCCTTAAACAACTTAAAATATATCTAGGATGAGGGAAAAGTCTCTGTGCATCTATACTCGATGGCAGGTATTGTCAGAGAGCCACTGTATATTAATAACAACTACTGAAATAACTTCTCCATGTTTCTAGAAGCAATGGCATATATTATTTGTGAAACCATGGTACACGAAGGTCTTTGGACTCGCCCTGAACCCCCCATTTCATCATTTGTACATAGCCCATTCCTCGGGTTTTCCTCATGTGATACCATGCACATAAGATCTAGCTATTTAGTGTCAAGTTAAAATTATTCTGATTTTCATGTAAATGTTTTATTTTTATCTAAGTGTTTCAAATTTTTTATTTTGTGTTGTTTTGGAGGTGGGGCAAATGTTAATACTGTTCTATTCAAGAAACCAATTTTTTATGTGCCTTTGGATAGCCATAATATAAAATACTGTAAAGAAAGATGCTGTTGGGACATCTGGGTGGCTCAGTCAGTTAAATGTCTGCCTTCTGCTCCAGTCATGATCCCAGGGTCCTGGGATGAGTCCTGCATCGGGCTCCCTGCTCAGCGAGGAACCTGCTTCTCCCTCTTCGCACTCCCCCCCACCCTTTGCTCGTAATCTCTCTCGCTATCTCTCTCTCTCTCAAATAATAATAATAAAAAAAAGAAAGATGCTGTTATTTGCAACGACGTGGATGGAACTAGAGGATGTTATGCTAAGGGAAATAAACCGATCAGAGAAAGACAATTATCCTATGATCTCACTCATATGTGGAATTTTAGAAACAAAACAGAGGATCATAGGGAAAGAGAGGGAAAAATAAAGCAAGACAAAATCAGAGAGGGAGACAAACCATAAGAGATTCTTAAGCATAGGAAACAGACTGAGGGCTGCTGGAGGGGAGAGAGGTTGGGGGATGGGGGGTAGGGGATGGACATTAGGGAGGCACGTGATGTAATGAGCACTGGGTATTATATAAGACGGATGAATCACTGACCTCTACCTCTGAAACCAATAATGCATTATATGTTAATCGAATTTAAATAAAAATTTTAAAAAAAAGAAAGACGCCATTAAAATGCCATCTGAGGGCGCCTGGGTGGCTCAGTTGGTTAAGCGACTGCCTTCGGCTCAGGTCATGATCCTGGAGTCCCGGGATCGAGTCCCACGTCGGACTCCCTGCTCAGCGGGGAGTCAGCTTCTCCCTCTGACCCTCTTCCCTCTCGTGCTCTCTATCTCTCATTCTCTCTCTCTCTCAAATAAATAAATAAAATATTAAAAAAATAAAAATAAAAAATAAAAAATAAAATGCCATCTGAAATTGTTAGGTTCTGATAGTGTATTGATAAAAGTGAAAGTATTTGCCAAGAAATTAAGTTTATAAACAGAAAGAAAGGGGTATTGCAGTATTTTCTGCTTTCATATCTAGAGAGAGCCATTTGATGTAGGTAGCACAACATAATGCGAAAGGTTAGCTTTCCATGATATGGAAACAGCCTAGTTAAAAATGGAAGAGAAAAAAGAGAGAAAATTTCATCCTCCGGTTTGGTCTAAGTACATTCGGAATATATTTTTGGATTCTATTGAATGGTAACTTAAATGACATATGTAAAAACCCATACTCGACTTTTAAATATGTGCTTCTAAAAATCTGAGATCAAGGCAAAAAAAAAAAAAAAAAAAGAAAAGAAAAAAGAAAAAAAAACAGAAAAAATGTGTCCCTTCACCATAATAAATGGATCAAATTGTTTTTTGTCAAATATTTCTTCAGAAAACCATGATGAAGGCCCAAGCTATTGTCAGGCCTATCAGAAAACTATTGTGCATTTTTACAAATAATAAGAAAGCTATAGAAAGAATTTAGAAATTTTCTCTCTGTGTGTCTCTGTCTCTGTCTCTCAGTCTAAGAAAAACTATTCTCCTCTTACTTAGTGCAATAATCTGAAATTTAGAAGGTCAGAACATTTGTCACAGAAAATGATCATAGAACTAAAAATAGTTTTTAAGGAAACCAGTGACCATCTTGCTCTTAAATAAAGTCACATGCCAAAGGCTAAATCATTGGCATATATGAAATAAACTATAAAGTATGTATTATAATTTCTGAGTATTATTGTTACTAAAATCTTAAACAGGTTATGCACAATACCTAATGCTACAGGTCTAAATATATTCTTTAAAATACTTTCAGAGGGGTACCTGGGCGGCTCAGTCGGTTGGGCTTCCCACTCTTGGTTTTGCCTCAGGTCGTGATCTCAGGGTCATGAGATCCAGCCCAACATGGGCCTCTGTGCTCAGTAGGGAGTCTGCTTAAGAGTTTCTCTCCCTCTTCCTCTGCCCCTCCCCCACCTCTAAAATAAATAAATAAAAAAATCTTCAGAAAATACTTTCAGAAATGGTGATTTTAAATATTGTACATTTCACATGATATATGAGTTGCTTTATGAGTGATTCAAAACTATATTTTAGGGGCGCCTGGGTGGCTCAGTCGTTAAGTGTCTGCCTCTGGCTTGGGTCATGATCCCAGGGTCCTGGGATCGAGCCCCATATCAGCCTCTCTGCTCAGCGGGAAGCCTGTTTCTCCCTCTCCCCGGCCTGCTGCTCCCCCTGCTTCTGCTCTCTCTCTCTCAAATAAATAAATAAAATCTTTAATAAAAAAGCTATATTTTATATATATTTAAATTTTAATGGCTTTTAATCAGATGTGAAGTCTTAATTTGAAAATGAAATCATACTATCAGCAATACACAGTTTTGCTGAATAGCCTAATAAGGAAAAATCTCCAGTTTCATAAATAAAATTAGATTTCTAAAATAAAGTGTTAGTACACCAGTAATCACAGATTTAATTCCTTTTAATACTTTTTTAATCTTGTAAAGGTTTTCTTAATGAACATCCTTTTTTTTTTAGTTTTAATTTTAAGTAATCTCCACACCCAATGTGGGGCTCAACCCACAGCCCCGAGATCAAGAGTCACACGCTCCACTGACTGAGCCAGCCAGGTGCCCCTATGAACATCCTTTTTATTAATCAGTCATGACATGGCAAAATGTGTTGTTGCTATTTCTGAAAAGTGTTACAAATTCTACATGTAGAGATGATGAAAAGGTCTTATAGAATTTTGTAATAAATACACATATTGGGTTAAAGAAATTTTAGAGTCATGATGGAGTGTCATGAAAGTAGTATTTTCATTCCAGACTGCTATAGTTTATACTTTTTCTGTATGTCTCAAGTCAGATATGTAACATTTGTACTTAGAACCCCACAGAATGAATTATCCCAAATCCATTGATTGCAATTTGTGGTTTGGTTTGTAAAAAATAATAGTAATTTCTTACACATTTCTGGAAGTAAATGGTGTAAGAATTTATGTATCTGCTTCTAGATACAGTATATAAATGAAAATTTCATTCAACACACACATTTATTTTTTCACAATTTCTTTTTTTTTTAAAGATTTTATTTATTTATTTGTCAGAGAGAGTGAGCACAAGCAGGGGGAACGGCAGGCAGAGGGGGAAGTAGGCTCCCCGCTGAGCAGGGAGCCCGATGCGGGGCTTGATCCCAGGACCCTGGGATCATGACCTGAGTCGAAAGCAGAGGCTTCACCGACTGAGCCACCCAGGCATCCCTTTTCCAACAATTTTCATGGATCAGAAATCCAGGCACAAGTTGACTGAGTCCTCAGCTCAGGGTCTCACAGGCTGAAATGAAGATGTCAGCCAGGCTGCAAATCCATCTGAGGTGTAGGGTTCTCTTCCAAACTCGTGATTATGGCATGATTTAGTTCCTTATGGTCATAGGACTGAGGTTCCCATATCCCTGATGGCAGTCAGCTGGAGGCCACTCTCAGCTCTTAGAGGCATCCCACGTTCCTTGTCATGTGGCTCCCTCCATCCTCAAAGTCAGCAGTGGGGAGTCTCCCCTGTGTCAAATTCCTCTCATGCTTTGAATCTCAAAGGGCCCAGTTCCTCTCACTTCTTAAAAATTGTGATCTAAAAAATACGTAATCTAAAATTTACCATCTTAACCATTTTAAGTGTGTACAGTTCAGTAGTGTTAAATATATTCACATTGTTGTGCAACAGATCTCCAGAATTTTTTCATCTTGCAACACTGAAGCGCTATATTCATTGAACAACAACTCCCTATCTCCCCCCTCCCCCAGTCCCTGGTCACCACCATTCTACTTTCTGTTTCTGTGAATTTTTTTTTAAGATTTTATTTATTTATGTCAGAGAGAGAGAGAGCACAAGCAGGGGGAGCAGCAGGCAGAGGAGGCAGAAGGAGAAGCAGGCTCCCCGCCGAGCAGGGAGCCTGATGCCGGACTCGATCCCAGGACCCTGGGATCATGACCTGAGCCGAATGAAGGCAAACGCTTAACCGACTGAGCCACCCAGGCGTCCCTGTTTCTATGAATTGGACTGCTTTAGATACCTCATACCAGTGGAATTATACCATATTTGTCTTTCTGTGACTGAAGAGCCCAATCTTTTTTTTTTTTTAAGATTTTATTTTTAAGTAATCTCTATACCCAACATGTGGCTCGAACTCACAACCCCAAGATCAAGAGTCGCACGCTCTACCGACTGAGCCAGCCAGGCGCCCCAGCCCATTCTTTTTTAAAGATTCTATTTATTTATTAGAGAGCGAGTGAGAGAGAAACAGCATGAGAGGGGAGAGGGTCAGAGGGAGAAGCAGGCTCCCCGCCGAGCTGGGAGCCTGATGCGGGACTCAATCCCGGGACTCCGGGATCATGACCTGAGCTGAAGGCAGTCGCTTAACCAACTAAGCCACCCAGGCGCCCAGCCCATTCTTTTTTTAAAAAGCTTGCCTGATCAGGTCAGCTTATTTAGGATAATCCCTATATCTTGAAGTTAGCTGATTTGGGATCTTAAATAACAACAGCACAATTCCTTTACAGCAGCACCTAGATTGTTTTGTTTTGTTTTTTAAGATTTTATTTATTTATTTGACAGAGAGAGAGAGAGAGAGAGAGAGAGAGAACACAAGTACAAGCAGGGGAAGCAGCAGGCAGAGGGAGAGGGAGAAGCAGGCTCCCCTCTGGGCAGGGAGCCCGATGACATGGGGCTGGATCCCAGGACCCGGGGATCATGACCTGAGCGGAAGACAGACACTTAACTGACTGAGCCACCCCGGCGTTCCCCACCCATCCCCAACCGAGATTGGTTTTTGACTAAATAACTGGGAGGAGGTGTGCATTCACCAGGGGGCCAGGACTGGGGGCCATGAAAGAATTCTGCCTACCACGAATGGCAGAGTAACCCTGAGGAAGGAGGGAGTGCTGCCTAGTGCCTGTCAGACATCCTGAGTTCAATTTTCATATACAGCATGAGCCCCTTCAATTTGCCACATGTATACAGTAGGGCAACAGAGCAATGAGAAAGAGTCAAACAGCCTAATCCCATAATGTTCAAGATAACAAGTTCTTGTCTCAGATTACTTGAAGGATTTGGCGGAGGGAAGCAAAAGCAAGTAAGGAAAAAAGAAATGAGCTGAGGCCAAAAGCCTTTGATAATTGTGTCCCTTGCCCTATACGGTGAAGGAAAACATCCCATTCTCGAAGGTCCTGACAGCTGCCTCTGGGGTGGGGAGCTGGGCCATGAAAGCCAAAATGGAGAGGATAAAGCTACCAGGCTTCCTACTGCACACTGAAAGAACACATGTGTGATATCAAAATAGCTCTGGAATTCATCTTCCACCTCCAATGTCACTGCCACTCCCCTGGTACTGGCCTGGACAACTGCAACAGCCCTTTTACTGCTCTCTAGCCCTACCTGGCCCTAAGTTTCCATGCTTCACCTTAGACAATCGAAAATACAAATCAGAGGGCGCCTGGGTGGCTCAGTTGGTTAAACGACTGCCTTCGGGTCAGGTCATGATCCTGGAGTTCTGGGATCAAGTCCCACATCGGGCTCCTTGCTCGGCGGGGAGTGGGCTTCTCCCTCTGACCCTCCCTCCTCTCATGTGCTCTCTCTTTTTCTCATTCTCTCTCTCAAATAAATAAATAAATAAAATCTTTAAAAAAATACAAATCAGAGGGGCGCCTGGGGGGCTCAGCCAGTGAAGCGTCCAACTCTTGGTTTCGGCTCGGGTCATGATCGCAGGGTGGTGGGATCGAGCCCTGCGTCGGAATCCTTGCCCAGCAGTGAGTCTGCTTAAGACGCTCTCTCCCTCTCCCGCTGCCCCTCCCTCCCCACTCGCGCGCGCGCGCGCGCGCGCGCGCGCGCTCTCTCTCCAAAAAAAAAAATCTTTAAAAAAATAAATAAAATAAGGGGCGCCTGGGTGGCTCAGTGGTTGAGCATCTGCCTTGGGCTCAGGTCATGATCCCAGGGTCCTGGGATTGAGCCCCATGTCGGGCTCCCTGCTCAGTGGGGAGCCTGCTTCTCCCTCTTCCTCTGCCCCTTCCCCCCTGCTTGTACTCTCTCCAAAATAAATAAATAAATAAATAAATAAAATAAAATACAAATCAGAAATAAGTCAATACCCTGCTGAAAACTCCTCAGGGGCTGTCCATCCTGCGCCAGCTCCTCCTGCTAATCCAGCCTATCTGTTGCCATCTCCCTGCGCTCACATTCCTGCTGGTTTCGGTTGCCTGAAAATATCAGGCTGTTCCACATTTCCATCCATGCCTTTTCCCAATCGTTTCCCTCTATTGGGAATGGCCATCCCCTCCAACCCAGTCTGCCTAGACAATTTTTCTTTCCTTTCTTTCTTCCTTTCTTTCTTTCTTTCTTTCTTTCTTTCTTTCTTTCTTCTTTCTTTCTTTCTTTCTTTCTTTCTTTCTTTCTTTCTTTCTTTCTCTCTCTCTCTCTCTCTCTCTTTCTTTCTTTCTTTCTTTCTTTCTTTCTTTCTTTCTTTCTTTCTTTCTTTCTTTCTTTCTTCATTTATTTATTTATTTGACAAAAAGAGCGCACAAGCAGGGGGCGTAGCAGGCAGAAGGAGAGGGAGAAACCTGACTCCGGACTCGATTCCGGGACTCCAAGATCATGACCTGAGCTGAAGGCAGTCGCTCAACCAACTGAGCCACCCAGGTGCCCTAAAAAAATAATATTTAATCAGAGAGGGAGACAAACCATGAGAGACTCTGGACTCCGGGAACCAAATTGAGGGTTACAGAAGGGAGGGGGTGGGGGATGGGGTACCCAGGTGATGGGCATTAAGGAGGGCATGTGTTGTGATGAGCACCGGGTGTTATGCACAACTAATGAATCGTTGAACACTACAACAAAAACTTGTACTATATGTTGGCTAACTGAACATAATGAAAAATAAAAAATTTTTTTAAAAACAACAACAAATATATATATGGAAGACAGACAGACATCCTGCTCCCTTCTGAGAGAGAGAGAGAGAGAGAAAACTTTGCTCCTCGGAGGTTGGAAATAAAAGATCCTGGTTCTGACACTAACCTTCTGTAATGTTAACGTCTTTCCAAAGGCCAGATAAGCCCTGTTATCTCCAGTTTTTACAGCCTAGAGCTGTCTCTAAGGTCTAGGCGTCATCCCTTTTGAGGTGTTAATACTTAGGGAAATAATGCTCGTCTTCCTGACACCTTGGGAGCTTCGCCAGGGGACTTAATCCTGGCTGTGACCCTTTGAATCTCTTAGGGAGATAAGAGAAGTTTTATTATCCGCTCGGATCAGAGCCGTTAGCTAGACAAATGGCTGGAGATAGCCCCTTGGTATGTGAAAAGTGAAATGCGTCTAGGGGAAGTGAAATCAAATATTTTCGATCTGTATACTGTATACATCCCGGGGCCACTGAGAAACCTGGGCAAGTTTTACTTCCCACACCAGGACTCTCTCTTCTGTCTTCTCATCTCACCATCCCACTCAGTCTTGTTTTAGCTGCTACCTGTGTGCTAAGAACCTCAAATATCTCACTCCCCCCCCCACTAGACATCTATATCTGTGTTTTCCACAGACACCTCACACTCCCCATGTTCACAATGGAACTCGTCCTCTTTTTTTTTT